>NC_090387.1:71756873-72098123 GCF_036365525.1 Heterodontus francisci
TAAAGCTGCTGCCCTTACCTGGTCTGGCCTACATGTGACTCCAAACCCACAGCAATGTGATTGACTCTTAAAATGCCCTCTGAAATGGCTGAGCAAGCCACTCAGTTCAAGGGCAATTAGGGATGGGCAAAAAATGCTAGCCTATCCAGTGATGCCCACATCCCACAAATGAATAAAAAACAAAACCCATCCTGATTGGAAATATATCACCATTCCTTCATTGTTGCTCAGTCAAAATTCTGGAACTCCTTCCCTAACAATACTGTGGGAGTAACATCACCACAGTGGCTCAAAGGTGGCTTACCACCACCACCTCAATAGCAATTGGGGATGGGCAATAAATGCTGGCCTTGCCAATGATTCTACATCCTGTGAATGAATTTAAAAGTGTACACTTCATCCTTGAACACAGTGTTTTAAAATGAAATTGTTTGTTTACTTGGTCTGTGAGATTTTATGGTACCGAACTAAATGGCCCATCAAAATGAAATGTTTCGAAACTCTCTGGTTTCAAAACAAAGACTTCCATTCTTCTTAAATTTGCAAAGAGCAAGCTGTATCCAGAAAATTTAAGTAACTCAGCATGTTCCAAACTTTGAAATTAGTATTATAACACCTTCTGTACAAAGTACATTCAAACCATACTTCAACAATGTCAGCAGATTAAGTTTAATACAGATAAAACCAAAGCCTTTCAAAAAGTTTATAAAGACAAATGATTTACCTGGGCTTATCTGAGAATCAGTGTGTTCAGCCATTCAGACTCACCAAGGAAGTCATTACTGGGATATATATGGATTTGTGGCTCAGATTTGCAGAGATCCTCACTGCAACTATGCCCCTGCGGCTGTCCGTCATAGCAATCTACTGTTTGCAACTGAGTTCTCCAAGGATTACAATGGCCTCAGTCAAGAGTTCAAGAATTCACCTACCTAGGCTCAACTATCACCAGTAACCTGTCTCTCGATGCAGAAATCAACAAGCGCATGGGAAAGGCGTCCGCTGCTATGTCCAGACTGGCCAAGAGGGTGTGGGAAAATGGTGCACTGACACGGAACACAAAAGTCCGAGTGTTTCAGGCCTGTGTCTTCAGTATCTTCCTCTATGGCAGCGAGGCCTGGACAATGTATGTCAGCCAAGAGCGACGTCTCAATTCATTCCATCTTCGCTGCTTCTGGAGAATCCTTGGCATCAGGTGGCAGGACCGTATCTCCAATGCAGAAGTCCTCGAGGTGGCCAACATCCCCAGCATATACGCCCTACCGAGCCAATGGCGCTTGAGATGGCTTGGCCATGTGAGCCACATGAAAGGACACATTGTACAGCGAGCTCGTCACTGGTATCAGACCCACCGGCCGTCCATGTCTCCGCTTTAAAGACATCTGCAAACACGACATGAAGTCCTGCGACATTGACCACAAGTCGTGGGAGTCAGTTGCCAGCAATTGCCAGAGCTGGCGGACAGCTATAAAGGCGGGGCTGAAGAGAGGTGAGTCAAAGAGACTCGGCGGTTGACAGGAAAAGAGACAGAAGGGTAAGGAGAGAGTCAACTGTGTAACAGCCCCGACAACCAATTTTATCTGTAGCACCTGTGGAAGAGTCTGTCACTGTAGAATTGGCCTTTATAGCCACTCCAGGTGCTGCTCCACAAACCACTGACCACCTCTTCCCCATTGTCTCTCGAGACAAGGAGGCCAAAGAAGAAGGAGTCAAGTCGCTATGTGTGTCAGTAAGTGACTGGTGCATAACGTCTTCTGAAGTTATTTAAAGGTGCATTTAGAATATTCTGAGCAACTTTGGATTCTGCGTTTGAAGAGAAATTGTTCTTCCCATTGTATAAATCAGGAGAGAAGTTGATGCAATGGATGGTCAATCAGGATAATTTCAGGACTTCTGGTTCCACGTTTTGAAAAGAGGCTCACATAACAGAAATTCCTTTTATCAAAGAAAAGACTGAGAGGTGACATGATTTAGTTATGTGAAATACTGAGAGGCATGAATAATGTGGATGTAAACAGTACTTCTTCAATTTAAAATGATCACAAATATTTTTTCATAGTAAGGAATAGACTTCCATCAAAAGCAGTTAATGCTGTGTCCGCTTACCTGTTAAGATGTGTTGGATAAAAAATCAGGATGAAATGGAATTTAAAGTGAGAAAGGAGGTAGACACAATTGGCCAGATGCTCAATGGGACACAATCATTCCTGTTATGCTGAGCCACTGATAAGTCAAATAATTGTGATTAACTAAAACTGGATTCATATTCTAGACTCCTCACTTGATTAACCTCAAAGAGCCCAAGGACGATTTATTTTTTTGGGTTAAGAAAAGCAACATTTTTTTTATACAATGGAAGCAAATACTACCAATGTAATACATTCAAATATCTAAGTTGGCTAATTGACAGAAGACAGTCATAGCTAATGGACAATTTTAAATTACATAGAGGTACATAAAATGTACAGCAGAGAAACAGGCCATTCGGTCCAACATGTTTATGCTCCACACAAGTCTCCTCCCACCTTATTTATCTAACCTTTCATGTACTTACATAGATTCCCCTTCAATGCATTTATGCTATTTGTCTCAATCACTCCGGGTGGTAGGGAGTTCCACATTCCAGATTGGAGGGATGTTTGTGATATTTGTTAGGGGTCATTGCTGGGACCATATATATTCTATATAGATGATGTGCTGTATATAATCTGGACTTGAGTATAGGGGCAGAATACCAATTTTTGAAGGGAACACAAAAAGTGTGACTGAGACTAACTGTGTAAAGAACTGCAGAAACTTTAGGAGTCTATAAACAAATCAGTAGATTGGGCTGATGAAATTTAATACTGGCAAATCTGATATATTCTGAGACAATGAAAAAAGAGAGGATATGTACACTAACTAGTAAAACTTTTAAGAAAGTTAAGAGCAAAGAGACATGGGGGTTTAAATACACAGACCTTTAAACGTGATAAGTAACAAGGCATAGAAGATCCTAGTTTCTATAAATGGAGCATGGACTACAAAAGCACATCTATACAAATCATTAGTTAGGCTCCAAGTGGAATTTTGCCAAGTTTTGGGTGCCTTACTTTAAGCCTTGGAGAGGGAGCAGAAGAGATACAATAAGATGTATCAAGGATGAGAGGCTTTAGGTAGCAAGAGTGCATAAAGAGGCTGGGACTTCTTTGTCATTAAACCAAAGGTTAAATAGAGATCTGATAGAGATGCTCAAGACTAATGAGGGGTTATGATCAGGTAATTATTATCATTGCTCAGTGAGTTGGTAACTAGCAGTCATAAATTTGAATATTATTACCAACAGAATGGAGGGAGAGTTTAGGAGATTTTTCGTATGTGGCAGGCATGCCTTACCAGAAAGTTTGGTGGAAGCAGAATACATTTTCTAAATAAAATAGAATCCTAATTATTTGAAAACAAGATTAAAGACTGCACTGCAAGGACATCAGAATGAGATTGAATGGATAACTGTTTTGGAGAGCTGGATCAAGCACCATGGATCAAATGGCCTGCCTCTGTGTTGTAAAAATTCTACCATTCTGTGATTCTGAGAATGTTGAATACTTTGAAACAGCCTGTAATTTCCAGAAGTCCAATAGAAATTTCACCAACCTTTTTATCCTGCTGCAGGTTCTATCTGTGGATACTCCTCTCCCTTGGAGATTATTGGTTTAATTTGTCACAGTTTGTTTAGGGACCCAAGCTACTGGACCAAATGACCTTCTTCTGTCTGTATTTTCTTACATCTTGTGCATGTCTTGGTGTATGTGGAGTCGAAATTGTGTATTCTTGTCTATTGTACTGATGACTGTTCCTTGTGGTATATTCACTGCATCGCCACTATTCCCCAGTATAACATTGTTTCCCTTTGCATATTGCACATATCTCTCATCATTCCTAACTGTACGTCACATTGTTGGCTATTATAAGCTCCATTTTTGGTTTTGGTAAAATAAACTTCTGTGGCAGGAACCAACATCAGCTCCTAACAGCTTTTTTATTTCATTTGTTTGTGTATGCAGTACGTGCTTTAACTTGACAACTAATCTATGCCAAGTTTGTTCACCTCCTGACCTATGTGCCATCACCATCTGGTTATCAGCTTGGGCTAGTCCTTCATCGCTTTTTGCGGAGAGGGTGATATCTTTACAAGCTCTGCCTAGCTCGCAGAATTATGGTAACGTCGGGATCACAGCACATTTGTATTGGCTATAATGCGCTTGGGACGTGTTGAGGTGAAAGGCGCTATATTAACGCAAGTTTGTCTTTTTGTATAAAGAGCAATTCTCAGCAGGATTCTAGTTATGCTAATGCTATTCTGGCTATTATTGAATATCCTCCCCCACAGTTTTCAGTACAAAGTTTGTACAGTTCACAATTTAACACCCTTTACCCCTTCGTCCCTCTTCACATGCAACACACTGTCCGATTCCATGTCTCCTTAAACCACTTCACAAATATTGCCATTTTTTAATGTTTAGTAAAAACATAATCCTCCTAATGGATAACGGATGATCGGATATTCTAAACCACAGATGTTTGATGCGGGAGTGATTGTTTTGGGGAGTGAATTGATCAAGATGTCAGGCTTTGCGCTGTACTTAGAATTGACAGACACGTTTATCTGGGAGAAACACGGGCATTTCATTTTCAATTCGGGAAGGAAGGAGGCGGACTGTTTGCGGCCGGAGGGTTTGGACAGTGGATATTATTTATAGATGGCACTCATTCCGAATTGTGTCAGTGGGATGTCTGGGAGTAGGGATGCGGGTGAATGAACAGCTTCAGTGTTTGTTTGGCTCCGATCTCGGTTGGCACCGTGATCTGCAGATCTCGGGTACACGCCCTGAAAGCCTGGGAAATGGAAGGGGCTGCTCCGGGAGAATTCACTGTAAAGACGGTCCCACTGGAATTGCCAGCCTCCCCACTCGGCTTACTCGATCGTTACTTTGCCAGCAATAATGGATCCGCGGAGCGTTTCAGATAAAATGCACTTGATGCCCACCTTTTTGTGATCGTTTCTCCCTTTCACTTCTCTGTAAATAGTCTGACTTTACAGCAGATGTGTCTCCCTCCCAGCCTCACTAAATCGTCATGTACTGTTAACTTAAGTGCTTCAGTGCCCTAATTGCGAGTGATTTTGTGGTTAAATCCGTTTAACAGCGTGACATTATGGGTGTGATCAATTTATAGTGCCCACCATAATCTGCTGGTACAATAAGCACTCTTTGGCCCCCAATAGCATCTGGATCATAATCTCCTTTGCATTCAATGAATGCAAGTTAAATGAGCAGTGCATATATATGAGGGTGTATGTGTGAGAGCGGGTTTTAGAAATGGATTCTACTCTGTGTTGTATTAAATATGTGGGTACTGGGTCGGTGCAGGTTGTTTTCTTTTTGCAATTGCATCGATTACATTCACTCCTGCATCGTTTGGGGGGCACGGCGATTGCAGCTTTTTCTGCCATCTCCTGTAATAAGGAGCTGCCTCTCTCCCCCCCACCCCCCAGTTAAGGTGCAGTCAGCAGTGGGAGTGTTGGGTGTTGGTGGATTGGCGCAGGCTCAGTGTCTATTTGACGTCAGTGTGGAGTGGGGCTGAGGCTGGCGCACTCTCTGTCTCTCCCTCCATTGTGAGCAGCTGAAGGATGAGATCGGGCTGACTCGCTGCCGCCGCCGCCGCCCAATACACACCAGCCAGACTGAGCCCGTGACAGACCCTGCCGGCCAGAGCCCCTCTGATCTCTCTCCTCCCCACGCATTGGAAGGGCAGCAATCTTGAGTGTGCAAACCTGCAACAACAACAACAACAAAAAACCCAGCCCCCTCCAAAGGATATCTTTTCCTCCTTCTTCCCCCTCATTCGCTATTCACCGGCAAAGGAAAAGAAGCGAGCCCGGCCCACCTCATCCCTGGCTTTGGATGTGTGATTAAAACCCAGCGTCTAACAACAGAGGGTTCAGTCTGAGAGTGAGTGTGAGAGTGAGGAGAGGCCAGAGCTTGTGCTACTTTACAGCAGTAACCATGGGATGTACAATGAGCGCCGAGGAGAGGGCAGCCATGGAGCGGAACAAAGCCATCGAGAAAACCATCAAAGAGGATGGCATCAGCGCCGCCAAGGATGTGAAGCTGCTGCTTCTCGGTAAGAGCCAAGCTGCCCGCGCTCCCCATAGCAACCCCTTCCTTCCCTGCCTCCCTCCAAGGCGGACTGGAGAGTCTGCTCCGCCGGCCTGCTTTCCTCCTGCCTTCCCTCTCTCTCTTTAATCTTCCTTTATCTCCTTACATTTGTTAACGCCCGCTTTTCCTCCCCTTCCCAAACCCCACTTTCTCACATTTTCTCTTTTTTTTGTTTTCCAACAGGGGCGGGCGAATCAGGGAAAAGCACCATTGTAAAGCAAATGAAGTAAGTGGCTTATGTTTTTACATTTTTTGACCTGTCATTTTATATGGATTTTAATACCGCGCATACACTTCCCTATATGTTCACGCCGCATTTTGAGTCGAGACTGTATCTTGAGGTTAGATGTACATTAATGGCAGAGGCCCGCCATATTTATGGTGCTGTTATCTCACTCTCCTATCTCCAATATATTGATGGCTTTGATGGAAGAACTGTGACTCTTCCCAACATGTACAGTGTGGTGATGGAAGAGTCAGATTTTTTAGGGGGAGGGGACCTTAATTTTTGTTTTGATATTCCTATTTCTTTGGAAAGGGGTGTGGGGCTGGTGTATTTATGCTGTAGCTCGATCACCATAGCAGGACTTGCTTCAGTGAGTGTGCAAGGATGCATCAGGACTGAGACTCAGCTTCAGAGGAGGGGCAGGGGAAAATCATCCCCAGCTACCAATTAACCTTTAATGCCAAGCTTTCATCTTGCAACCTTTTTGTCATGTTTGATCACTTAAAACTGGATTAAAAGCCAGTTATGTGGCGCTTTTTCACATTACATAGAACGCAGATTTAACCTGACAGACGGCAGATTGAGCATTTGCCATTTAAAGCTTCTTTTAACTGAGATTTCACAATTATACAATGTTATAATTAATCAGCCAGAATTCTCTTGGTTTGAGTAACAGTGGTGATAATCTCATTGTTAAAAAATGTGTGGGATTACCTGGGTCTCATAGGTTGGTCCTGCCCTTCCCTATCCATTCCTTTGAATATTATTTTCTTTATAGATAGTATGACATCCTCACAATTTGGGGGATAAGGGAATGTGTCTGATCATAAGTACCAATCAGTTATTGCTGTACGAGAATAATTCAAACGTTTTTATTATCGATGGCCCAGGTCTGTGTGTTATGTACATAAGTGTCCATGTACACAAATCACTAAATACTAGTGGTCATGCACAAAAAAGTAATCAGCGACCAATGGAATGTTGGCCTTTACCTCAAGGGGGCTAGAATACAAAAGTGAGGAAGTTATGCTTCACTTGTACTGAGCCTTGGAGATACCCCATTTGGAGTGCTGTTTGATTCTGGCCATCACATTTCAGGAGGGTCTTGGGAGAGGGTACAGTGCAGATTCGCTAGAATGACACTGGGGCTTAAAGGGATAAATAATGACAGTTTGCATAAAATTGTATTCCCTTGAGTTTAGACAGTTGAGTGGTGATCTGATTGAGGTGTTCAAAATAACAAAAGGATTTGATAGAGTAGATACAAAGGAGCTGTTTTCTCTGGTGGGGTAATCCAGAATAAGAGGGGAGCACAATTTTGAAAATAGATCTAGGACTTTCTGAATTGAAAACAGGAAGCACATTTCCCACATAAAGCGAATGAGAAATCTGGAGCTGTCTTTCTGAAACAGCTGTAGATTCTAGATCAATTGAAATTTCAAGACTGAAATTGATAGATTAGTTTTGGGTAGGGAGATTGAAATATGGATCAAAGGCACGTAAAGGTATTTGACGAAGATTAGTGATCTAATTGAATGACAGAACAGGTTTGAGACTGTGAATGGTCTATTTCTGTTCCTATCCGCGACTGGCCCAGGTCTGCGTCTTATAGCTTGGGCCTGCATATTTGCCTGTGCATCTGCTTGAAAGCTTTTTTTTTGTAGTGATCTATATGTCTTGATTCAGTGGAATACTGCCTGTACAACACATTTCTGTATTACAAGCCAGATCAGATGATTGTATGCATAACTGGCTGGAAGCCTAGTTCTGTGTACTGGAACCCAGGTTCATGCCTGTTTACCAGAGCCTGGGTCTTCTCTGCGTGTCATTGTCCAAATTGTAGCCCAAAAGTGATGATACTGTAGCTTGGATGTATGTTTGTCTGTTGGGCCTAGGTTGGTACAATGTGATTGGCTTCTGATTTGGGTTTGGTTTGTGGGCCTGGGTTGGTGTGTTGCAGGTTGGGGTTTGGGCATTCTGGCCCAGGTTGGTGTGAAGTGGCCTTGAGTCTGTGTTTTGCGACCCAAGTGGTTCATTTGGGCCCAGGTTTCTGTGTTTTGGCTTGGGTGCACTTCCACCTTCAACATCGTCTGTATCCACTTTTGCCTCAGTTTATCTGCTGCAACCTTCATCCATGCCATTGTTACCTCTAGACTTTACTATGCCAATGCTTCCTCGCAGACCTCCCACATTCTTCCCCGTAAACATGAAGTCATCCAAAACTCTCTTGCTCATGTCCTAACTCTCACCAAATCCCATTCACCCATCACCTCTGTGTTCGCTGACCCACATTGGCTCCCAGTCTGGCAGTACCTTGATTTAAAAAAAAATCTCATCATTGTTTTCAAATCCTTTAATGGCCTTGTCCCTGCTATCTCTGTAATGTCCTCTGGCCCCACTATTTTCAGATATGTGCACACCTCTAATTCTGGCCTCTTGAACATTCCTGATTTTAATCACTCCACGATTGGTGGCTGTGCCTTCAGCTGCCTAGGCCCCAAGCTCAGGAATTGTCTTCCCAAACCTCTCTGCCTCCCTACCTCTTTCCTCCAGTAAGAAGCCCCTTGAAACCTATTTCTTTGTGGTCACCTGTCACTATGTCAAAGGTGCTATATAAATACAATTTCTTATTAGGTTGGTGTTTTTGGTGTCTCGGGCTATGTGCTGCGTTGTGCTGGTTTGACGTTGACCACAGTTGATTCGTTTGGGCTCTGGGTCTGTTCTGCTCTGAGTCTTTGTGTCGACCCGGAGCAGGGCGGTCTGACCGGGTCGTTGAGAGGTGGACCGGGGTCTGTTTGTTGGGGGCCGGGTTGAGCTGGAGCAGCCTCTGGGAGGTCAATCTGACCTGGGGCAGCCGGTTCTGGGCAGTGACAGAGGCCGGGAACGGCTCTCCCCGTCCCCGCGGCGCTGATGAGCTGGAGGACGGAGGGGTTTGCGCACCGGGGCCGGGACGAGCGGGCGCCGAGCGCTTTTCAGGCGCTTTGGTTGGTGGACAGCGCCCAGGGAAGCGGCTGAACGCGGCTTCGGGAGAGCTCGTGCTGGATCGGGCGGATTCGGCGCTGGGAGGGCGGGTCTTTCGCCGCGGGGCGGGAGGAGGAGTCAGTTCCCTGGGCGGCAGTGACCCGAGCTTCGGGATGTTGTCCAAGTTGACCGAGGCCCAAATGTTTGAGATCCTAGCGCTGGACTAGCACTGGAGACACGGGGCCATTAGTTTTGCTTGTTGAGCGCCTGATGCATTGTATGGTTTTAGTCAGTCAGCAGCATGAAGCATTCTCGCTTCCTTTGCCAGCAGTTCTGCAGAATATGCTCATTCACATTACAATGCATGTCCCACAGCAATAAAGAGAGAGCGGAGCAGGTTTTTGCATATACTTGAAAGTTGCAATATGAGATTTATAATTCTTATAGCTGCCAGGCTTGACCTGATGAATGGGAAAGACCTGTACGGGACAAGAATGAAGGCCTGCTTTGCTTGCCTCGATGGAAGGGGTCCCAAGTGTTAATCCTTATTAGTGACCAGAAACATCAGGGCCAGCTATCTATGTAGGTGGTTTGTATGGCTAATAAAATCACAGCACTGTTCATTTACAATGCTGCTGCTAAAATTGAGACAGTCATCAGAAGCAACCAATACAAGCGCTTGCATTTATTTAGCGCCTTTAACATAAAAATGTCCCAAGACGCTGACCAATATAGGCCATGCCATGGTGAGAAAGCAGCATCCCTGCAGTCCAAACCATGTAATTTGAAATGGATGCCTTTTACTGCATGATTTGATCATAGCAAACTATTCGTCTGTACCACCTATCATATTGCTCTCAGCTGACCAAGAAATATCTTGGCAAAAATGGATAAAGGTGATTCCACATTCCCACCATATATATCTTAAAGAAAATGTAAATGAACATCTTAGTTTCCAATGACACTGGTCAATCTGTCTGAATTTGCTTTCGTAGTTCTTATTGTGTGATCTTTTCAGTGTAACGTTTCAACCTATTTGTAGTGTAAGGTTTCTTGAACAATGCAAATTATGTGATGTGTACAGAAGTTGTGAATTCAGGAGCTGTTGCAACAACTGGACACAGTAGTTTTTCTCAATTTCAAATACATTTAGATTTTAAAATTATTCCACAGGGAATGAGATGTGGGAATGACATTAAAGTAATTATCATTATAGGAGTATGTATTTTGATTCTACAGCACTCTTCTGTTTTAGAATAAGATGGCAAGTGAGAAACGTTCCTATGGTTTGAGAGCTTAATAGCTATTAAGAATAAGAACATTTGGCATCCTGATATCTGAACTGTGGAAAGGATAGACAAAATTCATAAAATATTTGGATTGATTCAGACATCTGTTGATGGGCAGAGAGTGAGAACAAACTCAAATACTGGTCTTGGTCTCCTAGAGACTTTTCACTGGTGTGCTCTGCAATATTTCAGATGTGAGTCAAATTTTAGATATTTGGTATCCACACCCATCTGGTTCCTTCAAGTGATATTTAAAAAGAGATCATGGATGTTCAAAGAATGTCTGGGTAGAGTTACTTGCAGATGTTCTTGGAACCATTTCCAGGTTCGTGCTGTAAACATCTGCCAAGTCACAGCTGATAAATAGTGGGAAGAGTCCTGGTCCACCACAATTCTTAATACCTGCAAACATCTGAAGACACAATAATAATGGGCGCAAGTTTGCATTTTTGGAATATAGCAATGCAAGTTCTGGAATCATCACCTGTGACATTTGGGTGTACCTGGATAGAGACGATTGCGATGAAGCCTGGATTAAAGTATGATCAATACCTTTCAAAGGAAACTTTTGGTTGGGTGGAATTCCAAATTTGGTAGAATTTGAACTGTGAGAGTCGTTCCATTTCTTAGAACGTTGAAAGTTAGAATGGAAGGGGATGTTTTTGTATGCCTTGCTTTGATAGAGATTCAGGCATTGTACTAATTGTGTAATACTGTGATCTTCCAAAAACTGAATTCCTTTTCTGTTACACATGGATTCTTATCGCTATCAAATTACTATTTAGTTGCAGAGAGACTGTTACCATGTGTCCCATCTCAAACTTGAGAACAAGAGCAACAAATAACATTTACATTCTTCGTGTCTGTTCTGTGTCTAATCATTTTGAAATGTTTAAAAGGTTACACCTTTTGCAAATACATTGTGACAAGAGTCAAATATCAAAAGGGTCAGAATACTGAAATTGCACCAAAGCACGCTTGCTATTATGAGGGTGCGAATATTGAAGTGATTCAGTCCTTTTTTTTTAGTTGTTTTTAATTTTAAAACTCCCAACAGTGCTATTGCTAGGTCCCTGATCTCTGCAATTCCAGATGACTAATTAGATATAGTGACAGTGAACCTGTTGCACCTGATCCTGTATAACCAGTTATTTTGCAGAGGGTCACCCTGCAGGAAGCAGGAGAATATTCAGTGCTCTTATAATAACAGCCAAAACAGGGAGGTTGACATTGTGTGAAATGCCATCCATTTATTTTAAATTAGTCATTTTATCTAAAATTTTGCTGTTAACGATTGTTGGTAAGAGTGTATTTCTATAGTGATATTGCACTGTGTTAATTGCACAACCAACAAAGTGATAATGCACCTGGTAAAGTTAGTGTCTTCCTTTGAATTGTCATGCAACCCTTTTAATGGTCCAAGCTGTAGGTCTCCCAGTTGCTGACTTGTTTTTTTTAATGCCCAGCTATAAAGCTGAGAGGCACTGTACAGCCTGCTAGGAAACATTTTGCATATGGTCCACTTTTCACTAACAATGTCAGATTTTGTCCTAGTGACATCATATGTAGAGACGTGGATATCACAGGGGCAGGAATGGATGTTGGATGTTCCGGGGTTTAGATGTTTCAAAAGGAATAGGGAGGGAGGTAAAAGAGGTGGGGGAGTGGCATTGCTAATCAGGGATAGTATCACAGCTGCAGAAAGGGAGGTCGTCGAGAAGGGTTTGTCTACTGAGTCATTATGGGTGGAAGTCAGAAACAGGAAAGGAGCAGTCACTTTGTTGGGAGTTTTCTATAGACCCCCCAATAGCAACAGATTGGGAGGCAGATTTTGGAAAGGTGCAGAAGTAACAGGGTTGTTGTCATGGGTGACTTCAACTTCCCTAATATTGATTGGAACCTCCTTAGTGCAAATAGTTTGGATGGAGCAGTTTTTGTAAGGTGTGTCCAGGAAGGTTTCCTGACTCAGTATGTAGATAGGCCAATTAGAGGGGAGACTATGTTGGACTTGGTGCTTGGCAACGAACCAGGCCAGGTGGCAGATCTATGGGTGGGAGAGCATTTCGGTGATAGTGATCACAACTCCCTGACCTTTACTATAGTCATGGAGAGGGACAGGAGCAGACGGGATGGGAAAATATTTAATTGGGGGAGGGGGAATTACAATGCTATTAGGCAGGAACTGGGGAGCATAAATTGGGAACAGATGTTCTCAGGGAAATGCACGACAGAAATGTGGAGGTTGTTTAGGGAGCACTTGCTGCGACTGCTGGATAGGTTTCTCCCGATGAGGCAGGGAAGGGATGGTAGGGTGAAGGAACCTTGGATGACAAGAGATGTGAAACAGCTAGTCAAGAGGAAGAAGGAAGCTTACTTAAGGTTGAATTAGCAAGGATCAGACAGGGCTCTAGAGGGTTATAAGGTAGCCAGGAAGGAACTGAAGAATGGACTTAGGAGAGCTAGAAGGGGACATGAAAAAGTCTTGGCGTGTAGGATTAAGGAAAATCCCAAGGTGTTCTACACTTATGTGAGGAACAAGAGGATGGCCAGAGTGAGGGTAGGGCTGATCAGGGATAGTGGAGGGAACTTGTGCCTGGAGTCGGAGGAGGTAGGAGAGGTCCTAAATGAATACTTTGCTTCAGTATTCACTAGTGAGAGGGACCTGGTCGTTTGTGAGGACAGCGTGGAACAGGCTGATATGCTCGAACAGGTTGAGGTTAAGAGGGAGGATATGCTGGAAATTTTGAATGATATGAGGACAGGTAAGTCCCCGGGGCCAGACGGGATATACCCAAGTATATTAGGGAAGCGAGGGAAGAGATTGCTGCGCCTTTGGCGATGATCTTTGCGTCTTCACTGTCCACTGGAGTAGTGCCGGATGATTGGAGGGTGGCAAATGTTGTTCCCTTGTTCAAGAAAGGGAATAGGGATAACCCTGGGAATTATAGACCAGTCAGTCTTACGTCGGTAGTGGGCAAATTATTGGAGAGGATTCTGAGAGACAGGATTTATGATTATTTGGAAAAGCATAGTTTGATTAGAGACAGTCAGCATGGCTTTGTGAGGGGCAGGTCATGCCTCACAAGCCTCATTGAATTCTTTGAAGATGTGACAAAACACATTGATGAAGGAAGAGCAGTGGATGTGGTGTATATGGATTTTAGCAAGGCATTTGATAAGGTTCCCCATGGTAGTCTCATTCAGAAAGTAAGGAGGCATGGGATACAGGGAAAGTTGGCTGTCTGGATACAGAATTGGCTGGCCCATAGAAGACAGAGGGTGGTAGTAGATGGAAAGTATTCAGCCTGGAGCTCGGTGACCAGTGGTGTTCCGCAGGGATCTGTTCTGGGACCTCTGCTCTTTGTGATTTTTATAAATGACTTGGATGAGGAAGTGGAAGGCTGGGTTAGCAAGTTTGCCGATGGCACGAAGGTTGCTGGAGTTGTGGATAGTGTGGAAGGCTGTTGTAGGTTGCAACGGGACATTGACAGGATGCAGAGCTGGGCTGAGAAGTGGCAGATGGAGTTCAACCTGGAAAAGTGTGAAGTGATTCATTTTGGAAGGTTGAATTTGAATGCAGAATACAGGCTTAAAGACAGAATTCTTGGTAGTGTGGAGGAACAGAGGGATCTTGGGGTCCATGTCCATAGATCGCTCAAAGTTGCCACCCAAGTTGATAGGGTTGTTAAGAAGGCGTATGGTGTGTTGGCTTTCATTAACAGGGGGATTGAGTTTAAGAGCCGCGAGGTTATGCTGCAGCTCTATAAGGCCCTGGTTCGACCACACTTGGAATATTGTGTTCAGTTCTGGTCGCCTCATTATAGGAAGGATGTGGAAGCTTTAGAGACTGTGCAGAGGAGATTTACCAGAATGTTGCCTGGACTGGAGGGCATGTCCTACGAAGAAAGATTGAGGGAGCTAGGACTTTTCTCATTGGAGCGAAGAAGGATGAGAGGTGACTTGATAGAGGGGTACAAGATGATGAGAGGCATAGATAGAGTGGATAGTCAGAGACTTTTTCCCAGGGTGGAAAGGGCTATCACCAGAGGGCATAATTTTAAGGTGATTGGAGGAAGGTTTCGGGGAGATGTCAGAGGTAGGTTCTTTACACAGAGAGTGGTGGGTGCGTGGAATGCGCTGCCAGCGGTGGTGGTAAAAGCAGATACATTAGGGACATTTAAGCGACTCTTGGATAGGTACATGGATGATAGTCGAATGAAGGGTAGGTAGTTAGTTTGATCTTAGAGTAGGTTAAAGGTTCGGCACAACATCGTGGGCCGAAGGGCCTGTAGTGTGCTGTACTGTTCTATGTTCTACGTTCTATGTTCACTCCAAATTTTTATCCATGAAGTGACGACAGAGTCTGTTCCCAGCCCTCCCTTTCCCCAAAACCTTCCAGGCCAATAGTCTTAAAAGCCTAAAACATAAACAAATGAATTCGGGTACCAGTGCTTAAATGGCTTTGTGTAGAACATTTGGGAGTCCCTGGCAACTCAGATGAAACTCATTAACAGCATAATATTTTTCAGACTGTTTCTGCAGAACGCTAAAAGCATGCGAGTTCCACAGGAGAGCTGGAGTTTGCAATATTTTAATCAACTCACAGACTGAAGCCTCAGAATTAGAATTATTTTGCTCACCTTAGAACTTTTTATAATTATTGCAATTTTGAGAATTTGAATGATGTAGAATATTTTCACCCAAATAAAGGCAATTATAGCATTTTAACTTCCCAACAGTCTAGATTCAGAGTTCTATATCTAATACCAGCTTTATTTAATTCTTTTGATTTCATGGGACTGAGTCTTGTGGTTGTCAGTTAAAGTGTTCCCCTTTTCAATTTTGGAATGCAGTTCTTTCTGTTGGGGACAGTGAATTGGTTAGAAAACTGTCATTTTGCATCTCAGAACTGAGTTAGAATCCAGTGTAGCCAACAGGATAAAACTTGGATGAAAATCTGCTCCTTGGAGCAATTGTAAGTGACATTGTGTGGGTCATTTTCAACCTAATTCCTACAAGGTGTAAGTTCATAGCATGCACTGCCCACAATTTTTATGAATCAGTAATTTCACTTGGGCAAAAGACATGGAAATTTAATTGCCATTATTGGTGCAGAAGGCAATTTTTTAGGTTAACTTCAAGGCACATTGTTGAGGGAAGGTTACTATGCAGTTAGCATGCTTTATAATTGCCCTGAAGCTGCTTGATGGTGCAGTATTGGTGCAGTATTGATGGAGCTTTATCCTATATCTAATCCTTGCTGCATCAGATTTGAGAGTGTTCAGTGGGGTGGTGCAGAGGAATCTTCCTGGATGTGTCTAATGGTGCTAATGAATAGAACAGTGGTCACTTTTATCAATCTCCAGGCACCCCTGGCAGCTTGAGTCATTTGGTAGCAGTCTTGCTTCCGAGTCTTGGCAGACATTTCAGTTCATCATTGAGGGAGTACTGCACTGTTGGAGGTGCTGTCATTTGGATAAACTGTTCTACTTGGGTCCCACATGCTTGTTCTGTTGGCTCAGGTAGACACTTGTGATTTCATGGTACTATTTGAAGAGTAGGAAGTTCTGATGCTCTATCTAACATTCCTCCTTCAACATTGGCAAAAACAAATTAACTGGCCATTTATTGTTCTTTGTGCCTCTCGATCTGAGAGGATGAAATCATTTGAGAGGGTATTGGGCAATAAACAATTGCAGAGATAAAGCCATGGGGAGATTTATAGATAAGGATGAGGATCTTGAAATTTAACGTGATGGGGGGGTGGGGGGGGGGGGGGTTGGCATGGGGATTGCAATGATGGGCAGCCAGGACGCTGGGAGGACAGCAAGGAAATAATTATTCAGGACATGACAAAGGTGAATATAAAGTTTCTAGTGGCTGTGGGGCCGAGGTAGGAAAATGCAAATTGTGGAGGTTGGGTTCAACACAGTGGAGAAAAATCAGTGGGGTGGGACCAGAGTTTGTGACAGGTGCCAGTGGTAATATCTTCTGGATATTTAGCTGATTGAAGTTGTAATGAAGCAAAACTTGATGTTGGACAGGCAGTCTGATGAAACGGAGGCAGTCTAGCAATCAAGGGAAATGGCAGATAAGGATATTATTTGTGAGAACTGACCCCATGCCTGCGAATGATGTTGCAGAAGGGCAGGATGTATCAAAGGAACAAGAGGCCAAGGATAGATCCCAGAGGTGATGGTGTGAGGAAGGGAAGAGACGCCAGAGATGCAATTTTATAGATTGGAATAGATCATACAAAGGCAGTACCACAGAGGTGGATGACTAAGAAGAGGCATTGGAGGAGGAAAGTGCAGTTTTCCTGTAGAAAAGTCGAAGTGCATCTCTTTTCCCCCTTTGCCTTAGAGTTGATGGCTGTACTTTCAACTGTCTGAGCCCTATGCCCTGGGATTCCCTCCTTAAACCCATTCTCCCACTTCTCCACTTTTAACCCCACGTCTTTGGCCAAGCTTGTGGTCACCCCTCCCAATATCTCCTCCTTAGGCTCGGACTCCTTTTGTTATATTGTGTCTCATGGAGCAGCTTGAGACGTTCTTCTACGTTAAAGGTGTAACTGTAGATGCAAGTTGTTGTTGATGAAGGCTAATGCAGTATAGTCACAATCACTGAGGATATCCCTTCTGACTTTGGCAAGGGCCGTTTTAGTTTGAGAAGGACAGAAGTAAAACTGAGAAACTCAAACCGGGAGCTTTAGGAGAGATGAACATGGAGCTGGGAGGCAACAGCACTTTCGAGGACCTTGGAGAGGAAGGAAGCTTGGTGTTGGAATGGTAGTTGGAAACAATAGATGGGTGATGGGTGAGTTTGTTAAGTAGTGGGATGGTGCCTGACAAAAGAGAAACATAAACAATATTGGCTAGCATTGGGACGAGGAAGTGGAGTTGAGTGGGAAGGGATTTAAGGGACCAGAAAATGGGTGTTGGATGATATTAGCTTGGGCGAGTATAGGTGATAAACTACAAGGAGATGAGGGTCTGGTTTGGAGGTGGCAGGTGGAAGGGAAGGAAGTAGCAGAGGTAACTACATAGATGGTCTTGATTTTTGAGAACAAGGAGATCCATGAGCTCCTTGCATTTGATGTTTTGAGTGATTGGTGGTGGGGTTGGAGGGGGGGGGGGTGGGTGGGAGAGTGGGGGAGGAGGGGTGGCAAAAAGAAACTTGTTCTTGACCTCCAGGATGATCTTGGAGTATTGCATGGCTTTGGCTGAGGAGGGCAAAGTATAAGCGATCCATAGCTGGATCCCTTAATTAGCTAAGCTAGATTGTAGAAATTTATAGCACAGACGGAGGCCATTGGGCCCATTGTGTTAGTGCTGGCTGACAAGTAGCCTTCCAGCCTAATCCCACTTTCCAGCTGTTGGTCCATAACCCTGTAGGTTACGGCACTTCAAGTGCACATCCAGGTACTTTTTACATGTTAAGAGGGTTTTTGTCTCTACCCACACTTTCAGGCAGTGAGTTCCAGATCCCCACTACCCTCTGGTGAAAACATTTGCCCACGAATCCCCTCTAAATCTCCTATCTTTACCCTAAACCTATGGCCCCTGGTTATGGACCCCTTAACCAAGGGGCTTCCTATCCACTCTAGCCATCTCATAATTTTATACACCACAGTTAGGTCTCCCCCAGCCTCTTCTGTTCCAAACAAAACAACCCTAGCCTTTCTAATCTTTCTTCAAAACTAAAATTCTCCAGTCCAGGCAACATCCTCATAAATCTCCTCTGCACTCTCTCTAGTGCAATCACATTGTTCCTATAATGCAGTGGCCAGAACTGCACACGGTATTCCAGCTGTGGCCTAACTAGTGTTTTATACAGTTCCAGCATAATCTCCCAGCACATATTCTATGTCTTGGCTAATAAAGGCGAGTATCCCCTATGCCTTCTTGACCACCTGATCTACCTGTCCAGACATTTGTGGACATGCACTCCAAGGTCGTTCTGCTTCTGTACACTTCTCAATAACCTACCATTTATTGTGTATTCCCTTGCCTTGTTAGCCTTCCCAAAATGCATTAGCTCACACTTCTCTGGATTGAACTCCATTTGCCACTGTTCCTCCCACCTAACTAGTCCATTGATATCGTCCTGCAGTCTACTGCTTTTTTTCTTCATTATCAACCACAATTTTGTATCGCCTGCAAACTTCTTAATCATACCCCCTGCATTCAAGTCCAAATCATTGATGTATACTACAAAAAGCACAGGACCAAGTACTGAGCCCCACAGAGCCCCACTGGAAACAGCCTTCCAGTCACAAAAACACCAATGGACTATTACCCTTTGCTTCCTGCTTCTGGCCCAATTTTGGATCCAACTTGCCACTTTGCCTTGGATCCCATGGGCTTTTACTTTCATGACCAGTCTGCCGCTTGGGACCTTATCAAAATCCTTGCTAAAAGACTACATCAAATGCACTACCCTCACCAACCTTCCTTACTAACTCCTCAAAAAAAAATTGATCGTGTTAGCCAGACACGACCTTCCCTTAACAAATCCGTGCTGACTGTTTTTGATTGTATGAAGTTTTGATGGAGCTTACTGTCCTCTGACTTAAGGAGGCAAAGAATGATAATGAAAGGTTATGACTGCAATATTAATCTGACTCTTTGAACAGATGCTGTCGAACCTATTGTGCATGACCAGCATTTTCTTTTCTAGTTTGATTTCCAGCATTTGTGTTCTTTTCATTTTGTGTAGCGCAGTGGTCTATGTTTATGCAAAAAGGTGATGAAAATGGCACCTCCATTTACCCTCGCTACCCCTTGTCAGCAAACCTGTTCGCACTCTTTGGGAACCAGGCAAATGCTCTGAATAAAAACAGCCCAGTACATTTATATCTCCTCTTTCTGTCTAATTACAACTGATTATTGAATAGTATTTATTTGGGCGTACTCTTAATACAAGATTTGCATTAAAAACAGTTCCATCTAACAGTTACTTCAAGAATGCAAACCTGTTTATCTAGAAGAGTACAGCACTTGTAATTGCTATTTTATCTCCCTGTGTTGGTCCTGTTTGACTTGATTTTACTACATTCACTCCATGTGGAGAAAATCATAAAACCTGATGTTGAGCAGACCAAATGTTCTAACTCCACAAATGTGCTCCTTCAATCAAACAACATTACCATTGAATGTATAGTTGCACCATAATACACTATTATACCAGACCAGTGGTTTCCTTATTTTGGGATGGGGTGTGTTGAGAGTTCAGATGGTCCAAGCTACAATGGATAAGTCTGTCAGTGAAATCTAAAAGGCTCCTCTCTAATTGCAGCCAACTTGAGCAATCTCTTGTCCTTTTCTACAAAAGGGTACATTGCTAATGGAGAACTGTCTGTTCATACAGCAAATCCATTGAGGGAAAAGCATAATCATCTATTACCTTGCAATCTCAGCAGTGTTGTCAACATGTTGATCAGTGGTGTTGTTACATGAGGTCTGAAATGTTCACTGCAGCCCAGGTACGTGCTTATATTTGCAGTGTTGTCACATGCTGGTTCTAAATAATACCCCGCTCCACTTATCGTAAAATGAAAGATTTTGTTTGTTTCTTTTGCACATGCTTCTAGTATGAAAAAGTCTCCTTGTTCTAACTTGTTTAATGCAAGCTGAAGCGTGTTCATCGGAATGGTCACATAACCCATTAATGTTCAATTTATAAATCTCCTTCTGACAGTGCAATTCCATTTAACTTTTTCTTCTTCAGAAGCTGTCCTTGCAACAATTTTCCAATAGTTTTCAAATTACAATTTAAAAAAAACACTACACCTTATCAATAAAATTTCTTCCACAAACCAACGTGATATAAAGGAACTAGAATTGTATGCTGCTGAATGCTATGATAGAGTTATGTAACCTCATGTTTTGATTTGATGAGATATATAAATACATTGTGCAATATGATAGTCTGTTAGTTGATTGTGGTATTTAGAAGTCAAGCATTGATTTGATAACATATCCAAGAGAAATTGATAGATTAAGTGCTTGTATTAAACTGCTTCGAAGGAAATTGGGGCCATAGTCCACCTTCATTTTGGATCCTGGTTTGAACCATTGCCTCCTTTGGTGAGGGAGGAAAGATCTGCCTCGTGATTTACTTTTCAAACCCTGTTGTTTTACCTTTAGAAGTAGAGTTTGAATCTAGCAAGGACAAAAATTGAAGAACTTCTATTGTCTACTCAGTTGACTTCAGTTTCTGAGGGTCAGTGGAATATTTCTGGAGCAGTCCATAGCACATACTGCCTGTTGTTAAGCAAGATTTAGGATTCGTCAGAAATCTCCCTGTAATAGTGCCGAGCATGGACTCTATTTTTTTAAAAAAATGTTGTACTATGGTAGTAGGATGCTCAAGATTGCAGTTAGCATTAATTAGTGAGGCAGCACAGGTGGATGTGCTGCTTTGTGCCTGATTTGGGAGCACTGATTACGGACAGTGGAAGGTTTATTCCTCAGGACTGCTATCGATCATCTGTTGAGTACATGAATAAACATAAACAAAATACTGAGAAGGATTTGATTGGGTGACTGTCTCTGATCTTAAGATATTAGTGATTATTTTCAGCTTATCTAGGAGGCAAGGAGGACTTGACCATTCTCTCAGAAGCCCACTGTGCTGTCATCAGTCAGTGCTGTGCAAATGTGTCTTGCCACCTTCACTTGATGCCTCCTCTGGTAATTACCCATGATTGGGAGGTATAGAAGGGAGGCACAGCCAGATAGGGATTCATCACTGCACCACTATTGCACATATGTGGTTGCATTAGTGGTGGTCTGGGAACAGATCACTCAGCAAGTCCACTTGGCTCAGGAGTTGCATAGCAGGAGAACCAGCAAGGACACAAAATGGGAATTAAAAAGGCTCTTGGTTGTGACCAACTCTTGGACTTGCCCAGTTCCAATTTATAAGAAATTCTATATATTTTTTAATATAAGTTGGTGGGTAGGCCCAGTATTCAAGTTTTAAAATGGTTTCTGTTACTGATTGCTGAAGGGGTTTTATTCTGGTTTGTATGTATGTGTGGGTGGGGGTTAGGTGAATATTTACATTGTCTAATTTAAGGCCTCATGAAAACATTGGACTGAATTTTCCTGTTCGAGTTGCGAGCCCAACGTCTGGCTGATTTCTGGATTCCAAACCTGGGCATGCACGTGGCGAGACATCAGGCACAATCTTCTCGGAGGAGGCCAATTAGGAAGCTGCCTCTGGCAGTCACGTCCAATTACGAACAGCCCGAGAACCCAGGAGAGCCAATCAGAGTGCACTAAGTGGAGGGCAGCCGACAGACCCACTGTGAATGCTGTGTACTGCTGAGGTCAATGGAGAAGGATAGGGCAGGACAAGGTGGAGGTGCCTTACTACTAAGAGGAATTGGCTCCCGGTCCCTATGCCCAGCACTATCCAGTGGATCCATTCTGCAGGTGACAAGCAAACAATTGCAAGTATTTGCTTGCCACTGACCTGAGGATTGCCAACTTTGTTTTTTAAAGTGACCACTGCATCTAAACTTCAGGGCACTCTGATCTTGCCTCCTGTGAGTAGAAAAACAACAGACACAGCATGGCTTCCATGTGCCATTGGCAAAATTCCATAGCCCTCCAAAAATGCCTATTAATTCCCTCTGTAATTACCTTAATTGGCTTCCTGCCACTGACAGGCAGGTTGCTGTCCGCACACGTATCACACCCCTGGGAAAAGTAGGAGGAGATGGGAACACATCAGGCGATAACTGTCTGCCAGCAATTTTTCAAATTTTTCCGGCCCCCTCCCCCCGCCTCCGATCCCAGCTCCTTTTGGCCTGGGAAAATTCCCCCAGCTGACCGCTTTGACGTTGACCTTAATTACAGAGGGGTGTACACTAGTATCAACCTGGAATCCTAATCCAATGAAATAAGTCTTGTTCAACATAGCTTTAAGTTGAGGGGTGATAGATATAGGACAGATGTTAGAGGTAGTTTCTTTACACAGAGAGTAGTAGGGGCGTGGAACGCCCTGCCTGCAATAGTAGTGGACTTGCCAACTTTAAGGGCATTTAAGTGGTCATTGGATAGACATATGGATGAAAATGGAATAGTGTAGGTCAGATGGTTTCACAGGTCGGCGCAACATCGAGGGCTGAAGGGCCTGTACTGCGCTGTAATGTTCTATGTTCTAACTGATCTAGGCTAGGGAATTTCCTCTGAGCTGGTGCTGCTCCACTGTTGTAACATCACCAGAGGTGTAGCAGAAGCCTCATGTACGTCTGAAAGTGATATCAGTGGAGCAGGAGCAGCTGTGAAAATGTTCCCGGGAAAGGTGTTTGTTTTGAAGTTGTGGATTCCTTTTTTGTCTCTGGTCAGTTGCTGCAAAAAGCATTTTGAAGTTTCTGATAGTGCATGATGCCATTTATCTTCTATTCTGCCATGTTGGTGATCAAAGAAGAGAAAGGCAAATAACCAGGCTGGTGCTCCACATTCTTCAGTTTTCCTGTTTTGCTTTGTTGCTACGTAAATTGGTTGGGGCAGGGACTTGTACACCGTTCATTTTGTGTGTGAAACTTTTCATCATAGACTACTGTTTAAGAGTTACTAAAGAAAGCTTCTAAAACCTTAGAGTGTTTATGGTTTTGGAATAGATGATGTCAAGTTAGGTAAAGTCTTGTGCTTGTCTGCAGATTCATTATTGCTTCTATGTAACTTTACTTGAGAAATTCAAATTAATTGTTTTTATCCTGAGCTGTATGGTTTGGCAATATGGTGCATTATAGCATTATAGAGAGATCTGAAGAGTGGTGGGTAGGTTCTTTCTTCAGGTGTAGACCCCATGCATAAGACTATATTTCAGGTTGTCGGAAATGACAGCATCCTATGTGAGCTGACTTGTATGGATGGGATGAATAAAAACAGAATTGAGAGAAGTGTCCCAAATTAACAGGGTTTCAACCTTTAAAAAAATGCATAAGAAACTGTGGGGAAATGCAGGTAGCCAAATATGGCCAAATCCTCTGTGGCACAGCTGATAAACACACAGTATCACTGGGCTGTTCTTCATGTACTAAAATTGTTCTTGCGTATTGCTGAAAATAGAGACATTTTGTCGAAGCTTTTCGTCCTGCACTCATCAGGACAATCCGTAAGTATACCAATGTAAGGGAAACAACAAATTTATACTGTATGAGAAGAGAGTGCTGATTGGTTGACAAGTGGACTTTGATTGGTAGAGGAGTTGCCATGGAGACTGCACCAGTTTATGGTGACTGACCATTAGCTGCCAAGCTTTATTTGAAATTTAAACCAGGCAGCTTGGCTGTGGTCAAGGCATTGCCTTGAGGAACGAACCAGCAAATGGCGGTCACTTATTTTGTTTTGCTGAAACAGGTACAATGTATGTGCACGTTCTTTCTGTCTGCAAAGAACAGGCCCCTTTGTATTGATATATGTAGCCTCCATTACGTGCAAATGTGCCACACTGTGAGACCTACTGACAATCTTAAATTGGTTGTCAGCATAATTCTTAACACAGTGAGGATTATTTAGCAAATGTTGGCCAATCGTGGAATCACATCTAATGTTGGACACTTTTGAGTTTTGCAAGCATGGGCTGGTTGGGTACGGCCTGTACCTTGCCCATTGCAAACAGCAGAAGGGACAGGTTGTTTCATACGATCCGCCAGTCTTTGGGACGTACGGCCTATATACCTAGCATCACGCTGGCATTGAATTCATTTTTCACATTACACACTTGTGTGATAGGCAGAATGTCTTTTTGGCTTGACGTCAGCATCCTGTTAGTGGCAAACACCGCACGTGTTGCTACTGCATAGTAGTAGCACGATACAGCTAGTTTCACCTGATGGTCAAATTTTTGTGATACATTACCCTTCCAGGGTAATCTGAGGTAGACTGGGCACTTTTCAGGGATGAAAATGATGGCCTTAGGCCAGTGAGATGACAAAATGTCTCTTTTCAACAATGCTCAAGTTCCGTATTTAAAATTTATTGACCATCCCTAATTGCCCTTAACTGAGTGGCTGGTTAGGCCACTTCAGAGGGCATTTAAGAGTCAACGACTGGAGTAACACATTGGCCAGCAGATTTATTTGCCTAAAGGACATTAGTGAACCAGTTTATTTTTTATGCAGTCACTTTTATTGGTACCAGCTTTCTATTTCTAGATTTTAAAAAACATGAACTGCCATGGTATGATTTGCACTCAACATTCTCTGGATTGCCACTTCAGTAATAAAACCACTGCGCTATTGTACACCCTATTCTCAACAAGAACCTGTATTTATATAGTGAATTTAATATAATAAAACATCCCAAGGCCCTTCACAGGAGCAAAATTTGACACCGAGCCACATAAGGAGGTATTGGGGAAGTTGGTCAAAAACTTGGTCAAAGTAATGGATTTTAATAAAGGAGGAAAGAGAGCAAGAGAGGCAGAGATAAAGAAGGAGAGAGCACTTGGGGTCGTAACAGCTGAAGGTACAGACACCAATGCAAGAGCAATTAAAATCAGGATGTTCAAGAGGCCAGAATTCGAGCAGCAGAGATATCTGACGGTTGTGGGACTGGAAAAGGTTACAGAGATGGGGAGGGGCGAAGTGATGGAGGGATTTAAAAACAAGGATAAGAATTTTAATTTTAAAATCAAGTCATTGCTTAACCAGGAGCCAATGTATGTCAGCAAGCACAGGGGTAATGGGTGAATGGCACTTGGTGCAAGTAGGGGCACGGGCAGCAGAGTTTTGGATGACCTCAAGTTTATGGAGAGTAGAATGTGGGAGGCCGGCCAGGAGTGCATTGCAATTGCCAAGTCTAGAGGTAACAGCAGATAAGCTGAGGTGGAACAGAGGTGGTTACAGGCGACTTTACAGAGGTGAAGATGGACGGTCTTAGTGTGATGGTGTGGAAATGTGGTTGGAGGCTCATGTCGGGGTCAGATATGGCACTAAGGCTGAAAACAGTCTGGTTCAGCCTCAGACAGTTGCTAGGGAGAGGGATGGAGTTGGTAGCTAGGGAACGGAGTTTGTAGCAGGCATCAAAGACAATGGCTTTGGTCTTCCCAGTGTTTAGTTGGAGGAAATTTCTGCTCATTCAGTACTGAATGTCAGACAAGCAGTCCAATAATGAAGAGACAGCGAAAGAGCGAAGCGAGGTGGTGATGAGGTAGAGCTAGGTGTCGTCAACATACATGATAAAACTCATATTTTCAGATGATGTCACCCGAGGGGCAGTGTGTAGATGAGAAATAGGATGGGACCAAGGATAGATTCTTCAGGGACACCAGAGGTAACGGTGTGGGAACTGGAAGAGAAGCCATCGATGGTGATAGATAAGAATGGAAGCAGGCACGCTGAACAACAGTGGAGAAGTGTTGGTTGACCATACTATCCTCCGCCATGTAAAAGGCTGCAGACAGGCTGCGAAGGATGAGTAGGGATAGTTTACCTTTGTCACAGTCACATATGCTGTCATTTGTGACATTGATAACCGTTTTGTTACTGTGGCAGGGGCAGAAACCTAAGTGGAGGGATTCAAACCTGGAGTTTTGGGAAAGTTGGGGATGGATTTGGGAGGTGTCAACACATTCAAGGACTTTGGAGAGGAAAGGAATGTGCAAGGATAGTAGGGTCAAGAGTTGGTTTCTTCACAGTTTAGTGAGCAGTGGGATGAAAATCAGGCCGGCTGTTTTTTATACAATCATTATCCAAATGCAGTCCTACCATAAGTATAGTAATTCTTGGTTTTAATAATTATACAGTCACCAGAATTGAACTGCAGACACTTCTAGCAATTGCCCTGACTAATGGCAAAATTGAGGTGTTATACAGCACCACCAAATGCAATAATTTACCTTATATACTCTCAGCTGGAGTGTTCTGTGAAAAACTGATATTTTGGTGCAGTTATGTTGCATCATCTTCCACTGGAGCAGTTAGCCTCGAAGCAAGCTTCAGACTACAGTTCCCACCAGATTAACACAATGAAAAATAACTTGATCAAAGCATTGTTCCTTCGCAGAAGTGCAGCTAAAGGACTAGAATAGCACAAGCATGAATAAGTGTGACAATCCATAGGAACAGGAGTAGGCCATTCAGCCCATTGAGCCTATTCTGCCAGTCAGTTAGATCATGGCTGATCCATATCTTAGCACCATTTACTTGCCTTGACTCCATATCCTTTTAATATCTCTGCCTAATACAAATACATCAATGTTGGTTTTGAACTTTTTAGTTGAAGTAACCTCAACGTTTTGGGGGAAAGGGTTCCAGATTTCCACACTCCTTTGTATGAAGAAGTGCTTCCTGACACACCTCTGAATGGCCTAGCTCTCTAATTTTAACTTCAGGACTGCTGTTATACTAGGTATTTAATGGAAAGGTCACCTGAGCACTTAAACCTGCAAAACACTACCTTATAACATTTTACTGTGTTTGTTCAGAGTACAGGACTCAAATAAGTTGTTAAATGGTATTCCTCTATGAATATATATTGATGTGTCCCACTGATTTTATTTATTTAATCAAGTTAACTGATAATTGAAGTGATATTGAGATCTGTTTATATCATCCAAAATGGGCCCAGTGCCCAATCCTCTCTCTCTCTCTCTCTCTCTCTCTCTCTCTCTCTCTCTCTCTCTCTCTCTCTCTCTCATGTCAGATTTAAATTGGGAGTTTTTCCTCTTTCTTTTCAGCTTCTGTTTTCCCATTTTGAACTCCAAGATCAGTTTCCCTGCCAAGTGAGATTATTCCAAGGAGCTGCTGATAGAGACCATGCTGACCATGTGCCAAGAGAAGCCGCGCAGTTCTGGGACAAGAGACCAAACTGACTTACTCTAAGGGAGTTAATGCCATATCACCTGCTGATGAGGGACATATTGATTTCATGCCAGTTACAAGCTAAAGAAACTATGTCAGTTCTGTGTCAAGAGACCAAACTGATCATGCGGTGAGGCAGCCCATATTATGTGTTCATGCGGCGTACCAGCTGAGTCAAAAAGGACCATAGTGACACATTCTATTAGGGGCTTTGCAACCGTTTGCCATGCTGAATGCTCACAAGTTTCATTGAATGAGGCCTTGCCCAGTTTTTATCAGGAGAGACCATTTGCTCTATTCCAGGAACCAATGCATGCGCTTACATTATATAAAGTCTGCAAATTGCTTTAGAAATAACAGTGCAGAGGTGTACTCTGAACCATATGTGGTAAAGTGCTGCTATTATTTTCACCATGCAGTGAGATGACCAGGTCCTGCATGTGTCAGTTATGCAATGAATAAAGCACAATACAGAATATCATCACTTCTGTGTTGTGCTATCAGTGTGTCTCACGCAGGTGCACAATGCCATATTATGGATAGCTATAGAACAAAATGGAGTGTCTCGGAGAAGTGTGCAGTAATGTATTGTACCCACACTAGCTTCATGGGACATCAGTTAATGACTAGGCTTTTGTTTTGGCCAAAACCTGTATTTTATAATAGGATGCAGATGCTCCTCCAAGATTTCCACATACTGAATTCCCGATCTTTGGGAGGCATCGAACCCTATTTGGTGGCTCCAGTGTTCGAAACAGTCACACACTCACCTGATTTGCTTAGCTGGTAAAAGCAGGATGTAACTGATCCAGATAGATCAGGATGGCCCAAGTTTAGAGTCTTTGCTGAGTTAGCTGATCTCACTTAAGATGGCTGTAGGAAAGTTACACCTGATTTCGATGCCTCTAGGCTGAAGAGGAGGATAAAGGAAGTATCCAGTGGTGCCTGTCGGGAAGTGTCTGTGGGTGTGGATGTTGGGTGCCGATAGGATCCAGTTCAACTGTGATGTCCCCTCCCCCCCACGATTCGATAGCTTGCTAATACTCACCATCTAGAAGGTGGGGTCAGAATTGTTGCTGTGTGCTTTATGTAGCAAAATTGTAAACCTATTTCCAGCCTCTGTGTTAATGATTTTGCTGCACTTGGGACTGGAGGAAATTTTTCTCCCATCAAGGATGGCCACTTGGATGAGGTACAGGTGAATGATCAATATCCATGCAGCTGCACTTCAGCAAGAGTTAATGTCTTCAGGAAGGAAAATTACAGAAGATTTTTGCTTTCAAATGCAGTGCAACAATGGTCATGCGAGGAAATACTTTGTACCATTTTGACAGCTACAAATCAAACAGAAAACAAAAAAAAGTTGGAAGTAACATTCCTGATTGCAGCAAGAAAAACACTGAACCTTGAGAAACAAAGGATAGATGAGAATTTTTTCACACAGGGAGTTTTTGTGATCGACAATGCACCGCCTAAAAGGGTGATGGGAAAAGATTCAATAGTAACTTTCCAAAGGGACTTGGATATATATGTGAAAAGGAAAAAGCTGCAGGGCTATGGGGAAAAAGCAGGGGAGTAGGACTAATTGGATAGCTCTTTCAAAGAGACAGCACAGACATGATGGACCAAATGACCTCCTTCAGTGCTCTAAGATTCTGAGTTTGTTGGTTTATCTAATTTGCACTGAGAGAGTGCCCATTCACAGAACCCTGACTTTTCCAGATGCTGAATGCTGAAACATGAGTGCAGTCCTTGCATTGAATAGATCAATAAATCTTTTCTGAATGGTAACCTACTAACAATTTGCGGACCTGGTTGAGTGTCTCAATATCCTGTTGTTTGGCCCAGTCTGTTCAACTGATGCAAGATGATAATTTCACAATTTTACTTTTACTCCATCTCAAGCATTTAGCGCAGGAAATATATTAATTTCCTTGGGTGCTGTTGTCATATCCCCAGAACATAACAGCCTTTTTTTCATCAAGCGACCACTGCTGATAGCCAGCATAGAATAAATTTTGGGCATTCACTTATCTGTGGCCCATAAAACTTGATCTGCAGGAAACCAAGCAGCACTTTCTTAGTCCCCACATATCTCTATGGTGTGCGATACCAATGTGACAGTGGTGAACAAATAACTAACCAAATTATTTTGAGTCATAAGGGTGCATTTACATTGTAAGTTAATGTGGAGGGGTTTCAGCTTTGCACTGAATTCAAGTAATATAAGTCATGTGTGAAGACGCAAACTGATTGTGAAGAAAAGCAGAGTGTGACTTCCCTATTAAGGGTGTCTCACTCTGCATCACTCCATTAACTGGCCAGATGTTCTGTTGAAACTGGAGTTGAGCTTGAAACTGCATATCCAATCCACCAGCAAGACCATGTGCTTCTGGAAAGTTGGCCACCTTCATCGCTACCTCGGCTCCTCTGCTGTAACCCTTAAACACTCCTTTGTCACCTCCAGACCCGACTATAACGCTGACATCCCATCCTCCATAAAATTCAAATTGTCTGAGACTCAGCTGCATGTGTGCTGTCCTGCATTAAATTCCATTTGCCTGTCACTCCTGTCATGACTGACTATTGAATCCTCAAACCCCAATGATTTAAATTCAAAATCCATTTCCTCCTTTATAAATCCCTCGATAGCCTTGCCCCACTTTTACTTTTATATAACTTTCAATCTTGATCTTCCTTTAATTCCAGCCTGTGTATTCCTCTTTTTTTTATTTGGCCCCCATTGGCAGCTGAGTTTTCAGCCACCTTGGGCCTACTCTTTGGAACTTCCTCTGCCTCTGCATCTCTTCGAAACCCATCTTTTGATCAAGCTTACTGTCACCCCCACCTAATCTCCCCTCATCCATTTACCTTGTGTTTATGGATACATTAAAGGTGTAATATAAAAGCAAGTCTTTTAATTGAAACAGATTTTCATTAGTGTGAATGCACCCTTTATAGGAGTACATTGTGCTTATTGTGCATTAGAATGACATCTGTATTGAGTTGCTGAGTGGGGTTTTGTCATTCAATTGAAAGGGAAGGATCATGACTGTCCTTAGGTTCCTCAATTGTAGATTGACAGTAAACAGGGACATCTGAGATAGGACAGGATGCTATTGAGCAGCTGCTGGCCCAACATTGAGACAAACTTCTGTCCAGCTGCAAAAGAAGATGCAAATCTGACCTTGGGACGAGTAGAGAGCTATTATTACTGATGAGTAGGTAGGTGACGTGTCTTCCAACCTGATTTGAGAAAGCAGTGGTTCACCAGAGAATAAGAATATCCTGCAAAGTGTTTCATTTGTACTGTGTACGTAGAATTTGATCAGGGAATAGGTTGATGTTTTGGTTGGAACGATATCTGAATATCACATTATGTGAATGTGAGTTTTTGAAGTAATTTTGTTGAATTATTTGAAATATAGATGAGTAAAGTTATAATTAGTAGAAATTAACAGTAGAAGGCCCTTTACGCCCTCTCTCTCTGCATTGGATTTGAACCCTGAACCTTACCTTAGAGATGAAAGGACAGTGCTGTAAGCCCTCATTGGGATTTAGCATTTTATATCCCTGTTATGGGACATCTAAATAAGCACATGAGGGAGAAAGGAATGGAACAACGTGCTGATGGAGTTAGATGAAGTCGGGTAGGAGGAGGCTCATACGTAGCATGAACACCAGCATTTACTAGTTGGGCCGCATGGCTGTTTCTGTGTCATGAATTCTATGTAATTCTATAGAATGCATGCTGTCGTTTTATTGTAGTCGAACTGATTGAGTATAAGGTCCTCATTTAACAGCGGAATGTGGTTTGTAAATATTAATAACACTAGTTCTACCAGGAGATGTGAGAAAGGTAATGTAGGACATGACTGGAAACAATATTTATATTTAAAACCATTGCAGTTACCAGCAGAGTAAAAGGGGTATAATTTTAATATTTAACTCAACAGGTGTTTGTGAAAAGATTGCTAATGGCTAAGAGTTAAGCAGAATTCACTGGGAATGGGGAACTGCACTCAAGCCCTGCAGTTGTCACACTAAATTGCTTTATTGGAACTTGAGGCAGATCAATAGCTTGCACTCCGCAGGGCAGTGTTTTCAGTGCTATCAGTTACCAATGTAGCTCATCTATAGGCTGACTGTAAGCAGTAAATACCAGACATCCACAAATTGACAATGAAATAAGAGCAGCTGTCGAAAGGAAATGTGATTAAATGACATTAGGCCAAATTCCATTTATATTTAGTAGCAGGACTTGTATATCTGTAAAGAAGAAAAAGCAATGCAGATTTTTGCCATGGGGGTTGGCAGCAGATAGAGATTATTGACTAAAAGTGCCCACTTAATATGGGTGGGGATTTGTCCAGGGATTTTGGAGGAAGGAATGTAGCTACTTAGGGATAACCAGGTTAGTTGAGGTTTAAAAGGGTAGCATTGTCATGGTGATGTGTTCTGCAAAATTTTCATTGTGTTTGTACACACAGCAGAACAGAGTGACATGGTTAGGAGAAAAGCATCATCGTGTATCTGGCCCTACCAGTTATAAAACTATAAATGTTTATAACCCAGAAAGAAGTCATTCTGTGCAGTATGGCTGTGCCAGCTTCTTGCTAGAGCAATCCAAAACTAATTTCACTGCCCTGTTCACTCCCCTTGGACTTATTTATTCCTCTGCTTCAAATACTTATCTGCTCCCCTTAAAAAGATTTGATGGTTTCAGACCCAACTTCCCCTGTTTACAAATTATTCCATGCTCTAAACACAAATCTACATAAAGACGTTTTTCCTAACCCACCTCCTTACTCCCTGGGGGAAATTTTAAATTGATTTGTCACTAATTCCCCGATCAATAGTTGAAATACTCTTTCCTTATTCGTCCTTCCAAAGCCCTTGAAGATTTAAAAAAAAACTCAATTACATCTCCTCTTGATCTTCTCAGGTGTCAGCTGTGGCTCAGTGGGGGGGTAGCAATCTCACCTTTTGAGTTAGAAAGTTAAGGTTAAAACCCTGCTGCAGAGACACGAGTAAAAATCTAGGCTGATGCTCCAGTGCTCTACTGAGGGAGTGCTGCACTGTGAGGTGCCATCTTTCGGATGAGATATTAAGCCGAGGCTACATCCACCCTTTAAAGTGGACTTAAAAGATCCCAAGGCACTATTCAAAGAAAAGCAGGGAAGTTTTATTGGACAATATTTTTATCATTCAAGCAACAGCACTAAAACAGACTATCTGGTCATTGTTATTGCTGTCTTTAGAACCCTGCTGTGTGCAAATTGGCTGCTGTGTTTCCCTCCAGCATAGCAGTGACTACAGGACATTTTGACGTATAGTCAGTGTTATAATGCAGGAAGCATGATTGGGGTGGGGGGTTGTGTGTTGATGTGAATTTATAAAATTAACATCTAGTTGTTCATTTTCTAGAGTCCAACAAAAACGCACTCCCTTCGCCATCTCTGAGCAATTCTCCTGTTACAAATTTCTTTCCAAATTCTTTCCATAGAGATGTGCAACTGCCTTCCACCTCCTGGAGCCCCAATAACAGAATGGCCTGCAATTCATCAAAACTAGGCGTGATAATGTTTATTATTTAATATGATCATAAACAATGCTGCAGTAGATCGGCTAATGTTTGTTATTAACATTCGCGGGTTTCAGAGAAGCAGAAGGTGCAAGGAGGTTGGGTTCATGGCAAGGCCAGATCGAAAATCATGCTGGCTGTGCCCTTGCATTTGAGCTGTATTAGTTGATCTCCATCAGTACAAATTTCTGTAATGTATTTTAGGGATTTTAATCCTTTTTTAAAGCTCCATATATAAAGTGCATGTGTAGTTGTAAATATGATTCGATAAATAAATACCTTCAACTCCAAAACATTTGATTCAAACAGAATCATACCACAAGTGTAGAAATCCAATTGACCTCTCACTTCCCAAACCATATACTGTTGGTAAGTCAAATGAATTTCCACTGCAAGTATAAATATTTTTGCAAGTATAATCAGTCAATTCATGATTCAGGACAGCAACATGTTTCTGGAATTGATTTCCATTTTTTGTAACTTTGCTTTGTTGGTGTTTACTAAATTGTAGTGCACACAATTGCAAATCTATTGCTTGCATCTGCAATATTTGGAGACCTGATCCAAACCGAAAACAACTTGGCAAAGCAAACATATTTGACATAATATAGTCATGATTCCCTGACCTTTCCCATCTGTTCCCCCCCACCCCCCCATTCTCTCCCCAACCCCACCATTCTTCTTAACTCCACGTGTAAGCTGTTTTTCCTCCCTGGCTGCTTTAAATAAAGCCTCATCATGCTATCTCTTACTCTCGGTTATTCGATCCCTGGCCCTCAAAACTGTGGAACTCCTTACCTTTCCCAGACTGAAGGCTTTTAAAACCCAAGCTTGGTCACACCTAACCTATACTTCTTGATTGCTTGGGAAGGACAAGTGACAGTGGGTTAAAGATTCTCAAAGTGCTCCACAACTGGGGTTTTCCTCAAATCTTGTCTGGGTCTGTGTAGCTTAATTGAGAGAGATTGATTGCTGTGATTAGTCACAACTCCATTATCATTGTCATGCAGCAACCAGGATGGTAGAAGGTGAACTAGATGGACCTTGGTCTTCATATCGTCCAGTAATTCTTACATACCCTGTCATCTCTCTTATTTTCAACCTTGATAGTCTCCTCCCTTACCTTACTAAAGATAATAAATTTTAAGCTATGATATTCTACAGAATGAGCCTCGTGAATTCTCGCTGCGTCCAGGTGTCCATTATCTGCTTTTACTTTCTATCTCAATTATTATTTATTTATTTAGAGATACAGCACTGAAACAGGCCCTTCGGCCCACCGAGTCTGTGCCGACCATCAACCTCCCATTTATACTAATCCTACACTAATCCCATATTCCTACCACATCCCCACCTGTCCCTATATTTCCCTACCACCTACCTATACTAGGGGCAATTTATAATGGCCAATTTACCTATCAACCTGCAAGTCTTTTGGCTTGTGGGAGGAAACCGGAGCACCCGCAGAAAACCCACGCAGACACAGGGAGAACTTGCAAAATCCACACAGACAGTACCCAGAATTGAACCCGGGTCGCTGGAGCTGTGAGGCTGCGGTGCTAACCACTGCGCCACTGTGCCGCCCACTATATTGGGACATCTGTATCAGAATATAGAGATGAGAATCGTCTTTGAAACACAAACAGAAGAATCCTTCCTTTACTCAATAATTAATGACCCACTACCAAAATTATATTTTCAAATATCACACCTTTTCATGATTTTGTTGGCATGCTATTAATTATGGACAGAATCAGGCAGGTACAGTTTGGATTTTCTGTCAACACTTCTGTCATGTGTTCACAGCACAAAAAACAGTTTCCGTAAACAGACTGAGACTCTAATAAACTAAAATCTTACTGTAAGTGGGATAGAGTGCTCAGAATTAAGTTATTCTTTCCATGTACTGTTGGACGCTGGACATTATATGGGATTCCCAACATGTTCACCTTATTTATTGGGCAGGCAGAAGATACCACATCATCGGATCAAGTTGCACAGGTTAAAATTAATATTCTGATTTATTTACATTTGGAACAATACATGGAGACAGTTAAAGGCAGCAAGCTATGAAAATACTTACAATGGACTGAGTCTGAGTTCACAAGTGATTAAAAAAAATCTCACTTCAGAATGGATGAAGTAGTTTTTCGTAGACTTTTACAAAGCTGCATTGATATGAAATTTCAATTCCGAGTTCAGATCTCTAAATAGAATTAAATCTGTGTATTCAGAGCTGAATTTTTTATGGCATGTCAACGTTTTTCAGGTTACAGCTGTGCTGTTGAAGTTCACAGACAATCTGAGGACACAGCTTATCTTGTGCCTTGTGGAGAAAGTTGTTAATGGCAGGATGTTTCTGTCTATCAGTAAAAAAATCTTCCATTAATGGTTCAGCAATCAGAGTAATTGAAATTATCTATTCTGTGGTCTGTTAACCTGCATAGATTAACATATTCAACAGTCAGTCCCATCCGGCAAGCAACTTTCGACTTAATTCATTTCTGGGTTAGAGGTGTTGACACAAAGAGAAACCATCCAATACGGATATATCTCCACAGTCTTGGTTCGATTGTGTGCATTGGTCCCTTTTGCCACAGAGCCCCTGAGCTCCTCTTATCTGCTGAATTTCCACATCTCGCTAGCAGGCCAGTTTCCCTGGAGACAGCCTAGCTCCAGTCTCCATTTTGAAATTTTGGTAAAGATTCCATTTTAATCCTAGATATTAAAAAAAGCCATTCATAACAGATCAAATTCCCTTTTTCACACCGTTTTCATCACATGGGCACTTTGCGATTTTTCATTTAATATAAAATTTTGAGCCTTATAGGGGTCACAGCACTTCAAAACTGATATGAGTGCTCAGAACACTCATTACAAGACAGCTCTACACCTTTATACTGATACATGTGGGCTATAGAGGAGAAATAGAGATATTAAAGATGTTAGACAATTGAGAACTGGTGTGTACCACACACAGAGTGGCATCAAATGTGATTGTTTTTCTTTTTACCCATTGTACACTATCCAGATCCTTCAGCAGCAAGACAATTCCACTCGGCAAATAGCTTGAAGGATGTTATTTTCCAGCTTTAGCTGAGTTGCAAAATAAAGCAACTGTATCCAATTGCAGCTGTTCCTGACTCCACTTCTTGCCGACATTGAAGGCATGTTTAACTCCTTTGTCGGATTAATTTTGGCTGGTTGTCAGAGGAATTGCCATCACTAAATCATTATCTTGCAATCCCAGTGTCACCATTTGTAAACAAATCGGGCAATAACATTTGTCATGTTGCAGTGAAATAATTTGTCTCTTTTTAAAAAAAACTTGCATTTCTGTAGCGACTTCCATGACCTCTAGAGGTCCCAAAGTGTTTTACAGTCAATGAAGTACTTTTTGAGGTACAGTCACTGTTGTAATGCAGGAAACTCAGCAGCCAACTTGCGCACAGCAAGATCCCACATCAGCAATGTTAAATTTTTTTATTCATATTGTTTGAGGGATACATGTTGGTTAGGGGTCACCTTCTTGGGAATAATGACATGGGATCTTCTACATCCAACTGCGAGGGCAGCTGGAGCCTCAGTTTAAATCTCATGTGAAAGACGGCAGCTCCAATGGTGCAGCACTCCCTCAGTACTGCTCAGTGGGAGGTAGGATCAGTAAGTTTGCGGATGACACAAAGATTGGCCGAGTGGTTAACAGTGAGGTTGAGTGTCTTGGGTTACAGGAAGATATAGACGGGATCGTCAAATGGGCAGAAAAGTGGCAGATGGAATTTAACCCTGAAAGGTGTGAGGTGATACACTTTGGAAGGAGTAATGTGACATGGAAGTATTCAATGAATGGCCTGACACTGGGAAGTTCCGAGGAACAAAGGGACCTTGGTGTGTTTGTGTGTTCTGAAGGCAGAAGGGCAGGTTAATAGGGTGGTGAAAAAGGCATATGGGACACTGACCTTTATCAATCAAGGTGTAGATTACAAAAGCAGGGAGGTCATGTTGGAGTTGTACAGAACTTTGGTAAGTCCACAGCTGGAATACTGTGTGCAATTCTGGTCGCCACATTATAGAAAGGATGTGATTGCACTGGAGGGGATGCAGAGGCGATTCACCAGGATGTTGCCTGGGATGGAACATTTAAGCTATGAAGAGAGGTTGGATAGGCTTGGGTTGTTTTCGCTGGAGCAGAGAAGACTGAGGGGTGACCTGATCGAGATGTACAAGATTATGAGGGGCATGGACAGGGTGGATAGGGAGCAGCTGTTCCCCTTAGTTGAAGGGTCAGTTATAGGGGACACAAGTTTAAGGTGAGGGGCAGGAGGTTTAAGGGGGATTTGAGGAAGAACTTTTTTACCCAAAGGGTGGTGACGGTCCGGCATGTCCTGCCTGGGAGGGTGGTAGAGGCGGGTTGCCTCACATCCTTTAAAAAGTACCTGGATAAGCACTTGGCACATCATAACATTCAAGGCTATGGGCCAAGTGCTGGCAAATGGGATTAGGTAGACAGGTCAGGTGTCTTTAATGCATCGGTGCAGACTCGATGGGCCGAAGGGCCTCTTCTGCACTGTATTATTCTGTGATTTTATTTTGGAGAAAAGCTGCACATATTGCCTGTAGACTTCTATTAGGGCTGCACTGAGCACCAGTTGAAAGTGCTGGAGAGTGTTCTTTTGTTTGCTCTTGTGGCTGAAGTGAAATACTTCTCGTCAGAAGGCATTCCATTTAACAGTGGCAGACAGAATTGATGAAACAAACCACATCTATGACGGGCAGATTTAAATGATAGGCTGAAGGGTCAATCTTGAATGATAGTCTGTGCTGATTCATTCTCGAAGTTTAGAAGCCAGGGCTATGGATACATGATAAAAGACACATAGTGTGGTAAATTTATAAGTCATTTCCAGATGGCATTAATTCTTACTAATGCAAATGTCCCAAGTAAGCTATTAACCTAACCATGAATATTGAGAACAACTTGTGTCACATAGTGCATCAGTTCAACTCACTGTTGCCAGTATAGACTATCGTGCTGAATGTTGAGGCATTTTGCTGCCACTTTGCTTTTGTGGTTTGACCATCAACCATAATGGAAAAAATTTCAAGGAATCATTCCCTTCAAATCCTATGCTTACTGTAATGAAAGTAAATCTATTCCAATTCTTCAGATCAGAAAAGAGAATACTTGCACTTCTATAGTGCCTTTCACTATTTCAGGACATCCCCAAGTGCTTGATAGCCATTTTGAGTGACGTTGGTTGAGGGATAAATATTGACCAGACAACCAGGTGAAATTCCCTGCCGTTCTTAAAATAGGGCCGTGGATCTTTCACACTCTCCCACGAGAGTAGATGGAACCTTGGTTTAACATCTCGTCTGAAAGACAGCACCTTTGACTGTGCAGCACTCCCTCAGTACTGCAATGGAGTGTCAACCTAAGTTTTGTGATTGTGCTTCTGGAGTGGAACTTAAAATCTGCTGTCTCAAATTCAAGAGTGCTACCATCTAAGTCAGGACTGACACCTTGATTTCCTTACAATACACTGAAATAGCAGGACCTTAAAATGAATAGGCAGTGACCCCCCCCCACCCCTTCCCAATCTGGACCTGGCTGCAGTGGGTGAAAGCTGGACATTTATTCACTGCTGCATCTTGTGACCTGGAGTATTTTGTGAGATTAGCAGTTTACTCTTTGTCTCCAAATTATACAGATTAGCTGTTTGAATTTTTTAAAGGTAGCTTACTGACTTAAATCCTGTGGCTCACGACAGCGACTTTCCGGAGCTAATTGTCCTCCTGGCTTCTGCGGCTTCATAACTTTGGTGGGGCTGGACTTACATTGGCTCTGACCAGAGTCCATTTCCTGTGGTCAGTCTTGTAATATTTTTGGCTGGCTTCTTGTGGGATTCCTGGCCTGCGTGTTGCAGGGGGTTGTGAGCCTGGCCTCTTCCCTAGGGCAGCTGAAGAAATGTTAATTTTAAAGTGTATTAAAATGGGCAGTGTATCCATCATGCTAACATAGCAATATCATATGACAGGAATGCCAGCCACCCCCAGTATTTGTGTGATGATGAGGTAAATGGTGGCAAATATGTTGCATAAAGTATTCATGATATTTGCAATTCATTTCAACATGCCCCACCCAGATTTGGGCAGACATATTAAATACTCAACCCCACTACTGGTGGAAAATCCCTGAAGTACCAGCAAAGGTATTGGGGGCTTGGCAGGACTGAATTTAAACAACTGCCCACTGAAGTTAACCAGCATAACTCCAGAGGATAATCTTCCCCCATGTCTTAGATTTTAAAGCACTGAATTCTAACATATATATTCTGCAGTTGGTGAGTTTTAATATGTCATCGTAGGGACAAATAAACCAATTGACAATTCCAACCATCTAATGTGTGCCAATGTTGCATAGTATTTACAGCTCAAAAACAGGCCTTCCAGCCCAGCAGCTCTGAGCTGCTGTTTATGCTGTACACAAGCCGCCTCCCACCTCACCTTATTTCGCCCTAAAATGTTTAAAACAATCCTTCCATGAAACTTCACCATACTAACATGCCCAGATCCCCCTCCAATGTCATAGCAAGTTCTCAAATGTCAACTACTGCTGAAGGGCTTTGACAGATTAGAAACATTAGTTAAGTTTAGGAGTTTGCTATCTATGAAATGGCTGCCGCACCCAGAAGGCCATGGTATCTCCACATTCTCCTCCGATGCTGCAACACCTTCCATTTATGTAGCGCCTTTAACATAGTAAAACGTCTCAAGGTACTTCACAGGCAAAATATATCAGACAAGAATTGACACTGAGCCAAAGATGATGATGTTAAGATGGGTAACTAAAATATTAAGAGGTAAGTTTTAAGGATTGTCTTCAAGACAGAGGTGGAGGGGTTTAAGGAGTAAAATCCAGAGTTTAGGGCCTAGATGGCTGAAGGCATGGCCGCAATGGTGGAATAAAGGAAATTGGGGATGCACAACAGGAGGAACAGAGTTCTCTGAAGTTTGTAGGGCTGGAGAAGGTTAGATCGAGGCAGGGCATAGCCATGAATGAATTTGAACAAAAGTATGCGAAATGTTGATTATCTGTGGGATGGTTTTTTAATTGAGTTAAATCCTGTGATTTATAACCCCGATATAATTTAGTGTGCAAATTATGATGCAAGTTCACTTAAAATCATTGAATATTACAACACAGAAGGAGGCCATTCAGTCTGTCGTACCTAGGCCGACTCTTTGGAGGAGTAACCAATTAGTCCCACTACATTGCTCTTTCCCATTGGCTTTGCAAATTGAAGAATCAATGAAAGATTGTTTTTTGGTCTCTGAAACTGTATAGCGATAGAACTGAAATTAATGTCTGATGATGTGCTGGACTGTGCCATTCCATGAAGAGGCTAATTTGGGAGTACAAATCAAATTCCTTTCAAAAGCAATGCTCCCAATCCATCAACATCTAAATTTTAAAATCCTCATCATTGTTTTCAAGTCCCTCCATGGCATCGCCCTCTCTATATTTCTAACCTCCTCCAACCCTACAACTCTCCAAGCTATCTGCACTCCTCCACTTCTGGCACCTTGTACATCACTGACTTAGATCTCTTCACCATTGGTGGCTGTGCCTTCAGCTGCCAAGTTCCGAGGTTCTGGAATTCCATCCCTAAATCTCTCCACGTCTCCTCTTTTTTTTATTCATTCAGGGACGTGGGCGTCGCTGGCTAGGCCAGCATTTATTGCCCATCCCTAATTGCCCTTGAGAAGGTGGTGGTGAGCTGCCTTCTTGAATCGCTGCAGTCCATCTGGGGTAGGTATACCGACAGTGCTGTTAGGAAGGGAGTTCCAGGATTTTGACCCAGCGACAGAGAACGGAACGGTGATATAGTTCCGAGACATGATGGTGTGTGACTTGGAGGGGAACTTGCAGGTGGTGGTGTTCCCATGCATTTGCTGCCCTTTTCCTTCTAGAGGTAGAGGTCGTGGGTTTGGAAGGTGCTGTCTAAGGAGCCTTGGTGCATTGCTGCAGTGCATCTTGTAGATGGTACAGACTGCTGCCACTGTGCGTCGGTGGTGGAGGGAGTGAATGTTTGTAGATGGGCTGCCAATCAAGCCGGCTGCTTTGTCCTGGATGGTGTCAAGCTTCTTGAGTGCTGTTGGAGCTGCACCCATCCAGGCAAGTGGAGAGTATTCCATCACACTCCTGACTTGTGCCTTGTAGATGGTGGACAGGCTTTGGGGAGTCAGGAGGTGAGTTACTCACCTCAGGATTCCTAGCCTCTGACCTGCTCTTGTAGCCACGGTATTTATATGGCTACTCCAGTTCAGTTTCTGGTCAATGGTTGCCCCGTAGGATGTTGATGGTGGGGGATTCAGCGATGGTAATGCCGTTGAATGTCAAGGGGAGATGGTTAGATTCTCTCTTGTTTGAGATGGTCATTGCCTGGCACTTGTGTGGCGCAAATGTTACTTGCCACTTATCAGCCCAAGCCTGGATATTGTCCAGGTCTTGCTGCATTTCTACACGGATTGCTTCAGTATCTGAGGAGTCAAGAATGGTCATAGAGTCATAGAGTGATACAGCACTGAAACAGGCCCTTCGGCCCACCGAGTCTGTGCTGCCCATCAACCACCCATTTATACTAATCCTACATTAATCCCATATTCCCTACCACATCCCCACAATTCTCCTACCACCTACCTACACTAGGGGCAATTTATAATGGCCAATTTACCTATCAACCTGCAAGTCTTTGGCTGTGGGAGGAAACCAGAGCACCCGACGGAAACCCACGCGGTCACAGGGAGAGCTTGCAAACTCTGCACAGGCAGTACCCAGAACTGAACCCGGGTTACTGGAGCTGTGAGGCTGCGGTGCTAACCACTGCGCCACTGTGCCGCCCATGGTGCTGAACATTGTGCAATCATCAGCGAACATCCCCACCCTTTAAACCTACCTCTTTGACCATCTACCATCTCCTGCGGCTCGGTGTTATTTTTGTTTACTGGCGACGGTCTTGTTAAGCACCTTGGGACATTTTATTGCATTAAAGGCACTATAGTTGTTCCCGAATCATGCTTTTGAGATTGTGCTGAGGTGCTAAATGGAGGCCTGAAACTTCCCTTTGGGGAGAAAGGGAAAGTTAACCATGGGAATAGCTTTCACTTGCTTCTGGCAATGACCTAGAAGCCAGTTGTTATTCTGCCCCCTCTCTACTGAATGATGTTTGGGGCATAGAGGCCTAACAGACAGAGAGCAAAATAATTAGAACCTGTTTTAAATTGGTAGGGGAATTCTAAATGTAAAATAAATAGCAAGACATGAAGTCTTAATGCAGAATATCCAATTTTTTAAAGGATGAGTAGCATATCAATCTCCTGCTAATAATAACAATATTGCCCCTTCTAAAAACTGAACATTTATAAATCCTACAATTTATCATTTTTAAGTGAAAATTATCTAATTATTTTCATGGTTTGGTTCCCAGTTAGAAAGTCTGAGTGTAGTTCCACCAACAGCTCTGTTGGTTTATACCGTGAGTATCTGAGTCATGCAGACCAATGAGGTTTCCGATTCCATCCCTACTACAGGTCGCACCTGAGGCATGTGAAGAGTGTCAAATTTTCTTTGGTTTCTAAACGATCTTCCCTCTTCACGGCAGTGGATCAGGGATTTTCTCAGCAATGAAGAAGCTCCTGGTAATTGGGATTTCCTTCCCCCAGCTGATGGTTAATCATTTCCCAGGAAAGCAAATGTGATAAGAAATTCTAAGGGGTTGTGTTATTATATTTCAGTGCAAATGCTGCCATGGGCCAGATGAGGCTTCAACAGACTGAAGATCTGATTTCCTTCAGATTCTAATCAATAATGGTCATTTTCAACTCTAAATATTTACAGGCTATGCATGTGTGTATTTACATGGGGAATAGGGGAAGCAGCAGTATTTTCAAGGGCAAAATCATTCTGCATTTTGTTGACAAGAATCAGCTTAATATCCTCTTATGGTGGTTTGTTGGGAGTTTTCTAATAGTACAGTACATCAGAAGTGATGCATAATGATATCCAGTGTCACCCACAGAGCAGGCAGTCACTCAGAATCTCTGACAGTAACTGTCATACAGTAGGAAGTCATGAATGCTGACTATCAGTAAGGGTGTGGGGCCTTACCAGTAAATGTACTATCTTTGGTTGATGTTTTGTTAGTTGCATTAGTCCGGTATACTGACTTGCATTGGTGTCCACTACGTCGTCACCAAATCCAACTTGGCAATAAAAGAAATTTATTAATGTATAAACCAGAAATTCTCCTAGTCTAAGATGGCTTCCAAATGAGCATTATTTGAAGAAGAGGCAGCTGTCTGGTAACAATACTTTAATGGCCGAAGTTGGATTTCTTCAGGACCAGCAGCTTCCGGACTAGAGGATTGTGTCTGAGTTGAAACTGTTGAGACTTTGTAGCAGATCCTGTAACATCCTCCATTCAGAACCTTTCAAAGGCAGTGTCCTTCAGAAGCTGTGGGTGGCACCAAACTCTTCTAGTAATTAGAAGTCAAATTGTTTGACCTTGTGCCTGTACAGTATGGGGACCATGAGATTGTTCTGCTTTTCTGATAAGGAAGAATACAAATAGGCCCACCTGGCCGATGCTGGTGTACCTCATTAACCCACTTCCACGCTAAATGCCTCCGTTTCTAATGTACATCCCTGTGGATTCCCAGCTTCCCTTGTTTTGCCTCCTGTTTCAGGTTTGCCTCCTGTTTCAGGTGGTTTTCCATTGAATTATATAGAAATTGTGTAGAAATGGAAGCATCGAGTTCGATGTAGTTATTGGGCCTGCAGCTCGTTGGGGGCTGCATTGGCTTTTAAAATGCTGAGGGATCAGGGTTGATTTTTAACCCTGCCCATCCAGCAGAAATAGTCCTTGGGATTTGCCAGGTTTTGATTTTAACTTGCTCTTCTGAGTAAGCAAGAAGAACGGTTGCCAGAAGCCAAGCTCCAAAAAACAGTACATGAAAAGAAAAGGTGGCAGTGTCTTGTTTTTACAAGTACAAACTTCAAGTCATTATGGTGTGTGGCAGCTTTTATATTTGCATTTTTATGTAAATTTATTTACCTGATATTATGTTTTTGCAGCAATCTCCATTAGAGATTATGGTAACAGTCAAATCCCTAAGCCATGGTCTTATGTTCTCATAGTCCAAAGCCTCTGCTTCCCTCCTATATTAACCCTTGTCCACCAGCTGATGCTGAAGGTAGCACATGCTAGATTGTCGCTGACAAAGCCAACATTTATTGCCCTTGAGGCTGCAACTGAATGCTTGCTGGGCCAATTCTGAGGGCAGTTCAGAGTCCACCACATAAATCTGGGACTGGAGTCACATTTAGGTCTGATTCGGTACAGATAACAGGTTTCCTTCCTGAAAAGACATTTATTAACTACATGCCAAGAAGAACATCTTTAAACAAAAGAAATGAGGCTCTAAAGCCAATTTACTATGCCTGATTTTGGCGCCAGGCGTACTTGCAGTGCAATTGAAATTGTGACCTATTTTCAGACAGATAGTTGTGAAATATTTTGTTTTGAGAAGAAAAATATTGCAATAAATCCATCACAAGAACACTGCTGCTTTATTACAAAATGGTCACCAGCTGGCTGATAAGCGAGTTTAAAATAGCAGCCTGCAAATTACAGCCAGTTATTTTATAGTTCGAATGCTTAAGTATTTGTACAATAGTTGTTATTTCTAGGCTGTAGTGTATAAATGGAAAGCCCACATTGTTGCGATGAGTCATCAAGATATTGAATATTAATCAGGAAGGATCTTTTGAGAGCAGCATTTGACTCCTATCTTGAATCAATCACCCTCCTAATAATAGGTCCTTGCAGCTTGACAACCCAACACACTTGTTCTCAATATGAAAATATCTCAAATTGGCATTTACCTTCCAGATCAAAGCACAAAAGGAATCACCTGTGACATTATTTTCAGGATTGCCGATGCTACTGGGATGGCTCACTACAGTCATCAGCCCAGCTTCTTTTAGCGACAGCAACGTCTTGCAACTAAAAGACATTAAAAATTGGGAGTGAGGGCAAGGTAGATACCGAAAAAAAATCATATTTAATTATCATTGACATTTGTAGCTTATTCCATACCTAAGAATTGAAGCATTCAAATTCCTTAATTCTTTGTTAGGCTGCTTCATGAAGCTAAATCTATTGTCACTCCTGGATTAAAGCGAGTTTTGGTTTAATCTGAAATGGTAGCAAAGCTCACTGCAAACTCCCAAATGTACTTCCCACCCCTACAAAGCACCAAGTTTCACCAAGTGTGATATCATGGTAGCACTATTCAGGGCTGAGTGTGGTTTGAAAATACACAGCAACTGTAGTGATGTTAGGAGCAGGACAAGGCTATTCAGCCCCTTGATCCTGTTCTATCATTAAATTAGGTTATGCTGGATCTGGACATGTAGCTCAACTTCATTTACCCGCCTTTGGCCATATCTATTGGTATCCTTACCACTTTTTCTTTTAAAAAGCCTGACATTTTTGGTGTTGTGGCACATTAGGGCTGGGTGTGTTGGTGGCTTTCGTATGCAGATTAGGTCTGGGTGTATACATGCTGAGATCAGATGTGTTGGTGAGTGTGGGGCACATGTTAGGACTGGGTGTGTTGGTGGTGTGAGCATGGTGTGGGCAGACAGCCACAGCTGGCGCTTGCCTTGTCAAAACAATCTTATTTTGCAAATCTGAGGTCTCCCTGGGACACAGCATCACGAGAAACCAATCCACAGAGACACGCTCCAGTTTTGCTTCATTGAGCATGACATGCATGTAATGATGAAAAGTGTGATGCTTGTCCATCTTCTAGAGTGCACAGAGTGCAATGCAGTGTGGCGTTATTTGTGTTGTACGCTTATCTGTTGGGCTGCAATTTCCAAACTATCCCCAGTTTAATAGAGCCCTTTGTCATTCCTTTTTCAATTTTTTTTGGTGTAATCACTGTATTAATCCACTGCCAACAAACTGGAATATATTTTGTGTCTTGAATAAAGTGCAGGCAGCAATGTCAACTGATGAATGAAATTGAGAAGAGTGAAGCTGCTTTGTAATAATGGAATTGTTCAGAAAAGTGCTTCCAGATCCCTGCAAGTTCCACGAATAGGAATATGTTCCCGTTAGTTCTTAAATGCTAACTTTTAGAATTCCATTATGCAATGGAATTGCCCTTTGGTGGGTTGCTTTTGCTCTCAGCCTACACATTAATTCTGTTGCAACACTAAATGCTTTTGGCTTGCATTACTTGATGTTCAAACCCAACTTTTAAGGAATTATATTTATTTAGCTTCTACTCCAACGATGCTTTACCCACTGAAGGCTGAGTATTGCCTGTGCTTCCAGCTTCCCAAAATAAGTTCATTAGACAAGAAAAACTGGATGCAAAAGTCAGCTGCTATTTTTTTTTTTGAATACAGTGGTCTAAATTCAACACCTATTTAAAAGCTTGGTTTAATTTGTTTGCCATGAAACCTTGCTAATGAATATTTCTAGCTTTGAATAAACATCTATTTAAAGGAACAGATCCTGCTCAAGGAGCCATGAGATGTTACAGTTGGTATTGTAACAATATAGAATTAACTCCAGTAATGTCACCTGTCAACTGTTTAAATTTGTCAAAAAACTGTAAATGCAGCTAGCAGAGCCACTCAGCTGCCCCAATGCAGCCCCAATGGTAGCTTGGGAATACGAAACTCCTCCAAAACCAAAGACAAAGAATTCCACACCGTGGGTCTAGCTGGCTATCCAGTGTCATTTCTCCACTACCAATCATATCCTTGAACCCCACCTGCCCCCCTCCATCCTCATTTGTAAGAACAAGTGCAAGGAATTGGTCAGTTTCGTTGACAGTAAAGTTGAGAAAATCCATTCAGCTGCCTCATGCATCCCTTCCTTTGTCTAGCTCTGAACCCACATTCTTCTGTCATTCTGCCTTTTATCTCCCCTTATTTCCCTCTCTGAGTGCAGCTCATCCATGAGACTGATCTCCTGCTCCCTTGACCTTATTTCCATTAAACTGCTGACTGCCCAACTTCTCTTCCTGGCCCCTGTGCTAACTACATTACAACAGTAATTAATATTCAAAAGTACTTTATTGGTTGTAAAGCACTTTGGGATGTCTTGATGTTGTGAAAGGTGATATATTTTTGTTTTTTTTTCTTTTCAATTGTTCCCTCTCCTCAATTATTGTGATATCCTCTTCTATCCCCCCCCCCCCAAACAAAAATAATACCCTTGACCCCTCTGTCTTTGCAATCTGTCGTCTCCATCTCCAACTTCTATTTCCCCTCAAGCCCTTGAACAAGTTTTTGCCTCCAAAATCTGTACCCATGTTTCTGGAACTCCATGTTTGAACCTCTCTAATCAGGTTTCCACCCCTGCTGCAGCACTGAACGGCACTAATCAACATGACAAATGATATCCCCTGTGACTGTAATTGAGGTGCAGTATCTCTCCTCAACCTTGATCTCTCTGCAGCCTTTGACACAATTTGATCACACACTTCTCCTCCAACACCTCTGCTCCATTGTCTAGCTGGGTGAGTCTACCCTTGCCTGTTTTCACTCTTACCTATCCAGTCACAGCCAGAGAATCTCCTGTGATGGGATCTTTTTCTGCCCAGCACCATTACCTCCGGAGACCCCATATCCTTGCGTCCTCTATTTCAAAATAAGGGGTCTCCCTTTGGAGATGAGGAGGAATTTCTTCTCTTAGAAGGTCATTAATCTTTGGAATTCTATTCCCCAGAGATCACTGGAGGCTGGGCCATTGAATATATTCGAGGCTGAATTAGATAGATTTTTGATATACAAGGGAGTCCAGGGTTATGGGGTGCAGGTAGGGAAGTGGAGTTAAGATCAGCCATGATCTTATTAAGTGGCGGAGCAACCTCAAGGGGCCGAGTGGCCTACTCTTCATTTCTTTTGATTCTTGTGATCTTATGTGTGGCCCCTCGATGACATCATTCAAAGGTATGACATCAGCTTCCATAGATACGTTAATGGCACGCTGCTCTGTCTCACCTCGAGCTGTCTCAATCCTTCCATAGTCTCTGTTCCCAGACTGCTTCTCCAACATCCAGTTCTGGATGATTGCAATTTATTCGAGTTAGACATTGAGAAGACCAAAGCCATTGTCTTTGACCCCCGCCCAAAACTCAGTCCCATCCCATCCTCAGCCATTGTCTTGGGTTGAATCAGGCTTTTCAGAATCTCTGCAGCCTCTTTGAAGCTGAACTTCTGTCACCTTATCCTCTATCACCACCACTCCCACCTGTGTAACATCACCCATCCTCTCCTCTGCCTCAGCCCAACTATTGGTGAAACCCTTATCCATGTTTCTGTTAACTCCAGACTAGACTGTTCCAATGCACAGCAAGCGGGTCTCCCATCTTCAATCCTCTGTAAACCTGAGCTGATCTGAAACCACTGCCTGTATCTTAACTCACACCAAGTCCTGCTTACCCCTAATCCCTGTGTTTGCTAATCTATGTTGGCTCCCAGTCAATCAACACCTCAAATTAAAATGCTCATCCTAGTGTTCAAATCACTCCACCTTGCTAGTTTAACATTCTCCAACTCTACAACTTCAGAGCTCTGCATTCCTCCAACTCTGGCCTCTTTTGCACCCCCACCCCCAATTCCCTTTGCCCCACCATTGGTCACAGTGCCTTCACCCATCTATGCCCGAAGTTCAGGAATTCCCTTTCTCTTAAGCTCTTTGCCTTTATACCTCTCACCATCCTTTAAGATCCTAGTGAAAACCGACCTCGTTGATGAAACTTTATTTGGGATGAGTTGACAAAACAGAAGTGCAATCAGACAAGAATCGACACTGAGCCAAATAGAAATATTAGGAGGGATGACTAATCATTGGCTCGGTGTCAATTTGTCCAGTGACATGTTTGTGATGCACCTTGGAATATTTTCATGCTAAGACCCTAAAGGTGCAGGCAGTGGGCATCACTCACTGTGTCACTTGGTTTTGGGTGTTAATACCAAACAGAGAGCAAGTCATGTTGCTGTGCTTTGACCTGATCTTTGAAATTCCTTCACTAAACCTCTTCATGCCCCTACCTCTCTCTCCTCCTTTAAGATGCTTCTTAAAACTTAGCTCTCACCAAGTTTTTGGCCACCTGTCATATTATCTCCTCATGTGGCTTAGTGTCAAATTTTTGTTTTGATGATTGCTCCTGTGAAGCACCTTGGGATGTTTTACAATGTTAAAGGCATTATATAAATACAATTTAAATTCATCTAACCAGCTTTGATACATTATGATTAGCATGTATGAGCCAAAAGTTTGGAAAATTATCTCTGTTCGTGAAAGAACTGAACTGTTGTGGTTTTGAGTCAGTGCAAGTTCATAAATAATACTTAGAGCCTATCTGGTAGAATCCAGCACATGGGATCCTCACGTTAAGCTAATAGTTCATATGTCTTACTGATGATCTGGTCCAGGCGGTTTGGTTTTGAAAGGGTTAGTGTTGCCATTTGTCTTCGAAGTGGCTGTGTGTTGGATGGGACAACATTTCACAAATCAAGGTCCTGTTAAAGGCTGAGGGTGTCTTTTATTTTTGAGGATTTCTATTCATTCAAAGTTTTGAACAGACTGGGTGATTGCACCAAATATCACTCAATTTTCACTTTGTTTACCTTTCTGTAAAAAGAAAATTACAGATGATCCAATCTTTGACCGCTTTCCATTTCCTGACTTTGAGCAAGCTGCAGTGAAGGCTGAGGGACTTGGAGTTCATCCAGGAAGCTTATGGACATCCAGAATTTTAGGTCTTTTGGGTTTCCATTATCCTTTTAACCTACACTCTGCCCAGATAAATGCCCCCATCTGTTTGCTTCCCACTTGGCCACCAGCATTCATCTTTGTCAATGTAATTGTCAGCTTCTGACTGGGGTGGCAGATGTCATAAAGCAGTAATCAGTGAAATTTCTAACTATCTAGTAAGTTAAATTTTCTCATGAGAAAGTATTCTGCTCACATAATTGTAGTTATTGATCAAATCTACACATATTGAATTGCACAAGTGTTCAGAATCAGAATCTTGGCATCTTCAGCGGAAAAAAAAAGTGATTCTGAATGAGTGTTTTACTTACAACCATTAAGTGACCCAGCGTTGGGTATTCTCTGTTGTTTTTGCTGTTCACTTCTGATATATTACCATGTCCTTGATATAATGTAGACCATGAGTGTAGTATCCAGTATATTGAGGAAAACTGCAGGTGAGTGGGACAGCTTGACACTCACTTACTGGGCATGGAGTTTCTAGGATGAGTTTAATTTTTGTTTTAAATATGTAGTAAAATAATGTCAGAATTTTATTTTTGTTATGTCTTGCTCTAGCTCCGACTCCCCCTCTTTCACCGCACCCCATCCCTTCCCGCTCGCTCCAGGCTGCTCCAATGAGGTTGCCATGGGAAGTGTTCTTGTGAATTCCAAAGCAGCACTTCAGAAAACTGTGGGAGGTCATAATCCCCACACCAGCCTGAGCACCAAAGCAGTGCCATAGTGGCCCTAGAAATCACACTATTGGATGAGAAATCTGAACCTCTAACTTGGAAGTTCATTTTTAGGCGGTAATGCAACTATATTTAACTGGAGAGCACTGAATGGCACAAAACCTTCAGATGCAGGAGTTTTGTTATACTTGGTTTTATATTGTACAAAATGTTTTTGAGTATTCTGCAATTAAAACCCAATACCAGGAATCGCATCCAGCTGGAGGTTTTACAACAAATATTTTTAAGTGGGAAATAATGTTCCTTATCCCATTTCTAACAGGTACTGAGGGTTACATTGAAACTATATTTCAGTATTAATATATTTATCATATGAGTCAATTGGGATCAAGTATTCAAGCTATTTTACAATCTGGCCAGCACGTGCCTGAAGGACACTCCACACTTCCAAGTATTCATTATCAACACCAAACTGGTTCCAGTATCTTTATGTACAGTTCAAAAAAGCATTTGCTGGTCGGGGCCATGAACTCTACTAAAAGGTGACAGAATTCCTAAGTGACATTTTTGGCAAATTAGTGCGTCTCAAACCCAACTCGCTGGCTAATGCACAAATTAAGGGCCAAAAGTTATTAACTTGTGTACCCACTATATTCTACCTTTTTATAATGTCCAGAAAGTAGCCAAGGTAGGTAGTGAATACATTAATCATTAGCCCTTGAAAGCCTGGTGTTGAATCCATGTACCAGCTTTCTCTTAATTTCCTCTAAACTAATCTGGATTTCAAAACCTCAGCCCCAAATGCATCTATGTTTACTCAGAAATGTGCAAGTCACATTAGACAGATTACAAAATACAATTCAGATTTCTTACGATGGGCACACAAATCCTAAGTACTTTATATAAACTTAACAAGGTCTGAAATGCTGCTCTTGGATCTTGTTTTGTGAAATCATTCCAGGGGTCATTTTAAATGGACCCACCTAATGGGGAATTGGGACCAGGTTGAAGGTAATGGAAAGTAAAAGCCAGGTGGGCTGTAAAACAAGTGACTGATCTGATCCTAACAGTTTCCCACTGGATGGGTTAGGTTCAAATTATTGCCCCCACCCCATTAAGAAAGGGACGGTTGTTGATCAATTAATTGTGTATCAGTTGTTTGATTACATGCAGATTGAGGGTGTTAATTGTGTTCTTACTTGAGCACTTATAAACAGACACTTGCTGAGACTGGTGGAGGGTTTTGAGTGAGGAGCTACATGTATAAATAAATGTGAAACTGAGTAAAGATAGGCTCCAGCATTATCCTTCCATAACAAGCTTTCTGGAGTTTAACAAGGGTTTCACAGCCAGGTTTCATAAACCTGACATAGATGCATTTTCTTCCAGATGACTATCAAAATGACCCAAGTTGAATTGCATGAACTTGTGAATTGAAAAGAGGGCTGCATAAACAGAACATTGTTCACAGATCATAGGAGGGGAAAGGAGGAGGTCTATATTCACACATTTCACAACCACGTGTAACGTGTAGTTTGGCTGCGTTAACAATGTTTTGTTAATTCATTAATTTATCATTTCAACAATGTCGATTCAAAAATGTCATAATTTAATGGAACTTGTGTAGGTGGTGCAATGTATTAATCCAGTAGTCAGCTGTCATACAGTGTAATCGGATGCTTTTATGCATTCACTTGGTTGTGCACGCAACCAGCTCTTCACTATCCATATTAATGATTTGGATGAAGGCATTGGAGAAACTGTGAACAAGCTCATGGATGATGTCAAGATTTGTGCTGGTGTTCAAGCTTTGGATGAGGGAAAAAAAATCACTATCAGATCTAGACACATAGGGGAATGGGCTTGAATCTGATAGATGACATTTAATGTAGATAAATATAACTCTGTGCATATGTGTAGGGGTAATATCAAGCATGTATATACCTGCAGGATTCCAAACTGAAGTATGTTGAATGGGAAAGAGATTTAGGTGTTTTAGTGCATGAGTCGCTAATTGTTTGCAAACAGTATTGCAAGGCTGTAGTGAAGACTAACCGAATATTGGAATGCATTGCTGGGAAGATCCAACATTAAACAAAAAATACTGCATTGTCCATGTTCCTTCCCTTCTTTCTTTGGAATCCTGAAAAAGAGGTTAAGCCATAAATCAACTCCTAGCTTGAGAATCTTGGACCAATAGAAAGTACAGTCTTTTTGCCCCTATTTACACATGTTTATACTTTTTCTTAAGTTTCCTGTCACATCAGTCTAATTCATGTGATTACAGCCACCTCAAAATCCCCAGCCTAAAAGCAGTCTCTTCAAACTGCAGAACAGTCACTATGAAGAGCTGCTGACTTTATTTGCTAATTTTTAGTGCAAGGTGATTCATCTTGGCTGTTTTATAGGGGAAGACAAAATTGTGTTGAGGCGAAACCCTGTTATTGCCATTTGTCAGGCTGTCAAAGCCTTTTAGTGAGGACAGAGGATTAATATTCACTCCTACATCAGAACAATCTAGAGCAGCCATTCATGGAGCAAATGAAGATTATATGCTTCCATTTGACGTCTTGATTGAGTTTTTGGTCAGATATACCGATGAAGAACAGCATAGTTACAATCAGATAATCACCTTCATGCTACATTATTCTTCACGAGTGCTAACAATGGCTTTGTGTGCTTTGCAAAAATTGTAAGTCTAAACAGTGGAGAGCAATGGGGTACTAACCTTATTTTATGACTGAACAAACCTCTCAACTAAAATGTGTCAAGCCACAAGTTAGTGATAAGGATCTTCTGTGTGAGTGGAATAAACTCGATACTCTGTACTGTGTTTATAAATCATCACTTTCCAAACTCAAAATATGTTACCAGAAGACATTTTATTTGCATGTTAACTCCACTGAATCTTTAGCACTGGATTCCTGACAAACACCGAATTATAACTCTCTAAGTAGAAGAGCTACCCTTCTCACACATCTGCCTCATGATCAAGCTTTCAGTTTACACACTGCTGTGCTTTGCCTGACAGTAAGGCTCTAACCAATAGCTGGGTTTCTGCTCTTTACTCTTTTTTTTACATTTTTTAGTTTCTTTTTGGTGAAAATTGAGCAAAAATATAAAGTTACATCGCCTAGGTGGCAATCCAATGTTTGGAAAGGTAACTCGCTCAGTCCTTTTATACAGGGTCTACAGCTAAATATGTGTTATTTAAAATATTGAATGAATACAGTCAGCACATGAAGGGAACTGTTGCCTGAAAGCTGGTAAGTGTGATCAGATGGGAATGATGGAAAACCCTAAAAACTGCAGGCTGAAGCTTTTTACTTCAGCACAGGTCTCTGGGGAAAAATTTTTACAGTCATTTCAAACACAAAAATTCTTCTTTCTTTTGGGCCTCCTTATCTCGAGAGACAACACAAAAATAGTGTGTAGGTAATCTTGGCCATACTCTTGTAAATTTTGTATCTTCTGTGTCTCACAATGTTACAAATCTTTATTTCCATAAATATGTTCACATTTTGTGGGAAAACCAAAATGGCAGCTGGAAGCATTTAAAAACAAATTCTCTTCATTTGTAACTTCTTGCTGTTCTTTGAATGTGAACTTTGAGGCAATCATTTGCAGGTATACACCTCTGATGTCCAAGACATAATACCAAAGTTGTGATGTGGAATGTATGAGGTAACGAAAGCAATGTATGCTAGATGCGGTTGTTTTATATAATAGTCCAGGCCCAGGGTTTTCTGCACTCCAAGATCTACATTCCAATCCCCACCATTCTGCTGCTGCAGATCCTGCTTCTGTCACTGTACCTCTTTGGTCTTGGTCATCTAGGCTCCATTTTTGGGGGTAGAAAGTCAGACTCTGTTGAAGGGTAGGGAAAGAGAGAGGCCCTGGTTTCTACATTACCGCACTGACAATGCTTCAGCAATACTTCTGATCACCACATTACAGGAAGGACATAATTGCTCTGGGGAGAGTGTAGGGGAGACTTACAAGAATGTTGCCAGGGCTTGAGGGTTGCAGCTATGAGGAAAGATTGGATAGGTTGGGGTTGTTTTCCCTGGAATTGAGGCTGAGGGGTGACTTGATTGAGGTGTACAAAATTATGAGGGGCCTAGATAGAGTAGACAGAAAGGACCTGGTTCCCCTGGCGGGGAGGTCAGTTACCAGGGGACATAGATTTAAGGTTATTGGTAGAAGTGTTAGAGGGGACATGAGGAGAAACATTTTCACCCAGAGGGTGGTGGGTGCCTGGCATTCACTGCCAGGATCGATGGTGGAGGCAGAGACCCTCAATTCTTTTAAAAGGTACCTGGACATACACCTGAAGTGCTGTAACTTGTGGTGCTATGGACCAGGTGCTGGAAGGTGAGATTAGTTTGGGTGGATAGCTTATTCGGCCAGCGCAGACACGATCGGCTGAATGGCCTCCTTCTGTGCTGTATTTGGTTTTCTGTTCTAAAGCACTTTGTAACATCCTGAAGTCATTAAAGGCTCTCTCTAAATGCAAGACCATGAGGGAGACTAGAAGGCTATGTCAACAGGGTGAAATGAAATAAAAAGAACAGAACGAGGCTCTTGTAGAGTGTAGAACACCTGGCAGCGTGAAGACCAGGAAATTTTCACTTTTATGCAAAAACCAACAAAAAATCAAATATGACATCTGCAAAGAGACTGAGATTTAAGCCAAAGTGCTTTAGAACACAAAACAAAATACAGTAGAGAAGGAGGCCATTCAGCCGATCATGTCTGCACTGGCCGAATAAGCTATCCACCCAAACTAATCTCGCCTTCCAGCACCTGGTCCATAGCCCCGCAGGTTACAGCACTTCAGGTGTATGTCCAGGTATTCTAAACCTCCAATATTTCAACAATGTAACTGGAGAAGGGAGTCAGATGTCCTGGACAATGACAGTAGTTCCCAGGAGGGAGAAAGGAATAGAAAGATATGTTGATGGGGTGAGCTGAAGTAACAGTGGGAGGAGGCTCGTGTGGGGCATAAACACCAGCATAGACTAGTTGGGCCGGATGGCCTGTTCCTCTGCTGTAAATTCTAAGTAAATCTATGTGTCTTTGATAATTTACAGTTGGGAATTTATTGAGGACAACAGGTAAAGGAAAAAATGAAGAATCTTATTGTGACATTTTCTCTGTCATCCAGTCCCTTCTTGGAGTCTTGTATCAGTCTCTGCCATTGAAATCTTGCTTGCTGCAAACTGAGGCTGCTGCAACTGCTGTTTTTACAAATTGAGATCTGGCTAAAATCCTCTGACCAACTGAATGAATGATGTGAAAATATGTGATTAGAAGCAGCATGTGTTTACAGCAGGAACCACACTGCATTCGAAGGAGGCATGGCAAGCAGAGATTGTCGCTGTGGCAATGTATTTCAGTAGTTTCTGTCCTCGTAAGTAAACAAACAGCAGGACCTCGCCATGAAATGAACCATGGTGAGTGCAGGAATAACAGAGAACACATGAGCCTGCCCCGAACAAACTCTGATATCAAACAGTATATCATAGTGACTCCTGAACAGAAAATGTCATTACCCAACATTAATATCCCTCACCTTGCCAAGTACAGTATCTTAAAATAAAGATTTTAAAAGAACACTTTGCAACGTATTCTCTCGAACGCAAGGCAGCCATGTTTCTGCAGATGCCCCTTTGTGATTGGTGCTTCTTCATGGCATCAAATTCATTGCTTTATTGTAGGTTGCTGACTTTTCCGTCCTCCACCCTCTCTGACTAGAATTATAATAAGGATGGTGAAGTGACTGCACAAAACTTGTGTTTCAATGTCTCCGTTGGATGAGGCGCATTTGCTGTTTGTTCTGCATTGTTAACGTGTCTCTGGAGTTCCCTACACCTAAGTGCATAACAGTGGAGATGTGCGTTCTCTGAATACTGGGTTGATGTCCACTGAAGTGCTTGCATCCAATGGGAACTAAGTGCCTGTACTTCCCCTTCTGTCTCTTTTTGCCACCCCCCACCCCCGCTCCCCCGCCACATCATCTCTAGCTGGTCCTCCTGTTATTTAGTCAGGCTAACGATAACAACTTAAATTTATATAGCACCTTTAATGTAGCAAAACATCCCAAGTCACCTAGAGAGTTATCAATAAAAACATTTTGACACCAAGCCACTGGAGGAGATATCAGGACAAATGATAAAAAGCTTAGTCAGAGGTAGGTTTTAAGGAGCATCAAGGAGGAGAGATAGAGAGGTAAGGTGGTAGAGGTTTAAGGGGGGAATTCAAGAGTTGGGGCCAAGGCAGCTGAAAGCGCAGCCACCAATGGTGGAGCGATTAAAACCAGGGATGTCCAAGAGGTAAGAATTGGAGGAGCACAGATATCTCAAAGGGTAGTAGGGCTGGTGGAGGTTATAGAGATAGGGAGGAATGAGGACCTGGAGGGAATTGTGAAAAATAATGAGGATTTTGAAATTGAGACATTGTCGGACCGGGAGTCATAGCAGGTCAGCGAGCACTGGGGCGACGTGTGAACAAAACTTGGAGTGAGTTAAAGATACGGTCAGTAAAGTTATGGATGAGTTCAAGTTTATGAAGGGTGGAAGATGGGGGCCCAGTCTGGAGAGCTTTGGAATAGTGAAGTCCAGAGGTCACAAAGGCATGGGTGAGGGTTTCAGCAGCAGATGGGCGGAGGTATGGTCGGAATCGGGATATGTTACGGAGGTAGATGTAGGCAGTCTTGGTGACGGTGCAGATGTGTGGTTGGCAGCTCATCAGCTGGTCAAACACAACACTAAGGTTGCGAATGGTCTGGCTCAGCTCCAGACAATTAGTTGTTCCCGAGCCACTATTTCTACCCTAAGTTTGTCATGCATTTAACATAGCAATTTGTCCCACTGCGCTTCACAGGAGTGTAATCAAATAAAATTTGCCACCAAGACATTTTCAACAATGACCTGTCCGTTTTAAAAGGGTTTGTTATGGAAACAACCCAGAGCATAATTTGCTGGCTGTAAGTTTGTGGAAGAAATAGGTTGTCTCATTTGCCCGTAGACATGGAAGAGTCTATGAATAGACATGCACAACCCTGCATTTATCCACACTAATGATCCTCTCTCTATAGGCCCACTCACATGGCTTATCTGAATTGGCCATTACCTTAGTTATATTTGATTTCAATTCCCAACTCCCATCCATGTTTGTGTCCTCTGTGGAATATGTTGTCAGTAATTTTTCACCATTGTTCTGATAGTTCAAAATGGTGATTGTGATTCAATGAGGTGTGTTGAGCAAGGGCAAAAACCCCCACTCAGTATTTTACTTAACATGGATAAAATCACTCGACTCATCTCTTGTCTACGTCTTCTGTTGAGAGAGTTCCCATGCCCTTTGGATTACACAACCCTGACGTGTGGCCATTCAACTCCCCTTAAGAATTCTGAAGCACTAGAATTACAAGATGAGACGCCAACCCCAGAATTTGGTTTCAGATCTGTTCTCAATGCTCTTTATTGAGTAAAACACAATAGACAAAATTTACTTGTAGTGTTCAGATATACTCCCTATCACCCGCCCGGTCCGTCTTCCGGCGGTAAAGTGGGTTCCGTGGAGTCGGTGACCAGCCAAACTCCTCTTCCTGTGTCTGTCTGCAGATCAGCTGTCTTCTTTCTTTCTTTCTCTCTCTCCTCTTTCCTTCCTCGATGGCTTTAAAGCTGCCAGGTTTTATACCCCTCTCTGCTGCAGGATTCTTTTCACATAGGCAGGATTTCGAGTGACCACAGTGATGTAATCAGTTGGTGGGTGACCTCGTCCATTGTGGCCGCAATTCACCATGATCTAATTAGTTCAATACTTCAGCAACATATGGCCTGGCTTTTATATTTAGATATAATTGATTGATTATTATAATAGGGCACTGTAATGGCTGAAACAGTACAAATATCAGTTTTTGATAATGGTAAATAGTTTAGCAATGTCCTTTTGTTTCTGTGTCAAAGTTCCTTCTGCAGTTTGCTGAGGCCAGCTAAATTGTCACCAGGTTTAAATAGTTCATAAATGTTGGTATACGGCCGTTGAAAATACAGTGGCCTCCTACAGTCCCCCCTTTCATATCTTTTCTCTTATAGAGAGGGAGGCATCATCTTTGATCTCTTCATCTGTCCTTCTGCCAATTGTTTGGGCAATTAGTGAGCATACCCTTACACGATCAATTAAACATTTACTTTTTCCCCTTCGCTTTGCAAAGCTTTGATTTGTTTATGCAGTTTAGCTTTGGCAATCATTGTAATATTAATACATGCACAACTATAATCAACTGACTGATGACCAATATATGCAAGATTATTCTGATCCATGGTGGAATTTCACTGTTTAAACCAATATCCCACCACGGAGGTACATAAATGTCATCAATTCCCTTTACCAGATCCTGAGATTTGTGTTTCAACTCATAATAATGTTGTTGTGATGTTTTAAAACTGTCTATCAATTCAGTATAATGCTCGGGTATTAAAGGTACATCATAACCAAATCGCAGCACATAACTTCGCAGCTCTGATTCTGAAAGTGGACTATTTACGGTAATATCAACAGTTCCAAGATTGGGCAGCACAGTGGCGCAGTGGTTAGCACCGCAGCCTCACAGCTCCAGGGACCCGGGTTCAATTCTGGGTACTGCCTGTGTGGAGTTTGCAAGTTCTCCCTGTGTCTGCGTGGGTTTTCTCCGGGTGCTCCGGTTTCCTCCCACAAGCCAAAAGACTTGCAGGTTGATAGGTAAATTGGCCATTATAAATTGTCACTAGTATAGGTAGGTGGTAGGGAAATATAGGGACAGGTGGGGATGTTTGGTAGGAATATGGGATTAGTGTAGGATTAGTATAAATGGGTGGTTGATGTTCGGCGCAGACTCGGTGGGCCGAAGGGCCTGTTTCAGTGCTGTATCTCTAATCTATAATGTAACTAAGTGATGACCTTAGGCCCAATTTGCACTCTTTATTGGGGATGCATGCAGAAGGTCGGGTTGTTAATGACACAAATGGTTTTGAGCAGTCAAACAATAGGTGCCATTTCCAAGATATAAAGTCTGTGGCCTCACATGGTTATCAGGGATGACTTCCAACAAGCAATTAATAGGTACTGTACCATTAAACCCACAAGACCCTGTGTGGTGTTTGGATCAAGGTGCAACGGGCACATTATGATACCTTCTCCTGCCTGATGACAGCCCTCTATACTCGTCATGATTTCCCCTTTTATCTCCTGCATAATTTTCAGTGTGTAGGTATTTTATAAAATACCCCTAGTTTTTAATCATCCCTATATTTTCCAATCGATACAAGTCCAAGGGTACACGCTCTTTGGGTACCACAGGCATCCTTAACACGATTCCCAAAATCTTACTTCGTATCTTCCTACATTTTATAGGAACATGATAAGCTTCCGTGATGGTTTGTAACTGGCATGGGCTCAGCCCCTGATCATAGGAACTGAAGGCTGTCAAACGATCGTCATCTATCCAGTCGGGAACTTCCCCATCCTTTTAACTGTGCAAGTTTTCCCTTGCCCGCTTAATCATGATCCATACATTGCATATACATCATTCTGAGCTGCCTCAGCAGACGCATTTTCATCTTTTCTATTTTCCTGACTAATTATTTGCGACATCTTTTCCAATTTTCTAACTACTTCCTGCATTTGCATGATTATTATCTGATTCTCCCTTAACCCATCTGTTTCAGTTGTAATGCTTTGATTTAATATTTTCTTGAGCCTAATTTTAAGGTCATTAAGTTGTGACCTTAAAATTGGGCACTGAGGAAATGGCTTATTACCTGCACCAGATTCCACCCCCCTCCCCCCCCTTTTACCCCCCACCCCCGTCCCCTTCCCTGCTCCACCCTCTCAGCTCACCCCCTCACAACCCCGTCCCAGCCCGCCCCCCCCTCGCACCATCTTCACCCCGCACCCCCTTCCCCTGCACCCCCCCCCCACCCCCTCCCTCTACCCCTCCCCCTTGCATCCCCTCCTCCCACTGGCACCATCCTACACCTGTGTAGGGGCCCCAACAACCCCACTGCCTTGTGGGCGTCTCGGGAGAGACCAAGGCTAAGGGAGTAAACCCTAACAGAAAATCCGGAGCGGAACCCCGTAGGCGGTCATGTGTCACCTTTGGCATGTTTCCGGCAGTTCCTGCAGCCATACTGGTGCCAAACGTCGTGTCCTGCACTCCTTTGGACCCCACCAGAAAGGCCGAGAGGGGGGTTTTGACGACTGGGCAATTCTCAACCTCCATAAATTTGCCCAGGCATGCGCCATGGAGAGGTCACTCCATAGTTGCCTCACAGCGACTAAAACAACACGGAAGGCAGCAGTTACGGGTTATAAGTTCAGATAAATTGGCGTAGAAACTGGGCGCCACGGGTTGCCTTTGTCGGTGGGAGAGGTCATTGCACCTCACTGGACAGCTACCGCTCGCCTCAAACCGGGCAGCCCCCGGTCAATAAGGTTCTGTCCCGCCACAGTCTGCCTGCTTCAATGGGTGCTTGGAGCTCAGGGTCATTGCCCGAAAGGTGGACTGATACACCGCACCAAACAACATGAAAAAAGGAAAGAAGGTACCAGCCCTTCGCTTTGCAAGCTGGAACGTCAGAACTATGTGTCCTGGCCTGTCGGAAGACCTTACACAAATCAACGATTCTCGGAAGACCGCCATCATTAACAACGAGCTCAGTAGATTCAATGTGGACATTGCAGCACTTCAGGAGACTCGCCTCCCCGCGAGTGGCTCTCTAGCAGAGCAAGACTACACCTTCTTCTGGCAGGGCAGGGATCCTGAAGAACCAAGACAGCATGGAGTGGGCTTCGCCATCAGAAACTCCTTGCTCAGCATGATAGAGCCTCCCTCAAATGGCTCGGAACGCATACTGTCCATCCGACTGCTCACCACCTCTGGTCCAGTACACCTACTCAGCATCTATGCTCCAACACTCTGCTCCGCACCTGAAGCTAAAGACCAGTTCTATGAACAACTCCATAACATCATTAGCAGCATCCCCAACACCGAACACCTATTCCTGCTGGGGGACTTTAATGCCAGGGTTGGGGCCGACCATGACTCATGGCCCTCCTGCCTTGGGCGCTATGGCGTTGGAAGGATGAATGAGAACGGGCAGAGACTGCTTGAGTTGTGTACCTATCATAACCTCTGCATCACCAACTCGTTCTTTCACACTAAACCCTGTCACCAGGTTTCATGGAGGCACCCAAGATCACGTCGTTGGCACCAGCTAGACCTCATTGTCACAAGGCGAGCCGCCTTAAACAGTGTTCAAATCACACGCAGCTTCCACAGTGCGGACTGCGACACCGACCACTCCCTGGTGTGCAGCAAGGTTAGACTCAGACCAAAGAAGTTGCATCATTCCAAGCAGAAGGGCCATCCGCGCATCAACACGAGCAGAATTTCTCACCCACAGCTGTTACAAAAATTTCTAAATTCACTTGTAACAGCCCTTCAAAACACTCCCACAGGGGATGCTGAGACCAAGTGGGCCCACATCAGAGACGCCATCTATGAGTCAGCTTTGACCACCTACGGCAAAAGTGCGAAGAGAAATGCAGACTGGTTTCAATCTCATAATGAAGAGCTGGAACCTGTCATAGCCGCTAAGCGCATTGCACTTTTGAACTACAAGAAAGCCCCCAGCGATTTAACATCCGCAGCACTTAAAGCAGCCAGAAGTACTGCACAAAGAACAGCTAGGCGTTGCGCAAACGACTACTGGCAACACCTATGCAGTCATATTCAGCTGGCCTCAGACACCGGAAACATCAGAGGAATGTATGATGGCATGAAGAGAGCTCTTGGGCCAACCATCAAGAAGATCACCCCCCTCAAATCTAAATCGGGGGACATAATCACTGACCAACGCAAACAGATGGACCGCTGGGTTGAGCACTACCTAGAACTGTACTCCAGGGAGAATGCTGTCACTGAGACTGCCCTCAATGCAGCCCAGCCTCTACCAGTCATGGATGAGCTGGACATACAGCCAACCAAATCGGAACTCAGTGATGCCATTGATTCCCTAGCCAGCGGAAAAGCCCCTGGGAAGGACAGCATTACCCCTGAAATAATCAAGAGTGCCAAGCCTGCTATACTCTCAGCACTACATGAACTGCTATGCCTGTGCTGGGACGAGGGAGCAGTATCCCAGGACATGCGCGATGCCAACATCATCACCCTCTATAAAAACAAAGGTGACCGCGGTGACTGCAACAACTACCGTGGAATCTCCCTGCTCAGCATAGTGGGGAAAGTCTTTGCTCGAGTCGCTCTGAACAGGCTCCAGAAGCTGGCCGAGCGCGTCTACCCTGAGGCACAGTGTGGCTTTCGTGCAGAGAGATCGACTATTGACATGCTGTTCTCCCTTCGTCAGATACAGGAGAAATGCCGTGAACAACAGATGCCCCTCTACATTGCTTTCATTGATCTCACCAAAGCCTTTGACCTCGTCAGCAGACGTGGTCTCTTCAGACTACTAGAAAAGATCGGATGTCCACCAAAGCTACTAAGTATCATCACCTCATTCCATGACAATATGAAAGGCACAATTCAACATGGTGGCTCCTCATCAGAGCCCTTTCCTATCCTGAGTGGTGTGAAACAGGGCTGTGTTCTCGCACCCACACTTTTTGGGATTTTCTTCTCCCTGCTGCTTTCACATGCGTTCAAATCCTCTGAAGAAGGAATTTTCCTCCACACAAGATCAGGGGGCAGGTTGTTCAACCTTGCCCGTCTAAGAGCGAAGTCCAAAGTACGGAAAGTCCTCATCAGAGAACTCCTCTTTGCTGACGATGCTGCTTTAACATCTCACACTGAAGAATGCCTGCAGAGTCTCATCGACAGGTTTGCGTCTGCCTGCAATGAATTTGGCCTAACCATCAGCCTCAAGAAAACGAACATCATGGGGCAGGATGTCAGAAATGCTCCATCCATCAATATTGGCGACCACGCTCTGGAAGTGGTTCAAGAGTTCACCTACCTAGGCTCAACTATCACCAGTAACCTGTCTCTAGATGCAGAAATCAACAAGCGCATGGGTAAGGCTTCCACTGCTATGTCCAGACTGGCCAAGAGAGTGTGGGAAAATGGCGCACTGACACGGAACACAAAAGTCCGAGTGTATCAGGCCTGTGTCCTCAGTACCTTGCTCTACGGCAGCGAGGCCTGGACAACGTATGCCAGCCAAGAGCGACGTCTCAATTCATTCCATCTTCGCTGCCTTCGGAGAATACTTGGCATCAGGTGGCAGGACTATATCTCCAACACAGAAGTCCTTGAAGCGGCCAACACCCCCAGCTTATACACACTACTGAGTCAGCGGCGCTTGAGATGGCTTGGCCATGTGAGCCGCATGGAAGATGGCAGGATCCCCAAAGACACATTGTACAGCGAGCTCGCCACTGGTATCAGACCCACCGGCCGTCCATGTCTCCGTTATAAAGACGTCTGCAAACGCGACATGAAATCGTGTGACATTGATCACAAGTCGTGGGAGTCAGTTGCCAGCATTCGCCAGAGCTGGCGGGCAGCCATAAAGACAGGGCTAAATTGTGGCGAGTCGAAGAGACTTAGTAGTTGGCAGGAAAAAAGACAGAGGCGCAAGGGGAGAGCCAACTGTGCAACAGCCCCAACAAACAAATTTCTCTGCAGCACCTGTGGAAGAGCCTGTCACTCCAGAATTGGCCTTTATAGCCACTCCAGGCGCTGCTTCACAAACCACTGACCACCTCCAGGCGCTTATCCATTGTCTCTCGAGATAAGGAGGCCCAAAAGAAAAGAAAAAAAAAGTTGTATTTGTAGCTGAGCATTATCAAGACTGTTAACTAGGAAAGTGCCTGTATTAAAAACAGTGGCGGCTGCATTTAGTAAACCTCATTTCCTTCTGATCTGCTCCATGGTGCTCTCATTATATTCACTTTCCCCGTACCAATTCTCAGAATTGCATAAATACTTGCTGCAATAATTTCTCATACAATTGTTCAGTTTGGGGTTTACACATTGCAGGCAAATGTAATCTGCTAAAGTTCAGCATTACTGGTACCACTTCATAATATACCCCATAATACAATTGTTGTCTAGTGGGAATCATTACTAATCCATTAGGTGGTCCAGGAATTTGCTCTGGACATTCTGTTTCTTTTCCCCTGTGCATTTGTGAAGGTTTTGGAGGAGGTTGTTTTCCCTTCATTCTTAGTTCCATTTCCTTCAAGCTCCCAGGCGGCCTGGCTGTTTTATACATGAGTTACCTGAAGTGGTCCTTCACTATCCTGCCACCATTGTTTCAAGGTTATGGGCAGTAGTGGCAGTACATGAGGTATTACTTCCCTTTAATACACAAATATACCCCTTCCTTTTCCTTCCACCACTTTGTCCAACATAACTTATTCCATTCTGCTCTTGTGTTACTGGTATTCTTCACCTTTTCCCACAGTGAAGTATAATTCCCTTTTTCCTTAACTCCTTTCTTCAGCCAGATATGATAACCAATATTTCAAGATTGTTGCAGCATTGAATACATACTCCCTTTCCTTCCTCTACACTGAACGTGGTGGCTACTATGGTAATATTGGTATTATAGTTCACACTTGCATCCGAGAAGTTTGGTCAGTTTTGACTACTGTTACTGCCCAAACATCCCTGCCAAAAACCCGGATGTACATATTTGGCGGTCCCATCATCCAACAAAGATTTTCCCGATTGATTTACTTTAGGTGTACTTGGGCCATTGCAGAGATATACTTTAGACTGTTCAGTATCTCTCTGTGTTGCCGGAACAACTAATACATTGCTCAATAATCCAATGACCCAGAGTAGCTTCATTTTTCTGTACTGATTGCTTTCTTTTGCGGGAACATACATGACTCCATGAGGTTTCCCGTCACAGGTCAAGTGATTAATTTTCAATGCCTTTTCCCTTTAATTTAGTCAACTGTATTGTGAGGGTGTGGTGCTAGGACCTGCTCTTTTCCACACAGGAATACCCATAGGTGGTGTATTCCTTGGTGATGGTCCCAGAGGTGCCGGTAGGGTGTAAAGCACCTTGGCCTTCTGTTGTCTTTGACTTCTCTTGACAGCATCATCTTCCCAAACATGAGGCATCACTCACCATTCCAAGTCTCACAAACCTGCAATGGTACACTCCATTTTGGTCTGTTTCAACTGTCTGCCCTTCTAGTACAATTTACATTGGTTAATGTGGAACCATTTTACCTTCTTTTCCATCTGCACAGCATACACCATAGGGCTAGCCTTGTCAGTGATGGTGTAGGGGCCCGATACAATGGTTCAAACAGACCCACCCGGGCATAGTTCCTCACTATTACTTGGTCTCCCACATCCCACTCTTGAGTTTTCAGAGGTTCCAGTCTTAGTTTGTTGTCCCTATGCCTCTTCCCCATCCATTTAGCAGCTGCTAAATGCCACTGCTGCAACTGTTCTTGCAATTCCTAACAAATTTGTCCTTTTTCACCTCCCTTTCTACCTGTTCCCTAGGCACCACCAAATGTGCAGCAGTTTTCATCGGTCAACTGTTGACCAACTCATGGGGAATATCCTGTAACCTTTGATTCTGTGGCCCTAATATTCATTTGGATTGGGTTAGGACCTCGTCCCATTTCTTTTGGTGGGCCTCCCCTAGCTCCTTCTGCAATCGTTCCTTTAATGTTCTGTTCATTCTTTACACAGTCCCAGATGATTGAGGATGATGGGCAACATGCCATTTCATTTTGATTCCCAACAGTCTTAAAGTTGTTTGTTTGACTTGCCCAGTGCAGTAGGATCCCTGATCTGGTTCCACTATGTCTGGTAATCCCCATCTTGAGAACACCTCCCTTACTAAAGTTCTTGCTGTAAACAAAGCTGATGCAGCCTTACAAGGAAAGGCTTCTACCCACTTTGTAAAACTGTCTAGCAGTACCAGGCAGTACTTGTTGCCCTCTTAGACTTTATAGGACCCCTCCCCACTACTATCTGAATACTCCACCAGGGTCCCATTGACCCCTTTTCTCGATGTGGATCAGGATTATCAACAGCACACACAGGACAGTTCCTAACATCATCCTGCACATTCTTTCATAACATGGGCCACCAGACTGAACGCTCTATCTTTTCAATCATCATGTAGATCCCAGGGTGTTTAGTTCCTGGTGCGTTATGGGCTAGTTGGATAAATTCCTCTTGGCATCCCTTAGGAACTATCCATTTATCCCCTTTCCACAGCATGTTCTCCCTTACCGTTATATCATCTGCTCCATATGGCCCTGCAACAGCAAATCTATCGCCCTGCAGTTTATGTTGCATTATTGCCTTGTGTGTCACATCCCTGTGTTGCGCAGTTTCTAGCTCTTGAGGGGGTGGCTCCGCTTCTGCTACGGCATGCGTGTGTGCCTGTACAACTCCTGACCAAAAGGGTTCCAAGGATCTCCTTCACTTGCCCCTTCTTTAGTGAGTTCATCTGTTTTTTTGTTACTTTCCCACCGGGGTTCGCTTTTAGAGTATGCTTTGACCTTGTGGATGTAGTACTCTTGATTAGTCCCTTCGGTTACTCCAAGTATAGCTTGCAACAGGGGCACTATCGTCAGAGGCTTACCATCTGCCGAGGTAAATCCCCGCCTGGCCCAGATGGCCAGATGTTCAGTGCAGGAATTACAGGTGAACCTGGAACCTGAACATATGGTGTTTGGCAATGTAAACTCTAAGGGGTGTGTAACTACATATGTTATAGCTGCTATTTCAGCCTGCTGAACACTCATACAGGTGAGCAATTTATTTTTCTTCTGTGTTCCTTTTTCGGGGTTCCAAATTCCACACCCGGTCTTCCCCTCTCCCTGTTCTACATAACTCGATCCATCTATGTAGATGTCTTGCTCCTCAGCCCGAAACCTACCTGTAGTCTCCCATACACCTTCCGCTGTACAGTTGTGAGGACTTCCCTTGCACAGGAGATTGGCTGCTAGCTTTGTTTCGTTCAACCATTCTGTTTTCAACGACATTTGCATCAACAACAACGTCCACCTGGCTATTCTAGCATTACTTATGGGGCCATCCTGAATCCTTCTCTCTAGTAACAGCCTTACTGGTGTGTGACAGGTGAGCAAAGTCACAGACTGCCTTCCAGGAAATATTTCAAAATGCTTCGCCACCCAAAAGGTAGCCAGTAGATGGTGTTCGCATATAGAGCATCCCTTCTCTACCTCTGTCAATACTTGAGAGGCATACGCTACCGGTTTCCATTTATGGTGCCTTTTTTGAGTTAGTATTGCATTTAGACTTGTAACGCTAGCTGTAACCTCCAATTGAAAGGGGGTCTTTGGGGCAACAGTTTCCAATACGGGGGATACTTGCAACCTCTGTTTGTTTAGTTTCCTCAAAGGCCTGATGCAGTTCTTCACCACCCCCCCCAACCATTCCAATTGACCCCTTTCCTTAATAGCGCTAGTAGGGGCTGCATAATTACTGCATAATCTTCGATAAACTCCCTACAATACCCTGTCAGTACCAGAAAGGATCTTAGACCATGTGCATCCTCTGGCACTGGTAAATTCTGCACAGTCTTGCACTTAGCTTCATCTATCCCTAGTTCTCCTGCTGACAAGGTCAATCCTAAAAATTATACTTTGGTGTGACCAATCTGAGCCTTTCTCGGGTTCACTTTTAACCCAGCTTCTTTAAGGATCTCTAGCAGTTCCCCCAATAGCTGCTCATGCTCCTTTTCTTCCTCCATGTAAAACATGAGGTCATCCACGTACTGTATCAATTGTTTAGGTTGGCTAAACCTTTGCCATATGCTGGTGGAATATGGAGGAGCTATTGTGGAACCCTTGTGGTAAACATGGCCATGTGTACTGCTGTTCCTTAAAAGTGAATGCAAATTTGTACCTGTCGTCTTCCCTTACTGGCACTGACCAAAATCCATTGGAAATGTCCAGGACACTAAATACCTTAGGTGAGGCCGGAATCTGAGCCAACAATCCTACCGCTACTGTGGGTGAACAAGGGAGTATATGTTTATTAAGTACCCAATAGTCAATTGTCAACCACCATGAGCTGTCGGGTTTCCTGACTGGCCAAATGGGCGAAGACACATGAATACCACGGTTCTCAAAACTCCTTGTTCCAGCAAGGAATTTACCACCCCTCAATATCTTGTTCTGCTTCGCTGCTGTATCAATACTGTTTTTGTGGTTTCCTCATGGGCTCCACCTCTATTTGCACATCTACTCCTTTCATTCTCCCACAGTCATTTTGAAGCTCAGCAAAAGCTCCCAAATGAACCTCCCATATTGACCGAAAATGATCCAGTACCTGTTGTGACAGCTGATTCCAGTCATACTTCCCTACCACTGCCTGGATACTTGCCTTATTGCCGGGAATAACTACCAGATCTTCCGTCTCTTGTCCTGCTTGCCTAAAGCACGTATTGCAAAAGTCTACTATGATGTGCTTGCCTTTTAGCCAATCTGATCTCAGGATCCCTTATCCTATTTGTGTGGTGTTCATCAATATTACCTTCCACTGGGTCTTCAAAGACACCACCCGCAGAATCACGGGATTGGATACTGCCCCAGTCTCAGCTTTTCCCGTAAAGCCCTTTAAGCTGTATGGTTTCCTGCATGACCATGGTGATAGGGATCCATAGGGATAACCGTCTGTAAGGCTCCCATATCTACCAAAACCGTCAAATCTGTCCCACTAATATTGAGATCAACACATGGTCTGCCCCATGGGTCCTACCTAAGGGGACACAGGTACTCAGGCTGGGTGCGGCCCCTTCAGCATTGTGAATTTTCCCTTTCGGAGTTCCACTCATCTCTCTCTCCCTTTCCCATATACACTAGCTCTAGCTTCCCTCATTATTTCGAAAAAGACATCTTTCAATTCAGCTTTTAGCACACTCCGTGTTATCCCTCATGACAGATCAGAGGTTCCTTTCTCCCTTTCCTCTTTTGACTTCCACTTCGTCTGGTCCTCCTTTGGGGCTTTATAATCTCGGGCAAAATGCCCTTCCTTTCCACAGTTATAATAACCCTTCTCCTTTTCTTTCTTTACTCCCCTATTAGTAACTTTGGGTTTTGCCCCTTCCTGCTTCCATGTTGGTGGCCCCTTTTCCTGTGATTGCCCTTCGGGTTGCTGAGAATGGACCCTTCCCCCACTCTTCACTATTGGGGTATGCTGGTGGATATTAGTCACTTTCCTTAGCACCTGTTGTTCTGTAGTGTTATAGTCCTCTGCGTCATACCGCTCTTCCATCTTTTCCCTAACTCCTGGTCGTAAGCCTGATGGCAAACACCTTATCCACTTTACCCGTACATCCTGCTGCAAATTATTTCTTTGTGGTACATTATCCAACACGGCAGCATGTGCTTCCCACTTCCTCTGTGCATAACTATCTACTGCTTCAGTAGGCTCCTGCCTTACATTGTTCAGAACCTGTATTGGATTACCCTGACCCTGTCTCATTGCTTTCCTTACAGCATCCTTGGTTGCCACCCATTTCCCCCTTGTCTTTATCCCAATAGAAATCCTTCCCTATATTGAGGGGCTCAACCTGAGGAAGCAAGCCTTTTTTTCAGTATCATCCCACCAGTGGATGTCCCCTAACTGTTCCATCTGTTGGTGGAACATCTCCCCCCGTGTCCAGAGGCGTCTCCTCCAATCTGTGTTCCTTAGTAGTAACCGCTATCGTGTACTGATTAACAATCAGAGGATTTGCTCCACCTGCACCCGAGGGCCCATATTTTATCTGCGTCATAGGATTCATTGGTGGGAGCTGCCCCTTACCTACTGGGGTATATTCAGTCCCACAACTTTCTTCTCCTATCAGATTCCTGTATTTCTCTCTGACACTGCGTGTGATCTGCACCTTTATGTCTCTGTTCTTGTATAACTGCATAAGCCTGCTTCATCCCTTGCAATGTGAGTCATGTAACTGTGCCTCAGTTGTGGAAAACCTTTCCCGATACACTTTCTTCTCCTTTTCTAACAGACACATCTGATTCTGATAAACCATTACCTGACTTCTAAGTCCCGCTTCTGTCTCCACCCTTTCTCTTTTCAACTCCTCTAACTCTTTCATTAAACAATTCGCCACTGCCTTTCTATCATGTGCTTCTACATTCAGTAGCTCTACCTTTTTCTTTAAGGTTCCTATTTCTGTTTGATCTTGTTGGTGCTGTTTATCATAAGCTGCCAGCCATACAGCCTTTACCTGACTCTTTTTCCTACAGGAGGAATCACACCAAATCTCTGCCGCCTCTAAGGGTGTAGGGGCTATAGCCATCATACTGTTCAACGGCTCCTTATTAAGATCTATCTTTTTAAAAACACAGGTCCGCACTCGCTCCCCGAGTGGTAACAGCACCATTTCCTTCTTAGTCCCCTCCCGGGGTCATTCTGCTGTTCGGGACTCATCTTAATCAGTCTCCTACCTGGCTTGCCAATTCTATTGGGAGAGTTCACGTACCCCCTGGGTTACACGTCCCTGACGTGTGGCCGTTCAACTCCCCTTTTCACTTCTTAAGCACTAGAATTACAAGATGAGATGCCAACCTTAGAATTTGGTTTCAAATCTATTCTCAGTGCTCTTTATTGAGTAAAACACAATGGACAAAATTTAGTTCGTGTTCAGATATACTCCCTATCACCTGCCCAGTCGGTCTTCTGTCGGTGAAGTGGGTTCCGTGGAGTTGGTGACCAGTCAAACTCCCCTTCCTGTGTCTGTCTGCAGATCAGCTGTCTTCTTCCTTCTTCTTCTCTCTCTCCTTTGTTTTTTCCTTCCTCGATGGCTTTAAAGCTGCCAGGTTTTATACCCCTCTTTGCTGCAGGATTCTTTTCACATAGGCAGGATTTCGAGTGACCACAGTGATGTAATCAGTTGGTGGGTGACCTCGTCCATTGTGGCCACAATTCGCAGTGATCTAATTAGTTCAGAACTTTAGCAACTTATGCCCCGGCCTTTATATTTAGATAGAATTGATTATTATAATAGGGCACAGTGATGGTGTTGGATAATGATAAATGGTTTAGCAATGTCCTTTTGTTTCTGTATCAAAGTTCTTTCTGCAGTTTGCTGAGGCCAGCTAAATTGTCCCCAGGTTAAAATAGTTCATAAATGTAGTATTAGTCTGTTGAAAATACTCCCCCTCATTGTTTAATTACTATAAATTGTTTCTTATTCCTGTACTGAGTGCTAAAATATTCAGGCCATCTGAGGTATAATATTCTGTGATGAAAAGGGAATGTCATGACAATACAGAAGGCACTTGGTAAGTGAGGGCATCATGACCCATAGAAAGTAATGAACAAATGCAAAACATTCCTCTTGATTAATTGGAGAATTGAATGAATAATGTAACAAGAGGAAGGGTTTAATCACTGGCTCGGTTTAGTTTTTGAACACCAGCTTGTTGAAGTGTCTCAGCCTGGCCTGACTCTGGTGCTGGAGCATAACGTTTGGAAAATCCAGGATTTCTGTGACTGAATCACTGTGCTAATGTTAACTGTCCATCGCTTGAAGGAACAGCTTCTGAGTGATTCTTCTTCCACATTTTGCATGTTTGAACCTTTTGGAGTGAGACTTGACCTGACCTTCTGACTTAGCGACTTGCGCACAATCTAGGTTGACATTTGTTGCAGTTTTGAAGGAGTGCTTCACTGTCAGAGATGCCATTTTTTCGGTGAGACATTAAACCAAGGCCTTGTCTGCCCTCTTGGGTGGACATAAAAGATCCTGTGGCACTATTCAAAAAAGAGCAGGGGAGTTCTTATGGTGTTCCGGCTAATATCTATCCCTCAACCAGCACTAAACAGATGATCTGGTCATTTATTTCATTTCTGTTTGTTTGACTGCTGTGCACAAATTGACTGCTACCTCTCTTATGTTGCAACAATGACTAGACTTCAAAACTGTTTCAATGGCTGTAAAGTGCTTTGGGAGGTCCTGAAATTGTGAAAGGCATTGTATAAATGCAAGCCTTTTAATAAAAAAATGCTGTCTTTTTTCACTTCTGATTTTCTCAGCCTTTTCTTTCACCAGTACTTGTCGTTCGCTGGCACAAAATGCACTGCAAAATTATTTTAAAAACAGGTGACCTGCTTTGCCTATGGTGTTCATCAGTCAGCCATATAAGGTTTACAATGTCCACCACTCATTCTCCCACTCATTATGGATTTAAATATTCCATGTTTGCTCATGAAGCATTTTATTAACATTCATTTTGGGGAAAAACACTAAGGTTTGAATAATGACGAACAGATCTGTACAATTTCATTAGAGACTACTGTAGTCTTTGAGTTCAATGTTTGGATTCACCTAACTATTTCTAGTTATTACTGAAATACAGGCACTTAGCAAATAAATTTGGAAGCAGTCGAGGCATTGTAGGAACTCCACATCCATCAATAAAGAAACAGACTATACGTGAGCTCAACTGCTTAGAGGGAATCATAAAATAATGCAACAAAGAAGAAGGTCATCATTCCTGTGGCAGCTCTTTAGCAGAGCTACCTGATCAGTCTCACTCCCTGCAAGTATTTACCCAGTTCTCTTTTGAAAGCTACAATTGAATCTGTTTCCACCACCTTTCAGACAGTGCATTCCAGATTATCATAACACGTTGCATGAAAAATATTCTCGTCTGCCCTGAGGTTCTTTTGACAATTACCTTAAATGTGTATCATCTGGTTACTGACGGTCCTGCAAGTGGAAATGGTTGCTCCTTATTTACTCCAGCAACCCCCCCCCCGCCAGAATTATTGCTTAAAAATAACCCAGAAGTAGTAATTTTCAAATTTTCCTGGAGTTAGTCAAATGTATCTCCACCTTTAGGATCAAGAGTTCACCTCATAGGTTACCAGACCTGGGGCTGTGATCTCAGTTTGCGCATAAACATACTATCCTAGTGATAGTACATGGTGCACCAAATAGGAGTGTGCAGTGATCCCTGCTGTTGCACTGTTATGTGCAGTACAGAGCAAGATGTATACAATCATCTATACACTGTGTACACTGGCAGTCTTGTCTATTGAGTAGAATGTGAGGCTGCAGTCCACAGAGGGTGAGAGGAGAGAATAAGAGAAATGGAATGATCTTTGACAGTCAGTAGAGTGTCGGAAGGCATACTGTACAGTATGTTAACCTTCATCCTGTGAAATGAATAGGAATTCCGTGCAGTGATATAATTGCAACTCCGCACCATTATGCAGCAAATATGCATCACTCCCCACATTTACTCAGTCAGGAATCTGTACACTGTTAAGTTGAATTTCTAGATGACTCTCATGCTGCACTCTTGGTTATTGACAGTTTATTGCCTTGACATCCATACCTAAAGTGTGCGCCTCTTTTTTTCAGCCGCCAAAGGTGATCAGCCCCATATGTGCTCACACTAACTTTCCGCTGGTTTCCATGCACCAACCATCCCTTTTCCCCCAACACTAAGAATAAGCTGAAAAAAGAGACTTTCAACCAGTTCAGGAGTCTTCTGGTAAAAACCTGCTCCCTCACGCCTTCATAAGCAATGCAATACGTGCCAGTGGACCTCGGGCCCTACTTGGATTCTGTAGACCTGATTTTAACTCCCAGCTAGAGTTTTGCAGGTGCAGGAGAGCTGGGCTGGACTCCGGGCCCTCCATTGCGCAAGACCCTGGAGATTTTAGCTCATGGTCCACGTGAGCAGTGTGAGCTGGCCGACGGGCTTGTGGGACAAGGACTTCAGGTGGCAGGAGTCCCCAGCAATGGATTAAGTAGTTGGAGAGAGGGTTGGGAGGGCATCGGGTGAAGGAAGCTCAAGGCAGGTGAGGCCCAAGGTTTGCTTGTGAGGCCCTTGGAGCACTGCCGCTCATCCCAGCCAACAAAGAAATAGAAACAAAGATTAAAATTGTATTTGGGCTTTGATGACATCGGGAGGGATCCGACTATGTAAAGCAGGATCCAGTACCTTCCGGCAGGAGTCCCGCTTACCTGCTGTGAAGAACAGTTTAAAATTCTGACCTGAGGGAAGGCAGTGGGATTGAAGGAGGTAAGTTGCTGCCCTAATTCTAACTGCCTGCATGCCACTGGGGGTGTGGGGGGTGGGGGTGGCACAGTTAAATTGGCCCCTGTGAGTAAAATGGGAGAGCAATTCAGGTCACCCACAGTCATCATATCAGAGACTTGCAATATTAAGGCCCCTGTATAAAATATGTGGTGAGAAATGAATCATTTTGCAATCATCCCAGTGGCCACTTAAAGTGGAAGAGCACAACAGAGACCTCATTTGCAATGACACAGAGTTCATCTTCATTTTGCACACTATATTGGAGTTTAAACTTTGCATTTGTTAAAGGGAGGAAGCAAGGCATGTGTCTGTTGTGGAGCCTTCACATCCTTTCAGTTCTTTAAGATGGATGAAATTTTATATGCAAAGGAGCTCTGTGCAATGAGTAATGAAACAACCTGGATTGATGTATCACTTGGCGTAGCTCAGTGTATAGTGCAGGTTTGACCAGACTGTTAAGTACGGTTCTCCAGCTCTTCACTATCTTAGACTGTCCTCTCTGGCCTTTCTATTCTATCTCAGTAGTTATTGTGGCATCTTTAGGTTCTGAATGCCTATTCCATTCTGGTTGGCATCCTTCCAGCTACAAAAGATGATGGACATGCAACAAACAATCCATTTAGGTGGGGTGTCTTCTCTTGGTGCACCGTTACTGATGGCTGTGAAGGCCAATCCTTGAGAGGCAGGTTCTGTCACAAGTGCTGCACCCAAGTGACGCTGTGAGTTGTTGTTTTTAACGTTGGCGCCTGTTGTCAAGCTGCTGTGCACAACCACAGTGACCAGTTGCTGCACCGGTCCACAGGATGTGTCGCCGTTTCCCCCTTTCGGCAGCTAGTGACTCCCAAGTGCAGTAGTCAACATTTAGGACCTTCATGTCACGCTTGCAAACATCTTTGAAGCGGAGCTTTGGGTGTCCCACTGGTTGCCACTCAATGCTTATTCCATATTACAATAATAATCCCCTCAAACATCATTTGCTCCCCTCCCTCACTTGTACCTTTGGCAAATTTGTCTGTGTCTTGCTTTTAACTAGGCTAGAAATACCCTCTTTGTCCAGGAGATCTGACTGCCTTTTCCAATTAAGTTGCTGAAATATGGGAGATTTAGAATGTTGACAGTGGACGAAGGGCTCAAATCATAAACTTTGCAGACCTGTTAAATTTGATTTTCTGGTGATTTCTGCATGTGAGTTAAAATCTCCTGGGCCTCGTACTGCTGAGAATTTAAAACCAGGGCTTGAATGTCTGCCACCTTTTAATTGAACTCTTGTATAATTTCACCTAGTGTTTGCTTAAATGAAATCACATTTAAACTTCAGAAAAACAATATATTGTGCTTTACATGATATATTATTCCTGTCCAAATACATCGTCTGACTTCTGTGAGCACTGCCACAGGAGTTTAGCTAACAAATTAAAAAACTTAGTGTAGGGTGAGGAGAGGTTGGTTGGCTTTCATTCTTTAACTTTTTTTTTGTTAAGTGTGTTGCTAATTTTAAAAAAAATAAAGTTTGTGTGGTCATGGTAGTTGAAACTCCAGCGCACGTGCTATGGTGCTGGAATGAATGTGATTCTGGTACATCACTGAGCACCTGAACTTAGCCACTCTGTTATGGAGAGGCATCAGGTGAGGATAAACATCTACAAGGTTGAGGGACGATTGAAGAGAATTGTCTCTTAGTGCTGCTGCTCAACTCCTAGCCAGCTCATGGATTAAGTTACAATAACAGACAATATCTCTTTCAGTGTAAGCTGCAGAACAGCACAAAAAAAATGAAACACAGCTTTCTCTTGTTCCTATTGCAGCTTATGCGAGGCTTATAAATAAATCTTGTGTGACAGGAGAGGAACTGATCGAATGAGCTGGTTGACAAAGTTACTTCTTTATTGTGAGTGAGCCACGTGTTAGCACACATTCTCCACAGTGTTACTGCCGCAGTTCAGATCCACTTGGCACAGCTGTGAGATTGATGCCATCGAGTGCCTTCCCTGGGACAAAGGATTGCAATTAGAATGAGATCATATGATGTATTTTAATAGTAACTTGGTGGAGCATAAGAGCATTAGTTAGTACCAGGAGTCATGGGTGCGGCAGGAATAATAAAAGCAGCATTTGGAGGGATGCAGCAAATCTAGAACCCTGACCAAGAATGATGAGTCTCACGATTTGGGGGCAGCGGGTGTTGATAATTACAATATTAGCACAACTAGTAGAGTCCTAACTAGGAGTTATAAACTGGATTTGCATTCACTTGCGGAGAGTAATGGAAACTTGTAGGAAAGGCGTGTTTTCTGCATTGCCCTTGTGCCCCACCTAGCACTGAAAATATGCAGAGGTGCAGGTGAAAGTTGAAGATGGGACACGGCTAGCTCAAATACAGATAGAATACAAGTGAAACAGAAGTCAAATACAGGCACACTGTGAACAAGGATTGGGATTCACACTTCCAACAGTGGTACCAAAGCACAACTGACTAGCAGCAGTAGAGCTTAAATCACTGTCTGCAAAATGGAAAGAGAGGCAGCTATAGAACCTGAACTCATGTTATCCAGGATGGAAGGACCATTGCCCTGGATGTGAACTCATGATCACCAGGATGGAAGGACATTGTCCTGGGCTTGAACTCCAAATTGAAGCAACACACCCCAGGAGATGAACTCAAATTAATTTGTGGTGTACCTTGTTTCTACATTTTGTGTAATCTTACTTTGTGTAATCCAATCAGTGAGTAAGAACAAACCAAGCATGCCGAGACGAAGAATAAATCCAGCCTCCGATTTGAATTGAACAGACTGCTGCAGGACTTTCACTACATCCCAGACCTCAAGTAATTTTGGGTGAGAACTCGCCTGAAATACAGTCTTCCTTCTACTTTCTCTGAAATGGAAACATGAGCTTGAATTAGATTCACACTTAACTCTTTCCCATAGTTTAGAGTCAGAGATTTTAATAACTCAGACTGATTGTCAATTCCATGGGAAGCAATTTTCCTCTTCCTCAGACCCATGTGATAATTTATCAAATCTGTCTGATGTCTTGACTTGATTTCAATAACAGTAACTGGAAGAAATCTGGTAAATCAGTAGTCAGTGTGGATTCATTGGACTGGATGGTGGGAAGTCAGTAAATGTGACTGAAGGAAGGATCTACTGAAGTCTCAGGAAAAATATCTTTCCAGTAAAGTGACTAGTTTGTAAATGAGTGAAATGGCATGAAAATGGTTAAGAATTATATCAAGAAACTGCACATACTGATCAGGTGGGACTGTTCACATCTAGCAGTGTGCCCAGTTTTTGTTTCTCACTGCTCAAAAGCATTACATTAGTGATTTTTGTCATGACTTGTAATCCCTCTTTTTTTTTGTTTCTAGAACCATCTCCCAACTTCTAACTGTTTTCAAATTGCCTGTACCTAGGCCTGTGCCGGTGGTGGTGATTCATCCACCATCACACTAAGGAAGTGCCTGATCTCAATCTGATCCTTCTGTGAGCCTTTGTGAGGGGAGATTTTCAACAAACTATAGCACTTGCCATGGTGTATTAATGCAGTAATGAGCTGCAGCCCTGCGATTGAGATTTTTCAGATGCAAAAGCTGAGGCCTGATTAGAAAAGGCAATGGGAGCTTGTCCTCTTTGAAACAGGACTTTTACTTCCCCCTGTAACCCTCTTCCCCCACCCCCCCAACCACCTAGTCACCCGGCACCCATCCACTTGGGTCATCACTCATTCACTATGGACAGGATTCCCAACATCAAGGGAACCCTGCCAATGCAGCTGAGGTAACTCGAACAATGCAGCAACAGCACTCGGGGAGGATACGAGGCTTCTTAAGGGGCAGAAGCACCCAAGAATCAAAATGAAGACACCCACTAAAGACTTCAGTCAAGACTATTGCCTTCAGCAATTAAGCATTTGGTGCCGACTGGAGGGAGAGATGGTTGCTATCTTCTGTCTGTTGGATGAACTGTGGGCCTTTACTGCTACATCAGGAGTGTCTGTTGCCACCAGTATTGCCAAATCTGGACACATATTGGGAGGTTTCAACACATGATGTAATGGAATTAAGGACTGAAGTACTCGACTCCTTTACTTGTACCATCTGTGCACTGATAAGATGGGTGAGAGAGGGCAAGCACGTGTAGCTTTGATTTTTCAGTCATTGGTCAGACTATAAAGTCTCTAGGAATGTATGAAGATGTTCTAGCCATAGTCCTAAAGGACCATAGGCATGACTCCCCATTAGAAAGAGACACTCCACAAGTGTAGGGCAAGGCATGGAGGCAAGCCGCCATGAACTACCACAGCCGGTATGGGGATTGAACCCACGCTATTGATGTCCTTCTGTATCACACTCTAGCTGTCTAGCCAAATGAGCTAACTGACCCCCGTATGAAAATAACGAGAGCTGACAATGTGATTATTGTCATTCACCATTTAGTATTCATTTTGTGTGTGTCTGGGAGATTAATTGGTAATTCCAGGACAATCCAGGAGGGTTGGTGACCATAATGGCCCCCTCCCATGTGGCGGCTTGTAGATGCAACAGTAATTGGGACAGATAGGAGGGAAATCTATTGGGAACTCGCCACCCCCTGCCATATGCACGTAATGAGTGGGAAGAAGGAATCACTGTAGGGGGTGGTGGGAATGATGGGTTGGAAATGGAGCCAGTTAGGCTTCACAACTTGAATAATTTCTACTGCGATTCTACCAGATTGTGGGCAGGATTTCTGAGAAGAACTTTGGCCATAAAGTCTTTCAATTTGCACACATCAAGGTCCAACAAACAGCAATGAGATAATGGCTTGATCATCTGTTTGTGATGTTGGTTGAGGAATAAATGTTGGCCAGTACACTGGGAAGAGCTCTGCAGCTGTTCGAAACAGTGCCATGGGGTCTTGTAAACTATTGGGGTTGAAGGCAGACAAGTTCCCAGAGCCTGATGGCCTACATCCTAGGGTCTTAAAGGAAGTGGCAGCGGAGATAGTGGATCCATTGGTTATAATATTCCAAAATTCCCTGGGTGCGGGAAAGGTTCCATTGGATTGGAAAAATGCAAATATAATGCCCTTATTCAGAAAGGGAGGGAGGCAGAAAGTATGAAACTATAGACCAATTAGTTTAACATCTGTCATTGGGAAATTGTTAGAATCCATTATTAAGGAAGTAATAACAGGACGGTTAGAAAGTCAAAACGCAAACCATCAGAGTCAGCATGGTTTTATGAAGGGTAAATCGTGTTTGACTAATTTGCTAGAGTTTTTCGAAGAGGTAACAAGTAAAAGTGGATAATGGGGATCCTGTAGATGTATATCTAGACTTCCAGAAGGCATTTGATAAGGTTGCTGCACAAAAGGTTAACACACAAGATAAGATCACATTGGGTTAGGGGCAATTTATTAGCTTGGATAGAGGATTGGCTAACCACCAGAAAACAGAGAGTTGGGATAAATGGGTCCTTTTCTGGTTGGCAAGATGTAACTAGTGGGGTGCCACAGGGTTTGGTCCTCAGGCCCCAACTATTTACAATCTATACTAATGACTTGGATGCAGGGATAGAAGGTACCATAGCCAGATTTGCAGATGACACTAAAATAGGTGGGATAGTAAGTTGCAATTAAGAAATAAGAAATTTACAAATGGATATGGATAGGTTAGGTGAAAGGGCCAAAATTTGGCAGATGGAGTTTAACGTGGATAAGTGTGAGATTATCCATTTTGGTCAGAAGAATAGAAAGGCAAATTATTATCTAAATGGAGAGAAACTTCAGAGTGCTTCGGTGCAGAGGGATCTGGGTGTCCTCGTACATGAATCGCAGAAAACTAGTATGCAGGTGCAGCAGGTAATAAGGAAGGCAAATGTAATTTTGGCATTTATTGCTAAAGGAATAGAGTATAAAAGTAGAGAAGTGTTGCTGCAACTGTACAAAGAATTAGTGCGACCGCACCTGGAGTATTGCATACAGTTTTGGTCCCCTTACTTGAGGAGGGATGTAGTTGCATAGGAGACAGTTCATAGAAGCATAGAAACATAGAAAATAGGAGCAGGAGTAGGTCATTTGGCCCTTCGAGCCTGCTCCGCCATTCATTATGAGCATGGCTGATCATCCAACTCAGTAACCTGTTCCCACTTTCCCCCCCCCATATCCTTTGATCCCTTTTGCCCCAAGAGCTATATCTGACTCCTTCTTGAAAACATACAATGTTTTGGCCTCAACTGCTTTATGTGGTAGCGAATTCCACAGGCTCACCACTCTCTGGGTGAAGTAATTTCTCCTCATCTCAGTCCTGAAATGTTTACCCCGTATCCTGAGACTATGACCCCTGGTTCTGGACTCCTCCACCATCGGGAACATCCTTCCTGCATCTACCCTGTCAAGTCCTGTTAGAATTTTATAGGTTTCTATGAGATCCCCCCTCAATCTTCTGAATTCCAGCGAATATAATCCTAATTGACTCAATCTCTCCTCATACGTCAGTCCCGCCATCCCAGGAATCAGTCTGGTAAACCTTCGCTGCACTCCCTCTATAGCAAGAACATCTTTCCTCAGATCAGGAGACCAAAACTGCACACAATATTCCAGGTGTGGGCTCACCAAGGTCCTGTATAATTGCAGCAAGACATCCCTGTTCCTGTACTCGAATCCTCTCGCTATGAAGGCCAACATACCATTTGACTTTTTGACCGTCTGTTGCACCTGCAGGCTTAGCTTCAGCGACTTGTGTACGAGAACACCCAGGTCTCGTTGTATATTCCCCTTTCTCAGTTTATAGCCGTTCAGATAATCTGCCTTCCTGGTTTTGCTACCAAAGTGGATAACCTCACATTTATCCACACTTCAGAAGAGGTTCACTAGATTGATTCCAGGGATAAGGGGTTTGTCTTATGAAGAGAGATTGAGCAGTTTAGGCCTTTATTCTCTAGAGTTTAGAAGAATGAGAGGAGATCTAATTGAGGTGTATAAGATGATTGAGGGGATTGACGAGGTAGATGTAGAGAGGATGTTTCCTCTTGTGGGGCAATGTAGAACGAGAGGTCATAGTTTTAGGATAAAGGGCAGCAGATTTAAAACAGAAATGAGGAGAAATTACTTCTCTCACAGGGTCGTGAGTCCGTGGAATTCACTACCCCAGAGTGCGTTGGATGCCGGGACATTGAGTAAATTTAAGGAGGAGATAGAGAGATTTTTATTTAGTAATGGGTTGAAGGGTTATGGAGAACGGGCAGGAAAGTGGAGTTGAAGCTGAGATGAGATCAGCCATGATCATATTGAATTGTGGAGCAGACTCAAGGGGCTGAATTGCCTACTCCTGCTGCTAGTTCTTATGTTCTTATGTATGTCCACTTAAGGCAGAGGGGCCTTGGTTAAACGTCTTATCTGACGGTGCAGCATTTCCTCAGCGTCGGCCTAAAGTTTGTGCTCAAGTTCCTCGATTTTGCAAGTGTTTTAGAAGAAAATGGTTGCTGTACACTAAAGCCTGGCTACCTGACCCGAACCCGACTACGTGTCGGGTTCGGGTCAGGTCAGGTCTGTGTTTGGCGTCCAGCATTCAGGCTCGGGTCGAGTCAGACTGGACTGTACCGTTTTGTTTTGTGTTGTTTTTGTTTTAGTTCGTGATTTTTTTCTGATTCAAAAATATGTTTGTTATTTTCGTGTCGGGTTGGGCATTTAAAAAAATTAAAGGACTCGGGGGCCCAGGTCAAGTTCGGGTTGGCTGTTGTCTGGTCAGGCCCGGGTCGCGTTTTAATTTTATACCCAAGTCAGGCTTTACCGTGCACATCAGCTAACTAAATGGTTCTCCACACCTTCTAGGGGAGTTTCCATATCAGAGGAGCCTACATGAAGTATAACGTGACAATATATGTGAGGCCTATGAAAATATTGTCGTCATAGGGCTTCTGTTTAAATATTGTGTGACTGGTGAAATGTTGAAGTGTTCAAATGAATCATTGGATTAGTGTTTGAGCAAATGACAACAGGGCCATTAATCTGCTCCAGTGCGAGTGCAGACTGCAGCACTACATGTTCCCGCGGCAGGCAGTTTCAGCAGACGTGCGGTTCTGCCGCCATCCCTCGCAATCCTGAAGGTAAAGGCACTGTTCTCTGATGAGAGCCAGAGCTGTACACTGTTTGTTTCTTTGTGATGCCGCAAGCGTGCTGACCTACAGGAGCAGATTGCATTTTATCATGAAAACAATTTTAGAGGTCTGCTTTGCCAAGACAGGCGCATTTTACTCTTTTGGTCCTTGAGCTTGATGTTTCATGTGATCCCTTTTTTCTGCTTGACTTTTAAATATACAAAGCAACACAATGCCAGCTGTGCATCTGACTGTGTGTAGCAAGGTCACAAAATGCTTCCCACTACCTGGTCCCCACAAGTGGCAGCTGTGAAATTCACAATGGGCAATAAGCCTGGCTCCACCTTAAATAAAGACCACAGGGTTGATTTTAATCCTCCCACTGGGCAGGTAAGCATTTAAAACGACCAGGTGACTTATCCATCAATTCCCTTCCTGGATCCTGCCGTCTTAGCTTTTAATCTGCTGTTCTGAACATACGGCAAAGGCACCTGCCTGAAACTGGCAGAGTCCTTCTTTAAATAGGGTCCAATGATGCCATCAGGCTCTGACCCAAGCAGCGAATCCATTGTGGCTTTCCTACAAGGTGAAATTAAGTGGGAAGAGTATCAGAAGCAGAAGAGGCTGTTCACTGTAAGTTTTCTGCTTTACTTTGTGGGGTAAGGAAGATCAAGTGTGCTTCCCCCTTCCGTACCACGAGACACCCCCAGAACTCGCTTCCCCACATTTAACCAGAGTGCCAGTGGCAAGAGCCAAGGTCCAGTTGAATGTCTGCAGGCTAGCAGCTGCTTCCTGCCGGAAGGTTAGCGGTGATTCAAATCATCATGGCCGCATTCTGGTGCAAAATGACAGTCGACCTCAAAAAAGAAAAGGTTCTTTTTTAAATAAAGCTCTCTGATAGCTACCTGTAATTTATTAGTGATTACTAGCTGGAATAGTGCTGTTTGCACAGAGTGAGGCTATGAGTTGTGTGTGGGAGATTTCGCTGGTTGTCGGGGCAAGGTGCTCTTTGGTCTCTTTCTTTTCTGCCTTTTCAGCCTCCAAAGTACAGGGGATAAAGCTGATTACAAATAACTGTTATTAGATATTACATATTAGATATTAAATAAATTATTACACTTATTGCACCAGCAATAATTGATTGTAAAGCTAAGTAATGGCAGGGCAGCTCGGCCAAGTGGAATGTGCCTCCTCTGGTATTTAGGATGTCGTGGATGCACCATGTGTCCTTGACAAACACATCTGCAGGAAGTGTCTCCGGCTGCAGAAGCTTGAGCTTTGGGTTTTGGAGCTCAAGCGGTGGCCAGAGTCACTGTGGCGCATCTGCGAGGTGGAGGACTTCGTGGATAACACATTTCAGGAGGTAGTCAACCTGGTGCTTAAGAGAGCACAGGCAGAGAGGGACTGGATAGCTGCCAGACAGACAAGAAGGTCAGGGCAGGTAGTGCAGGAGTTCCCAAAGGGCATCCCACTTTCTAACCAGTATTCAGTTCTGAAATTGGATAAATTGCCAGGACCGGATTGATTGCATCCCAGGTTGTTGAAGGAAGCCAGGGAGGAAATAGCGGATGCGCTGAGGATCATCTTCAAATCCTCACTAGATACAGGCGAGGTACCAGATGATTGGAGGTCTGCGAACGTTATACCATTCTTTAAAAAGGGTGCGAGGCATAAGCCAGGTAATTATAGCCCAATCGGTCTGACCTCGGTGGTGGGTAAATTGTTAGAATCTATTGAGGGACAGGATAAACCGTCACTTAGAAAGGCACAGATAGTCAGCATGGATTTGTTAAGGGAAGGTCATGTCTTACTAACTTGATTGAGTTTTTTGAGGAAGTGACAAGGAGGATGGATGTGAGTAGTGCAGTGGATGTGGTTTACATGGATTTTAATAAGGCATTTGACAAGGTCTCGCATGGCAGACAGGTCAGTAAAATGAAAGTCCATGGGATACAGGAGAATGTGGCAGGTTGGATCCAGAATTGATTGAGTGACAGGAAGCAAAGGGTAGTAGTCGACGGATGTTTTTGGGAATGGAAAGCTGTTTCCATTGGCGTTCCACAGGGCTCAGTGTTGGTTCCGTTGCTGTTTGTGGTATATATTAATGTTTTGGACTTAAATGTGGGAGGCATGATTGGGAAATTTGCTGATGACACAAAAATTGGTTGTGTAGTTAATAGTGATGCTGGAACTGTATAGAACGCTGGTTAGGCCACGGTTGGAGTATTGCGTGCAGTTCTGGTCACCACATTACAGGAAGGACATTTTTGCTCTCGTGAGAGTACAGAGGAGATTTACAAAAATGTTGTCAGGGCTTGAATGTTGCAGCTATGAGGAAAGATTGGATAGGCTAGGGATGTTTTCCCTGGAACTGAGGAGGCTGAGGGCTGACTTGATTGAGGTGTACAAAATTATGAGGGGCCTAGACAGAGTGGACAGGAAGGACAGTTACCAGGGGGCACAGATTTAAGGTGATTGGTAGAGGGGGCATGACAGGAAACTTTTTCACCCAGATGGTGGTGGCTGTCTGGAATTTGCTGCCTGGGATGGTGGTGGAGGCAGAGGCTCTCAATTCTTTTAAAAGGTACCTGGACATGTACCTGAGGTGCTGTAACCTGCAGGGCTATGGACTAGGTGCTGGAAGTTGGGATTAGTTTGGGCGGATAGTTTATTTGGCCGGTGCGGACATGATGGGCTGAATAGTCTCCTTCTGTGCTGTACTTTTTCTATGGTTCTATGGTTCTAACTGAAACCGATGTTTTATTGCTGGAAATTAACATCATCCAAACCTGCTACCTCTAGTCTACTGGACTCACTCAAAGTCTATCCCTAGCAAATGTACACTTCATGTGAGTGCAGAAGACAAAGTATCAAGTTAATGGTCACATTTCTGATGGGGCCAACTGAAGTCTGCAAACACTGAACTGATATAGACATGACCACTGTTCAGGGAGCCCACTGTTATGTCAAGAAGCTGTTCCAAATTACATCGCTAAAGTTTTATTATTTTATATGTTTAGTATTTGAGAATGGACATTCATATCAGTTGAAGATTTAGACCATATCCAAATGTAATCTAAAGAATAAAACAGAACAGACTGCTTTGCGAGTGAGGAGAGCTTCATCAGATCTCCAGAGTGCTCGTTGCTCTGTCTCCACAATCACCAGTTGCCTCTGGAAGGGGATTTTTTTTATCTTTTGTCAATCACCTGGGTGTCTAATACTCAGGAAACCCATTCCCACATTTGATCCTCCAGACCAAACTACATTGTCACTGCACGGGGACATATTCCACTTACCAAAAAGCTTTGTTGCAGGTTGGTAACATTGAGGCTGGGGGTCCTGCTAAATGCGTACCGGAATACTGGTGGAGTTTGGTGTTGCTTGTCTAGTTAGGACCACCCTACCAATTAGGCTTATAGGGTTAGCTGGAGCCTAGTGGAAATAATTCCAGCCCCAGTGACAGCCCCTTCACTTTCCACTGGTGAGTCAGGCTGACTGGTCAGTCATTGATATCAGTGTTGCAGAACTGCACAGTTCAGGTATCGGCTTACTGAATCCACCATGGAAACTTAACTTGGTTCCGAACTTACATCGCCAGGTTCACCAGTGTGGGGCCCAGAGAATCCCAGCATACAGGCTTGTGATGGGGATATGCTGCTGCTTTCCAATTTATTTTATTTCATGTTCACACAGATGAATTAAACTGAGGCATATCTAATGTTCCAAATCACTTTTATAGGAAAATGAGAGCATTTGATTTGCATTTTTTGTGTTTGTTTCTGCTGTCCATTGTCCAGAATAAAATATAAATGTTTTATTGGCCATGTTATTACTTTACAGGATTATTGTCTGCACAATGATTATTACAATTAGCAGCCATAATCCGAGTTAACCATCTCTTCCCTCACTCTGTTGGGGTTTGGGTGTTTTGATTTGAGTCCAGTTGTGTTCAACATGAAATGAATTGCAGGGTGGGATTTGTACATAGTGTGTCATAATCGCCTATGATAGCTGAAGTAATTCACAATGAGTGAATGTGTAAGGGCTATAAACAGTCCTGTAAATGAGCTTCAGAAATACAAGTTTGCCGTTGTTTCTCACCTCAGTACGACTTATATAATCATATACTTGTGTGTTTTTGTTTAATTATGATCAAACTTTATTCCTGCAGATGTACACAACAAATAGAGTAGTTGTTGACTGATGCTCGATCAGGGAGGGATGTGGGGTTGTAGGTTTTAGTCACTCAAATGTTGCAAAGGACTGGTCAAAGTTACATACTCTGAGGAGAGTGAGTTCTCCTCCATAACCAATTCCATCTCAATGCATGGTGTGCTGAAGTTATTAACCTGGAATTTGAGTGATTCTGTGATATGAATTAAAGCCTGGCTCAGGTATAAAATTAAAACCCGACCTGGGTCCGATCCGACCCGAGCCCGAATGCTGGACTCGTAATTTCGACCCAACCCGATCTGCCACGCACCCAACGCATGCAGTTCGGGTCGGGTAGCCAGGCTTTAATATGAATGCCTTGTGTGTCTGCAATAACTTCCTTTATTTACTTTTGGTAAAAAGTGGAAACAGAAAGCAGGAAAGAGCAAACTTGCATTTATATAGTACCTTTCAGGATATCCCAATGTGCTTTAGAGCCAATAAAGTATTTTCGAAGTGCAGTCACTGCTGTAATATAGGAAACATGGCAGTTAATTGGCATGCAGAAAGGTCCTAAAACTACAATGAGATCGATGACCAGACAATCCATTTTAGTGACATTGAAAGCCTGTTTTTTGACATAAGAACTTCTGATAGCATTATTAAATGTGTGAGGGAAGATTGGGCCTCCATTTAATATCTCATCCAGAAGACAGTGTGGTTCTCCCTCAGTAGTACGTGGAAGTAATGGTGATCAGGTCTCTGGAGTGAGACTTGAACCCATGACCTACTGACTCCAAGGCAAGGGGGATACTTAATATGAAAGGAATTTGATACAAAATATGTGAATCATTTGTACCATAGTATTGCTAGCAATAATTTCCTGGCTTTTGTATTAGTTTCATAGGCAGGGGAGGTGGGAGTGACTGTTAGTGCATAAAAATTACAACACGGAAATAGGCTGTGGAATCTAGCCAGTCCCTGTTTAAGTTGGTGTGTGCACTCTGCTGTAAAGAGCAGATTCATTCCAGTTTAAGATTATTTGTACATTTCATTTTCTTCAGTTTTACAGTATATTTGTAAACCGCATTGTTTGATTCAAATCTGACTTCTTATCCCTATATATACTATGTCAAACTCACAAGAAGAATACCCATTGTGAAACAGGTGAGTGATAGGAAATTGGCAAACTGCACAAAGGTTTAGCAGTCTGTATAATGCCTTGTCACTTAAGGCTGGTACATGAAAGTAACAGGAGCAGCAAACAGTGAGGTGAAATGTTACCTTTTCTTTGAGGTGACACTATGAAGGATGGAAGTATTTTCTGATCACGACGTTCCCTGAGCACTTTTGAATATTCAGTGTTTGACTGTACAGAAGCATTCCGAATGATAGCATTTGTGTCTGCCTAGTTTATTATTTATCTGCCTGTAAAAGTGAAAAAATAATCTCACAAATACCATTGCACAGAGCTTAGCTTACAAATATACGCCACCCCATTGAGCCGGATGGTGGCGGAGGGTGGCATAAAATTGAGCGGGAGGCTCAGGGAGGCCTTCCCGGCTTGCTCCCGCCTCCATCCCACTTTACGTGGGCCGAGAGTGGGTGAGAAACAGGCCGCCCAACCCAGGCCAATCAAGGCCCTTAAGTGGCCACTGGGTGCCCAATTGAGGGCCAGCCCCGCTTTTCCAACTACCCCCAGGACCCGAGTCCCCCCCCCCCCCCCTCCAACTCCCCCCAAACAACCATCCTTGCCTCGCCGGGCTGCAAGCGATTAGCCCGGCAAGGCAACCCTTACGTACCTTCAGTCCTGGCTCCATGTCCTCGGCTGGGCTGCAGTCCCAGCAATGGCTACCGGTGGCACTGCAGGGACTGAGAGCTGCTGGCCTGATGTTTGGCCGGCAGCTCAATCAGGCAGGACATCCTCCTCAAGCGGGTGGAAGTCCCGCCTCTGAATAATTAAAGCCCGGGGACCCGTAAAATGCGAGTCAGATGCGGGTTCGCCACCTACTTTTACTTCGGTGGCCAGCTCCCGTCCACCCAGCGTAAAATCCAGCTCGGTGTTTTCTATATATAAATAAGCCTAACTGAGGAGTACCACAGACACCAGTGAGTTGTTAGGAATCTGTCATTTGAATGAAAACATTCTGGAATTCCTGAATGTATAAAATCCAGTAGTGGAAGACTGAGAGGGCATGAGTTGGAAAACTGGATCCCCGACTTCAGGTTCGATTCTGCGGGAAGCTCAATTTGTTTTTACCCCAGTGGATGAAACACAGGCAGTCCTTGGCTAGCAAAAGTTGGTGTAGCCCACTTCGACACTGCCTGCGTCACTAATGTGCACAACCCCAATTTAGCTGGAATCATCACAACTGGGGCTTAGATAGCTATCCCAAAGCCAACATTTAGGAAACTCTTTTGATTTAAAATATTGTCCTGCATTAAACTTACTTGAAACCATTGGCCGAGAGTTTGGGCTTTATTGGAAAGTTACCGTCACTCATTTAGTGCAGCAGTTTCTGCCTCCCTGTCTTGAAGGGAGGGTGAGGATAACAATCTTCTGACTGACCTGAACTTTGTGCACCTGAGGACTAATTGTGTGAAGCCTTCCACTTGATGGGTCAGATCTACATCTGTTAATAATCCAGCCTATTGAATTGAAGCTTGTGATTCTGTTCATGTTGTGTTTTGTAAAGTCTGTTCTGTGGCTAGTTGGATTGATAGAACATGAATTGTGGGATTGCTTCCAAAGAAGCATAGCAGCACATGAGAATATGGTACTGGCTTGACAAGAGGCCTGTCATTGATAATGGGAATGTGTATGAGTCTAAACCTGCCTTAAACACTAGTTTTATCACCTACCTGAGTCCCATTGCCTTTTTCTGGATGAGGTGTCAGCTGTGACACAGTGGTAGCGCATTATTCATTGTGGGAGGTTGATGTGCGCAACTTGACTGTTGCGTTTTCCACGTTATAACAGTGACAACACTTCAAAGGTACTGAATTAGCTGTGAAGCATTTTGGGATAGCCTGAGGTTGTGAAAGATGCTATATAAATGCAAGTCTGGCTTTTCTTTTTGAACGCTCATGCTGGTGCTTTGGGAAGTGGCAACTGGGAGTTGTGGTAAAAACAAACCATAGACATTGCATTTCTTTTCTGTTCTCATTTTCTTCCCGTCCACCTACCTCTCAAAACACTGCTATAAAAGATAATTACCTCTTGGGCTCAGAATGAAGGCAGAGACTGACCTTATCCCTGATGGCTCCTGAAGCACTTCTGTACTTACTACTCAAGGTGTAACTCACACAAGGTGACAGCCTGTGGTGGAATCAAGTATAGTGGTGGAATCAAGTATAGTGCCATCTCAAAGAAAATTGCCACCTTATCATGCATCTCTGAAAAATCCCAAAGTGGTTCATAGACAGTTAACTGATTTCAAGTCCAGAGACTATTGTTTTGTCAACAAACACAGCAGTCATTTTTCTGCACAGCTAGATCTTGCAAACACTGAGCTAGATGACCAGTCAGTCTGTCTTTAGTTGTGTTGTGTGAGGGGCCAATGAAACTGAGAGAACTTGCTGTTCTTCTTCGATTAATCCATCTGAGTAGACAGACAGAGCCTCAGTTTAGCATTTCATCTGTCAATAGCACCTGTGACCAGGCAGAACTCTCAGTAGTTCACTGACTGTCATTATCATCTGTCCTGAAGTCTGGTAATGGGGCTTGATCCCACAACCTTGCGACTCTGAGATGACCGCATTACCATCTGAGACAAGTGGACACTTCCACCAGCAATAAGCCCACTACGGTCCACCTTAGAGTAAATTACTCAGCATGCCTGTACCAATCAGGAATAGTGTAAAATTGTTCCTGATCCAGTGTCTTCTGCCATGGTTAATACCCTTGCAGTTGTCAGTAATGTTTCAGACTGTTTGCTGTGACCATATTGTCTCACTTGGAGAGAGTGTTTAAGGGCCTCTCAATTATGAGCCATGGTGATTTTCTCATTGTTCAGCCATACTTTTCTCAGTGATGGACCAAATCCTTCTTGTGACTGATTGGAATCACTATGAATAGATAAATGACCTTGATGATGTGATTGTTCAATCGAAAGATGTACCAGTATACCTTGGGAATGGATCCTGTGTGGACTATATGCTTTGAGATTTCAAATGGGCCTTTATGAAACCCAGTGTTATGAAATCCTTAGCATTCTAAAGGTAGGCTTCACATTATTTTTGTGGATTAACTTTTCTGCTGCTGAGGTTTTAAATGGAGTAGACAACGTGAACTTCGACTTGTCAGAGCAACAGCTACAGAAATTAAAGTTCGATATTCAGAATTTGAAATCGTATTCTAAGTTGTGAGAACTTAAAACATTTGGCAAGGTTATGACTCCATTTTATTTTAATTATTCAAAAGATGAATATCTTTTCGTGGTGTCCGACTAGACAATTTATTCCTGAAACAATGATCCTTTTAAGCAGCAATACTGTATTAAATGGGCAGAAACAGTGGGTGAAAGGAATGATATCAAAGCACTAAAGGGGAATGATGCTGTATTAAGCACTCAACAAAGCATCGTTTGGTATGTTTGAGCGCCACTTGGTCTGCATTCAAGTGGCCTTTCATTTATATCTTGAAAGGAATACCAAGCACAAGGTTTGGCTAGATGACCAATTGGAACAGTCTCAAGCATGAAGTTGCTGCCTCCAACTGGCATCCCATCCAACAATCAAAAGACCCAAACTCCCATCCGAGCTCAAAGTGAGCAGGTCACATTTTGAACTGCAGAGCACCACTTCCCATTCAAGCAGCCAATTGGCATCTGCCCAAAAGCTTGGTCTAATGCCACATCCCTGCTAGATGAGGAAGATCAGGTTATGGGAAGGCCATATCACTGGAAAATTCAATTCATTAGCTCACCAGAGGTACAAGTCCAAGATCAGCTGCATGATTCTCAAGGAGAGGTATTTTTAAAAAATTGATAAACCTACATGAGCGAAGGTCCATACTGCAGGATGTAATGGAGGCTTGAAAAATAGTGAAACAAATCAAGAAATAGAGGTTAGTTGAGTGCAAGCTTGCAGTTTTAAAAACCTGTAAGAGGAAGAGAAAACAGGTGGAATTATGAGTTTCATAGTTCAGAGGTTTTAGGAAAGAATTAGCTGGTGTAAAGAGCAACGAGTCTTGATTGAAATGAAGTGTGGAAGAAGGAAAAGTGCATTAAAAAAAAAACTTGTGGAAAAGCTGCCTTCAACATTGGGATTAATCCCACTATGCTTCCACTTGATGAGGCCAGAGATGTATGCTAAACTTGTGTGCGGAAAGCAGAACTGTTGATCACCAGAGTAGAACTGCTTTGCTTTGCTCTTCTCACACATTTACTTTAAGAGCTGGGAAGATCATGGTGAGGGCGTGTATAGTTTCTCCATATGCACCAGGAACTCCAAATAGGAACATTGGCAGGCTGATGGAGAAAGTGAAGGCGCTTGGGGTCCAAGGTGTACTAGCTAGATGGATAAAGAACTGGCTGGGCAACAGGAGACAGAGAGTAGCAGTAGAAGGGAGTTTCTCAAAATGGAGACGTGTGACCAGTGGTGTTCCACAGGGATCCGTGCTGGGACCACTGTTGTTTGTGATATACATTAATGATTTGGAGGAAAGTATAGGTGGACTGATTAGCAAGTTTGCAGACGACACTAAGATTGGTGGAGTAGCAGATAGTGAAGGGGACTGTCAGAGAATACAGCAGAATATAGATAGATTAGAGAGTTGGGCAGAGAAATGGCAGATGGAGTTCAATCAGGGCAAATGCGAGGTGATGCATTTTGGAAGATCCAATTCAAGAGTGAACTATACAGTAAATGGAAAAGTCCTGGGGAAAATTGATGTCCAGAGAGATTTGGGTGTTCAGGTCCACTGTTCCCTGAAGGTGGCAACGCAGGTAAATAGAGTGGTCAAGAAGGCATACGGCATGCTTTCCTTCATCGGACGGGGCATTGAGTACAAGAGTTGGCAGGTCATGTTACAGTTGTATAGGACTTTGGTTCGGCCACATTTGGAATACTGCGTACAGTTCTGGTCGCCACATTATCAAAAGGATGTGGATGCTTTGGAGAGGGTGCAGAGGAGGTTCACCAGGATGTTGCCTGGTATGGAGGGCGCTAGCTATGAAGAGAGGTTGAGTAGATTAGGATTATTTTCATTAGAAAGACGGAGGTTGAGGGGGGACCTGATTGAGGTGTACAAAATCATGAGAGGTATAGACAGGGTGGATAGCAAGAGGCTTTTTCCCAGAGTGGGGGTTTCAATTACTAGAGGACACGAGTTCAAAGTGAAAGGGGAAATGTTTAGGGGGGATATGCGTGGAAAGTTCTTTACGCAGAGGGTGGTGGGCACCTGGAACGCATTGCCAGCGGAGGTGGTAGATGCGGGCACGATGGAGTCTTTTAAGATGTATCTAGACAGATACATGAATGGGCAGGAAGAAAAGAGATACAGAACCTTAGAAAATAGGCGACATGTTTAGAGAGAGGATCTGGATCGGCGCAGGCTTGGAGGGCCGAAGGGCCTGTTCCTGTGCTGTAATTATCTTTGTTCTTTGTTTTTTTTTAAAAACCATGTCCAGTAACTCATTTAAAGTCAAGCATAAAGTTAAACATTTTGTCCAAAGCGTTATAAAGGGTTTCTCAAACTCTCATCTGAGGAACTAGATACTCTCCTTGCTAATGCTTTTCAATCAGTATTATCCACCAGAAGTAGAGAAACTCATACCCCAGTACAATTTCGAGTCTCTACATTCACGGCAGTCATGGTCATTTTTGTTGTTAACTGTTGAAGTTAACTGCAATTAATATGCAAAATAAAAGGGGCAACCACACAGAGCCAGAGAACAGTTATGGTGGGCTGTAGTCAGAGGGTAGTCAGTGTGGGGAAGGTGGTGGTTGTCAACAGGCGGGGTAGTTGGTGTGGGGAGGATGGTGGCTGTAGTCAGAGGGTAGTTGGTGTGAGGAGGATGGTGGCTGTAGTCAGAGGGTAGTTGGTGTGAGGAGGATGATGGCTGTAGTCGGAGGGTAGTTGGTGTGAGGAGGATGGTGGCTGTAGTCGGAGGGTAGTTGGTGTGAGGAGGATGGTGGCTGCAGTCGGAGGAGGGTAGTTGGTGTGAGGAGGTTGGTGGGTGTAGTCGGGGAGGGGAGTTGGTGCGGGGAGGATGGTGGGTGTAGTCGGAGGAGGGTAGTTGGTGTGAGGAGGTTGGTGGGTGTAGTCGGGGAGGGGAGTTGATGTGGGGAGGATGGTGGGTGTAGTCGGGGAGGGGAGTTGGTGTGGGGAGGATGGTGGGTGTAGTCGGGGAGGGGAGTTGGTGTGAGGAGGATGGTGGGTGTAGTCGGGGAGGGGAGTTGGTGTGGGGAGGTTGGTGGGTGTAGCCGGGGAGGGGAGTTGGTGTGGGGAGGATGGTGGGTGTAGTCGGGGAGGGGAGTTGGTGTGAGGAGGATGGTGGGTGTAGTCGGGGAGGGGAGTTGGTGTGGGGAGGATGGTGGGTGTAGTCAGAGAGGGGAGTTGGTGTGAGGAGGTTGGTGGGTGTAGTCGGAGGAGGGTAGTTGGTGTGGGGAGGATGGTGGGTGTAGCCGGAGGAGGGTAGTTGGTGTGAGGAGGTTGGTGGGTGTAGTCGGGGAGGGGAGTTGGTGCGGGGAGGATGGTGGGTGTAGTCGGGGAGGGGAGTTGGTGTGGGGAGGATGGTGGGTGTAGTCGGGGAGGGGAGTTGGTGTGGGGAGGATGGTGGGTGTAGTCGGGGAGGGGAGTTGGTGTGGGGAGGATGGTGGGTGTAGTCGGGGAGGGGAGTTGGTGTGGGGAGGATGGTGGGTGTAGTCATTAGAACATTAGAACATTACAGCGCAGTACAGGCCCTTCGGCCCTCGATGTTGCGCCGACCTGTGAAACCATCTGACCTACACTATTCCATTTTCATCCATATGTCTATCCAATGACCACTTAAATGCCCTTAAAGTTGGAGAGTCTACTACTGTTGCAGGCAGGGCGTTCCACGCCCCTACTACTCTCTGAGTAAAGAAACTACCTCTGACATCTGTCCTATATCTATCACCCCTCAACTTAAAGCTATGTCCCCTCGTGTTTGCCATCACCATCCGAGGAAAAGGACTCTCACTATCCACCCTATCTAACCCTCTGATTATCTTATATGTCTCTATTAAGTCACCTCTCCTCCTCCTTCTCTCCAACGAAAACAACCTCAAGTCCCTCAGCCTTTCCTTTTAAGACCTTCCCTCCATACCAGGCAACATCCTAGTAAATCTCCTCTGCACCCTTTCCAAAGCTTCCACATCCTTCCTATAATGCGGTCACCAGAACTGCACGCAATACTCCAGAGAGGGGAGTTGGTGTGAGGAGGTTGGTGGGTGTAGTCGGAGGAGGGTAGTTGGTGTGGGGAGGATGGTGGCTGTAGCCGGAGGAGGGTAGTTGGTGTGAGGAGGATGGTGGGTGTAGTCGGGGAGGGGAGTTGGTGTGGGGAGGATGGTGGGTGTAGTCGGGGAGGGGAGTTGGTGTTGGGAGGATGGTGGGTGTAGTCGGGGAGGGGAGCTGGTGTGGGGAGGATGGTAGGTGTAGTCGGGGAGGGGAGTTAGTGTGAGGAGGTGGGTGGGTGTAGTCGGGGAGAGGAGTTGGTGTGGGGAGGATGGTGGGTGTAGTCGGGGAGGGGAGTTGGTGTGAGGAGGATGGTGGGTGTAGTCGGGGAGGGGAGTTGGTGTGAGGAGTTTGGTGGGTGTAGCCGGGGAGGGGAGTTGGTGTGGGGAGGATGGTGGGTGTAGTCGGGGAGGGGAGTTGATGTGAGGAGGATGGTGGGTGTAGTCGGGGAGGGGAGCTGGTGTGGGGAGGATGGTGGGTGTAGACGGGGAGGGGAGTTGGTGTGGGGAGGTTGGTGGGTGTAGTCAGGGAGGGGAGCTGGTGTGGGGAGGATGGTGGGTGTAGACGGGGAGGGGAGTTGGTGAGGGGAGGTTGGTGGGTGTAGTCGGGGAGGGGAGTTGGTGTGGGGAGGATGGTGGGTATAGTCAGAGAGGGGAGTTGGTGTGAGGAGGTTGGTGGGTGTAGTCGGAGGAGGGTAGTTGGTGCGGGGAGGATGGTGGGTGCAGCCGGGGAGGGGAGTTGGTGCGGGGAGGATGGTGGGTGTAGCCGGGGAGGGGAGTTGGTGCAGGGAGGATGGTGGTTGTCGTCGGTGGAGGGTAGTTGGTGTGAGGAGGTTGGTGGGTGTAGCCGGGGAGGGGAGTTGGTGTGGGGAAGATGGTGGGTGTAGTTGGAGGAGGGTAGTTGGTGTGAGGAGGATGGTGGGTGTCGTCGGAGGAGCGTAGTTGGTGTGAGGAGGTTGGTGGGTGTAGTCGGGGAGGGGAGTTGGTGTGGGGAGGATGGTGGGTGTAGTCGGAGGAGGGTAGTTGGTGTGGGGAGGATTGTGGGTGTAGTCGGGGAGGGGAGTTGGTGCGGGGAGGATGGTGGGTGTCGTCGGAGGAGGGTAGTTGGTGTGAGGAGGTTGGTGGGTGTAGTCGGGGAGGGGAGTTGGTGCGGGGAGGATGGTGGGTGTAGTCGGGGAGGGGAGTTGGTGTTGGGAGGATGGTGGGTGTAGTCGGAGGAGGGTAGTTGGTGTGAGGAGGATGGTGGGTGTAGTCGGGGAGGGGAGTTGGTGTGAGGAGATTGGCGGGTGTAGCCGGGGAGGGGAGTTGGTGTGAGGAGGTTGGTGGGTGTAGCCGGGGAGGGGAGTTGGTGCGGGGAGGATGGTGGGTGTAGTCGGAGGAGGGTAGTTGGTGTGAGGAGGATGGTGGGTGTATTCGGGGAGGGGAGTTGGTGCGGGGAGGATGGTGGGTGTAGCCGGGGAGGGGAGTTGGTGTGAGGAGGATGGTGGGTGTAGTCGGAGGAGGGTAGTTGGTGTGAGGAGGTTGGTGGGTGTAGCCGGGGAGGGGAGTTGTTGTGGGGAGAATGGTGGGTGTAGTTGGAGGAGGGGAGTTGGTGTGGGGAGGATGGTGGGTGTAGTCGGAGGAGGGAAGTTGGTGTGGGGAGGATGGTGGGTGTAGTCGGAGGAGGGAAGTTGGTGTGGGGAGGATGGTGGGTGTAGCTGGGGAGGGGAGTTGGTGTGGGGAGGATGGTGGCTGTAGGCTGGGGGGTATTTGGTGGGATGAGAGAGTTCTAATTTGAAATATTTTTTTAAAAGAATAAAAGATGTCAGATTGAGACCTGAGAAGTTGGTGAGTAGCACAATATGGTAACAGTTATGAGAAATTGGAATGGAATTAAGTTATAAGTAGTACGCAGAGTGTGGATAGTGCAAAGGGTCTTGCTCAGAAGTTAATACAAGGTAGGTATCAGTTGTGGAGATTCAGTAATGATTCCTAATTAGAGAGGTAAGTAGTAGAGTTAAGCTAATTCACATGGTTTTGTGTATTACGAGTCCAGATAAAATATGTTGAATGGAGATTGAAAGAAGCATAAGACACATGTTAGGATAAATTGTGTACACGACGGGTAATCTGAAATCCTTGCTTGATCTAAATCATTTTAAATTCAATACTGCCTGGGCCACTTTCAGTGTTGTCAAGTTTGCAGTTCAGTAGGATATTTGGTTTTAGCATTCATTATTATATAAAAAAAATATAAATTGAACTGAAATGAATGTTGAAGAAGGCAATAATTGCCTTCCTTTGCTAAACAATGTCCAAATAAAGAGAGGACTGGGAAATTAGGACTGAATTTGTACAAAGCAATATTGAGAAACATTTAATTAGAGCCAGAGAGGAAACAATATTTAATAGAAAGGAAGAATTTGTTTTTATCTCATTATAATATTTCTTAAACATCTTATTTGAATTGCTTTTAAGTTATGGAAGGGAAAGTGGCAACCATTTTGCACACAACAAGATGATGAATTAACAGTTAATCTATTTTTGTTGGATTGACTGAGGGAAGAATTTGGTAAGGAGACCAGGAGGAACGCTCTGCTTCTCTTCAAATACAACCATGGGGACTTTAGCATCCACCTGAACCATTGTAACAAGCAGATTGAGCTTTGGTTTACAATTTCATTTGAAGGATAGCACTTTCAACACTATAGCACTCCCTCAGTGTTGCACTGAGGTGCTAGCTTCGATTATGTGCTTAGGTCTCTGGAGTGGGTTTTGAACCCACAACATTCTAACCCATAGGCAAAAGTGCTACCAATTGAGCTGTGCCTACAGATAGATTTAAAGGTGGCATATTTATGATGACAGAGCTGAGATATTAACAAAACAGCAGGTGAAAATCAATGAATGAGCAATTGCAACAATCATTGTGATGTTGACAGAATTAAGTGTTTTTACACCAATATAAAGAGTATTGGAGCTTCAAGGTTATCGGTAGAGAGAGAAAATGGATATTATGCAGCACAGGCTCAACTCTTAGCGGCCAGGTTAAAAATCAGAGAATGCCAACAGATTCATTAGATTAATGTGCTCCCTTGTGAATAATGTGTAACCACAATGTCCCCAACTCCACCAATGTATATGAATGGAAAAAAATCAGTTTTGAATAATTAGAACAGATAAAATAAAAGGTGCATGTCTAACTTTGCTGATAAGGAAGGATTTAACATTTACTTAAAGAATAGGTTCATCTTTGACTGAGGGGAATTTTGAGTCATATGGGTGGAAATCTGTGATGTACAATAGCAATGCCCAATTTGTTGCTCTTCACATCAGGGCAGTAAGTGAAAATTGATTTTGAATTATTGGAACATGCATGGAGAAAGGAGAACAAGGATTAATGAAGGATTTTAATGGAACTAAATTCAGGTGAAATACTAACTGTGATTCTTTCAAAAGGGCAGATAAAGCTGGGCTGCTACAGGACTACTCTTGGATACAGCCTGTTAAAAAGGGACGGTGGGGAAAAAAATCTCCAATATTTAGTAGCAAGTCTGATATCATGGAAAATTTAAAGGTGAGACACTTGAACAGCAGTGGAGAGGAGCACTAAAGAATAAAACAGGAAAGGAAATATCTGCTATTCAGAGCAATACTGCCCAATAGGAATTGCTGACTAGTTGCAGATTTGGACACAATGAGACCATTTTAGACACATGCGCTAATTTTAGTAGAAACCCTTTGCATGCACACAATACAGGTCAATATATTTCCCGTGTGTATATTTACTTAATGGGCATCTACCTCCAGTAAGGAAGTAAAGCATGAACAACGATGAAAAAACACTCTCACACTCTGCTTTTTGTCTTGCCATTTTACCAACAAACACTCACAAAGGTAAAGTCCACATGCACACATTGTATGAATAAGAGTATTGAGATCACATGCCCAAAGATGGTGTCAGTTATGCATTTTCTAATTTAGTAATCAAATGCAGTTTGTCACATCTGAATTCCCAATTAGCCACTTGTGGCTACTGGACAATACTGATCTAGAAGTAGGTTAATATTGGAGACATGGAACTAGATAGCTAATTAGAGAGATTTTAAAAATGGCATAAAGGAAAAGCACAGATCTTTTAAAAGGTTTAAGAAATAGAAGGAAGGTAAGTGGAAACTGCTCAAAAGATGATCATTGATCAAAAGGGTAAATTGAAAAAACTAATTTGAAAGGGATGTTCAGAGAATAAAGAGAAATTGCTTGTACATGTTTTTAGTAATTGTTGGAGGCGTGATAGTATTCATGTTGGCAGCATGGAAGCAGGTTTAACAATCTGGATTTAGGACTATTTTAGTCATTTCCCTGTAACACTTGGCATTGTACTTTTCCAGGATTATCCATGAGGATGGATTCTCTGGTGACGACGTGAAGCAGTACAAGCCTGTGGTGTACAGCAACACCATTCAGTCGCTGGCGGCTATTGTCCGTGCCATGGATACCTTGGGCATTGAGTATGGTGACAAGGAGAGGAAGGTAAGGTGGCAAAAGCACATACAACAACATGTGGGTGGAGTGGAAACCTGGCTATTGACTGAGGCACGAAAGCTTTTATAAAATGAAGAAGTTGAACCAGGGCGATATTGGCATTCACCTATAAAACTGGAACACACTTGATAGATGTTGGAAAATATATTGTCCTTGTTTAATTAAATGGTCATTACTGAAATTTACAAAGTAGAATCAGGATTTGGGTATCGGAATCTACTTTTCAAACAAACTGTCTGCAACAAAAGAGTCCTGTGACATTGGTGGAATCTCAAATACAAATAAATCTCACCTGTAGATTTACCCTGTTTGCCCCAGTTCAGCACGGTAACTGTTTTTGCTGTGCAGTCCCAACATGGCTGCTTTAAGTTTAGGATTTAAAATAGGAGGGTGTGATGTAACTTTATATCTGCCATAACTGATTCCTTGTCATGATTGCCATCAATGATGCTGATCAGCAAATCCAGCACAAATCAATTTGAGAAGTGCTTGCAGTGAGCTCTGTGTGTTACATTTGACCAAACTTGTGCTCTGTTTCCTGGATAGCAAAGGCATTGATTATTTGTTGACATTGAAAGTGATGGGTTGCCTCCATCATTGTGTGCTATGTCGGTTGTATCCTGCATTGTTAATGCTAAGGATAAGTGTGTCACCCTGCCGGACGCGAACTTTGCCCAGATTCCATTTCCAATCATTTTGTGAATTGGCCCACACAGCCAGCCAGCTCAGAGCAAAATTGGCAGCATGTGTTAACATTGCACTCAAAATGTAATACATCACCCGTATAAAAAGAAACTGATCTTAATAGATTTAAGGATGTGGCAGTGCAGCGTTATAAACAGAGCACTGGTCCCTCTGACTTCAGCCAATTTGTCATGGATGGAGCTTGGTCATGCACATTTGATGTTGTAAGTGTGTAGAGTGTGTGTACTCCCTGCTGTGGTTTGGTGATTCAGGGTTCTGATTGTATCATTTCCTCAGTGATTTTGGATTGACGTGGGTGAATACAGTGCAGCCTCAGAATCAATACTAAGTTCATATTGTTCATATTGGTATTGGATTACAGATGTGGCATCATTGTCGAGGAGTCTGAGCAGACAGAATTGTGGACTTGAACCACTCTCATGCTTCAACACACACAAACATAAGCATTGAACATAATGACCAAGACTAGATCTTGGAACTTGAATCTTGAACCTGATGGTAGAATATGGTAACATTTCTACTTATGGAGCTCTTTCACATTATTCATGAAGTATGAAAGCTGTAAAACCCATTTAGTCACAGTGAATTAATGCACAACTCAGGACATCTTACAATCCATAGACAAATAAACTCTTGTAATTGTTATTGGTAACATTTGAGATGTTAATAGAAAGCTGACCAAAAAAGGAAGCAACGTAATCTTTTAAGCGGTACAATAAATTAGTGAAAAGGAAACACAGGTGTGTGATGGAAGAACCCAAAATATAAAGTATACAAAAATGACAGTCTTGCCTGAAGATATAGATCATGTGGCATTCAATTGTGCCATTTGATCAACACCCTGAGTTTACTTAAGAGAAATTGCAAATAGTTACTTGATTGTGTGCAAGTAAACACTAAGCAAATATTAATTTTGGTGTAGGGGCAGCTCCAGAATTTTACAAGGAATTGAGAGTTCCAAAGCCAAAGTAGAGGTACCAATAATTTCTGAGTTAGAATCCTAATTGGGAGGGGTGTGTTCAATCCCATGTGTTGGAATCATCATGAGATTTGGTTTTGAATTTCACTTTTGGCCCATGTTCACACGTGAACTGTCCCTGGGAAACATTTTAGATTCTATATCCACACTAGAACTCAATCTACATAGAAATGTTGGGTTAAAATGGCATAGTGAATTATTCAAGTTGCACCGCATTACAGCATTATGTGAACCTCTTTTCTTTAAGTAAGTACATTGTAGCAAGCTTGCAATCATCTAGTTATGTGAGGAAGCCTTGGCTTTTAATGTTACAGAGTGCATTCCCTGTCCAGCGTGATTCCACTTTAATGTATCTCACAAAGCTTGCTGGAATATTCATTTGCAAGAGCATCTAACTTAGAACATTGGTAGGGTATAATAATGTCTATTGGTAATGTAGTGGATTTTTTTCTCTCTTTGACTTTTCTCTCTTCTGCTTTTCTCTCCTGCTCCTCCTCTTACACCCAATGGTCTTGACTCTATATTAAAGTATGGATCCATGGCCAGGTTTCATTTGGTACCACTCCCAAGCGGTCATTCTTCATATGTGAGGTTACACAGTAAGAGTTAGCAGCCTGATCCGTGATGGGTGCAGCCCAACTGAGCACAGTACTGTCCCACCTGATCACACATGTGCAATTCAGCAGGGGTTACTGATTAGTAATTAGGAGCAAGAATGCTGGCCAATCTTCTCCTGTCTAATGCAAAGGTGCTGAGGCCAGTTGCAGCCATGCCTGAGATTCTTCAGTGGACCACAGACTAGGGATTAAATGTATGACTGTTTTGTCTGTACAGTTTATGTTGCAGATGGTCTTAACTAGCTCAGAGGTAAGACATGCCTCATTGTGGATGTTAGAGAACACAGCGTACACTGTATGCTATAACTTATGGCCTGCACTGGGCATGGATAAAAAATGAACTAAAGGATAATATTAGAAAGTGCTCATCCAGAACTGATGGGTCAAAACTATGTGTATTCTATAGCTGGTATCTCCCTTGAGACTGGTGTGATATGATTATAGTTGTTTTGTAGAGGGTATTCCCTTAAGACTTTGTAATGTGATTAGAGGTGTTATGTAGAAGATGTTTCTGTGGGTATAATTAGAAGCATTATACAGAGGATACTCTGTGGCCAAACAACTTCCTATTGCAGGTTCATGCTAGAAGCCAATGGCAATACTAAACTTTTTGTAAACCACAAACTACCTTCTTCAAACTTCCCTCCCCCATTTGCTTCATTTTTGCCTCTAGCGCCTGAAGCAAGGAACTAATGGCTGACTTCATCCACCAGCTGTCCAACCGTGTGTCTACCCTGTAACAGTTGTTTATCCTCCCTCTACCCAGCTCTCATCAGTTTCATTTTTCTTTGAGAAATGCTTATGCTTTCAAAATTGAAATACCTATGCTCAACTCTTCTGTCCCCTCAACTTATTAGCCCACCTCCAATCTTCCCTTCTGTCAAGAGTTCTTTGTGTTATCTTGAGCAACACAATGAGACACATGGATTCCAGTTCTTTGAAGATCTCTAGAAGATTTATTAACAGCTAAATTAGTACATAGAATATAAAGCAAACTATATACAGAACCTTTGTCCAGGGTGTTACAGTGCAGAGTTACTATGGCTTCTAGTCACATGGCTACATCCTAGTACTTAGCTCATTAGCAAACTGAGTTCTTAAAGGGACATCACTCTTGAAGCAATCATACAACACTTTCCCTTCAAGATCTTGAATTGATTAAATTTCACCCAACTCTTCGACCACGCCCTATTTCAGTCCTTCCAGTCTGGTTTTTGGTTCTACCCATGTCTAACCAAGACTCTATTGATCAAAGTCGGCATTGACAACCTATGTGGCATTCTGTTTCTTCTCAATCCCTCCATGGCCTGTAGTACGATTGACCATTCCATTCTCCTCCATCATCTGTCCTCTTATCGCAGTGCTCTCTTCTGGTTCCATTCTAAGTTACCCTAATGAAGTAATACATATTTTCCAACTGTTCTGCCTCCCATGCCCAAGTATTCATTTCTAACACGCCCAATGTTCAATGTCTGGTTCCCTCCTAATCGTCAAATATATATATATATATATATATATATATATATAAATGTGGGGTCACCGTTCATATGTCTGTCCAGAGCACCAAGCTATCCCACCTTTGATTCCATAACTGGCATTGTCCTGTGTGATACCTTTTAGGCATTGGGTCCTGAATGAGCCTGTACTTTGCTCAGCTCGTATCAACATGACTGAAGCCATCCTGTTTGATTCCATCACAAATGAAGTGCCTCAGACATTGATTTCACCTTTTGTCTACTGTTGCTCTCTGATGGAACCCAACAGTGTGCAGCCTCAGTCTCCTGCTTAATCTTTTGCTAAATATCTTTGCTTTTACTTCTGAAGTAGTGCAGTCTAATGCCCTGACTTCATCATCACTATTGCTGAGACCTTCATCCATGCCTTCATTATCTTGAGGATTAACTTCAACCTTCTTTGACATCTTTATCACTGTAGTTCATACAATATGAACTTCTGCGCACTCATGCACTCTCATTACTCCTGTTCTTGCTAACCTCTGCTGATTCCCAGAGTATTGATTTCAAAATCCTAGTCTTTAGCTACAAATTCATCAATGGTCTTGCTCCATCAAGCATCTACAATCTTCTCCAGCCCTACATTTCAGCATGTACCCTTTGCTCTTTCAGCTCAGATTATTGTGTGCCCCTCACTGTTCTCTGTAGAGAGTCTTCACTCACCATGCCCATGCACATCGCAATCCAATGATAATGCAGAACTCTGCCCAGCTCTCAAAAAGAGCGCGGCGTGCTGGGAGAGGCTTCACTTCAAAAAGAGCGTTGAGTGCAGGGAGAGCCTGCCCTCTAACCTGTCCAGTACCCGATCCTCTCGCCTATCCAATACCCGATCCTCTCGCCTATCCAGTACCCAATTCTGCATCCTGTCCTCTAGCCTGTCCAGTACCGATCCAGTACCCGATCCTCCAGCCTATCCTCTAGCCTATCCAGTATCCCATCCAGTTCAGTGGAACGAGCCCTTCAAAGAAAATCAAGTGTGACATCACAGGCAAGCAGGTAGGTGATTGGTTGGGAAGAAGCTGTTTGGTGAGTATCTGGTAAGTGGTTAAGGTCTATTCTAATCCTAACATTTAAAATAGTAAGGGAACTAGTGGTAAGCTTAATAAAATATATAAAAAAGGAAAATACAATAAATAATTGAATAAAATAATTAAGTGGTTAATTGAAACACATTAAGGGTGGCAAGACAGGTGATGTGTCACGGCTGCAGCATGTGGGAGCTCCTGGATGCCAGTGTAATGCAGGGCAAACACGTCTGCAGTAAGTGTTTGTGGATTGAAGAGCTTCGGCTCAGAGTCATTGAACTGGAGGCCGAGCTGCAGACACTGCAACACATCAAGGAGGGGGAAAGTTACCTGGACACTTTGTACCAGGAGGCGGTCACACCCCTTAGGATAGGGTCTTCTGATTTAGTCAGTGGTCAGGGAAAGGAGAGTGTGGCTGCAGCTGAGGCAGGTAAGGGGTCCCAGAGGGCAGGAGTGCAGGAGCCTCAGCCTTCACGATTGTCCAACAAGTTTGAGGTTCTTTCAGCTTGTTTGAATGAGAGTGGGGGCTGCAGGGTGGATGAGCAACCTGACCATGGCACCCTGGTACAGGAAGCCATTCAAGTGGGAGGAGAAAAAAGGAATCTAGTGGTAGTAGGGGACAGTATAGTTAGGGGGATTGACACTGTTCTGTGCAGCAAACAGCAAGAGTCCAGACGGCTGTGTTGCCTGCCTGGTGCCAGGGGTCGGGACATCTGCTCAAGGCTGGAGAGGAACTTACAGTGGGAGGGGGAGAATCCAGTCGTTGTAGTCCATGTAGGTACCAACAACATAGGCAGGACAAGGAAAGAGGTTTTGCATAGTCAGTAAGAGGAATTAGGCACTAAATTAAGAAACAGAACCTCAAAGGTAATAATCTCTGGATTATTATCTGAGCCACATGCAAATTGGCATAGGGCAAATATGATTAGAGAAATTAATGTTTGGCTCAAAGACTGGTGTGGTAGAAGTGGGTTCCAGTTCGTGGGGCACTGGCACCAGTACTGGGGAAAGTGGTGGCTGTACCGTTGGAATGGTCTACACCTGAATTGTGCTGGGGCCAGTGTTCTAGTGAGCCACATAACTAGGAAGGACAGGAAGCTAAGAGAAGATGGAGGGGTGGCTCTTAATTAATGATGGTATTAGCGCAATAGAGAGGGATGACCTAAGTTCAGGAAACTAGGGTGTAGAAGCAGTTTGGGTAGACATGAGAAATCATAAAGGCTAAATGTCACTTGTGGGAGTGGTGTACAGGCCACCTAACGTTAACCACACTGTAGAATGGGGTATAAAGGAAGAAATAATGGCAGCCTGTCAGAAAGGTACGCCGATAATCATGGGGGATTTTAACCTACATATAGACTGGATAAATGAGATGGGCAGAGGTAACCTAGTTGAAGAATACACAGAATAGATACATTCCAATGAGAAAGAAAAATTCCAAAGGGGGGACTCGCCATCCGTGGTTAACTAAAACAGTTAAAGATAGTATCAAACTTAAAGAAAAAGCATATAATTGCGCAAAGATGGGAGGCAGGTCAGAAGATTGGACAGAGTATAAAAAACAGTAAAGAAAGACTAAAAGATTGATAAGGAAGGTAAAATTTGAGTACGAGAGAAAGCTAGCTAGAAATATCAAGACAGATAGTAAGAGTTTCCATAGATATTTAAAAAAGAAAAGAGTTAACAAAGTGAACGTTGGTCCTATAGAAAGTGAGTCTGGAAAATTAATAATGGATAATAAGGAGATGGCAGATGAATTGAACAGGTGTTTTGCATCGATCTTCACTATTGAAGATACAAGTAACATCCCAGAATTAGCTGTAAGTCAGGAAATGGAAGGGAGGGAGGAACTCAAGAAAATTACAACCACCAGGGAAGTGGTACTGAACAAATTGTTGGAGCTGCAGGCCCACAAGTCCCCAGGTCCTGATGGACTTCATCCTAGGGTCTTAAAAGAAGTGGCTAGTAGATAGTTGATGTGTTAGTTTTAATTTTCCAAAATTCCTTAGATTCAGGGAAGGTTCCGCTAGACTGGAAAATAGCCAATGTAACTCCTTTATTCAAAAAGGGAGGGAGACAGAAAGCAGGAAACTACAGGCCAGTTAATTTAACATTTGTCTTAGGGAAAACATTAGAAGATGTTATTAAAGACGTTATAGCAGGGCACTTAGAAAAATTGAAGGTAATCAGGCAGAGTCAACATGGTTTTGTTATAGGGAAATCATGTTTAACCAATTTATTGGAGTTCTTTGAGGGAGTTACATGTGCTGTGGATGAAGGGGAACAGGTGGGTGTATTGTACTTAGATTTCCAAAAGGCATTTGATAAGGTGCCACATCAAAGGTTATTGCAGAAAATAAAAGCTTATGGTGTAGGGGATAACATATTGGCATGGATAGAAGATTGGCTAGCTGACAGGAAACTGAGAGTAGGCATAAATGGGTCATTTTCTGGTTGGCAAGATGTAACGAGTGGGATCTGTACTGGGGCCTCAACTTTTTACAATTTATATAAATGACTTAGATGAAGGGACCGAAGGTGTGGTTGCTAAATTTGCTGATGACACAAAGATAGGTAGGAAAGTAGGTTGTGACGAGGACATAAGGAGGCTACAAAGGGATATAGAAAGGTTAAGTGAGTGGGCAAAGATCTGGCAGATGGAGTATAATGTGGGAAAATGTGAAGTTGTCCATTTTGGCAGGAAGAATAACAAAGAAGCATATTATCTAAATTGTGAGAGATTGTGGAGCTCTGAGATGCAAAGGGATCTGGATGTCCTAGTGCATGAATTGCAAAAGGTTAGTATGCAGGTACAGCACGTAATTAGGAAAACTAATAGAATGTTATGTTTATTGCGAGGGGAATTGAATACAAAAGTAGGGAGATTATGCTTCAGTTGTACAGAGCATTGATGAGACCACATCAGGAATGCTGTATACAGTATTGGTCTGCTTATTTAAGGGAGGATGTAAATGCGTTGGAAAGAGTTCAGGGAAGGTTTATTAGACTGATATCTGGAATGGGCGGGCTATCTTATGAGGAAAGATTGGACCCGCTGGAATTTAGAAGAGTAAGAGGGACTCGATTGAAACATGTAAGATCCTGAGGGGTCTTGACAGGGTGGATGTGGAAAGGATGTTTCCCCTTGTGGGAGAATCTAGAAACAGGGGTCACTGTTGAAAAATAAAGGGTTGCCCATTTAAGACAGAGATGAGGAGAATTTTTTTCTCTAAGGGTCGTGAATTTTTGGAACGCTCTGCCTCAAAAGGCGGTGGAAGCAGAGTCTTTAAGTATGTTTAAGGAAGAGGTAGATAGATTCTTGATAAGCAAGGGGGTGAAAGGTTATCGGGGGTAGGTGGTAATGTGGAGAAATCAGTTCAGCCATGAACTTATTGAATGGCGGAGCAAGCTCGAGGGGCCGAGTGGCCTACTCCTGCTCCTAGTTCTTATGTTCGTATGCTTTTCCCACACCACTTGTCTTGCTATTTTACTCTCCTCCTTCAAAAACCTCCTCTAAACATACCTATGTGACCACGTTTTTCAGTCTTCTCCTGTCCCTCTGCTCCTGCTAAGGGTGAGAGGATCTAGTTCTGAGACATCTGAAAGATGTCATGTATTAAGTGGTGTTATGTAAAGAATATCCCCCGAAGACTGGTGTGATGTGATTAGCTATACTTCAGAGGTTGTTCACTCAGGACTGATGTACTTAGAGATGTGTACAGAAGGTATTCACTCGGAATGGAACTGTTGGGGGACTAAGTTACCCTCCTGGGGCTGCCAGCATATAATGGCTGCATGCCAGTGGCATTGCAGTGTCTTGGGATAGGTTGCAAGTCTGCCCTTAATGGTCAGGGTATCTTATGGATCTGGGTGACCAAAAGACAGGTGGCAAATTAAAAGAAAAATACTTATTAAAAGAACTTGTAGTTCCCTCCCTTTTTTCCTGATAAGTCAATGTAAACTTAATCTTGCATACCATGACTCTTTTAAAAACCTGGGCCCAAATGCTAAACAGCCTTTTGCAAATAAGCCTGTGCTGGGTTATATCTAAAGTCTTCTGTTTGTAGCCCTTTGCAGAGCCTACGTGATAACACTTCTGATAAGTCCCTATTCACAGTGCTTACTGGCAGCACACCCCAGCAGAGGAAGGAGTGTGGAGAATTTAATTCTCACTTCAGGTTATTAATAACTCCTTATCTTTCCTTCTCTCATCTAAAGAGAGCTCGGAGTTGGTGGCTGAAATTGGATTTTTACGTTTGGACCCTTGACCACAGTCACACAGGAGCAGATTCACTTGGAAATTGTGCAGCAGTTTCTCAAACCATAGGCATTGCATTCAGCTCCTGCTATTGATTTCTCTTCCCTTTCTCCGTGCCAATCTGTATTTCATGTTTCTGCATTTTAAGCTGATTAGCTTAGTTCTGACTTCTTTCTATTACTGTTCAGTGCTTGCATCTTTTCTGAAACTTGCTTCATCAAAAAGAATCACTTGCAAATGATCATTTCAGGTTATCACTGCAATTTTTAGAATTTAATTTTTAATTAAAAAGACCTCTTTTAAGAAAAAATCCTTGTTAGTCAAATATTTCATATTTGCCACATGCAGGTATGCATTTATGACATGCTATCAACTCAGCCAGTCACACATTTATCATTGAAATTACACCATCCTGAGCGACTGGTATTGTTGAGCCAGGAACTGCCGATGTATTGTGATTCTACTACTTCTATGACAAATTGCCAATTAAAATATCTTTGTTTTGATTTAAAGTATAGCAATATGGTTTGCTATCTTGGCATGCCAGTAATTTAATCCAAATTGAGATGCCGTTAGAGCATCAGTGAAACAACTGTAATTAACAGAAAGATTGTCATAGCTGCACTGAGATCCCTGAGACTGGCCATGTTACTGATCAGGGTAACATAAGCTTCATTTAAAGTAAATTGCTGAACTTGATATCTGATCCTTACTTAAGACATTCGTGTAGGCTGTCACATGTCAACGGAAGAGGAAAAAACCTGCTTTGAGTTTCTCTGTCCTGTTTAATACTTGCTACCTCACATGCCTTGGAATCAGATGTCCATATAAGATGTATACATGAACTCAGCTGATGAAGCCTATACAAACCAAAAGGTTCCAGGTTTGAAGCTCAATCGGTGCTGAGTTAGCTGATCTCAGCTTGGCCAATACTGGGGCCTGATGATTTGGTGCCCCTGGGAAAAAGTGGGGGATAATCTAAGGTTTGTGCTCCTTATTGCTATCCAGTTGGCAATATAGAAAATGCTAGTCCCTTTAATTAAACTGGACTCATTTCAGTGTTAATAGAGAGCAGGTGATGCTCATTATAGTTTTGCATTGAAGGGCTAGGTTTTTGGCCAGTTGGGGAGTTGCCTGTGGACAGTGGGTTAGTCCAGAAGGAAAGACTGGGAACTGATGTTTGGACTGAACTATGAATTGTCAATAAAACAGTTGTGGATCAGAGACAGTCATTTGCTTCCTCATTTTGGTGACGGGAAATCTGCCTGTTTAACACAGTAGCTATCTCAGCTCATCTCAAACCAGGTCCAGAGCTATTAGAGTCCATTATGCCCCTTCCTTCACTTGTAAGAGAGTGCACTGTGTATATGTAGGGATGAGGACAGGATTGGGCTCAGCTGTAATATCCAATAGTCAAATAGCCTGCAACACTCACTATCTAGAGTCGAACAGGCAGAAAAGCCTCTTGGACAAGTTACTGGTGGGGTGGGGGTGTGATGGGAAATAGTGTTTATGTAGAACTGCACACAAATGTAAGGCTTCAGAGGATTGGTAAAGCATTTAGGTGAATAATATCTGCTGGAGTATAATCCCATGGGTAAGCCCAGGCCATGCAGATTAACTCATGGAGTGCCAGATGCTTTAACCAACTGTAAACATCAAGTAATATTGGATCATCATATTGTGCAGCAGCAATTCTTTTCAATACTTTATCTTACACAAAATTAAGCAAAAGGAGCCATATTTACAAAACAAGGACAACAAAAGAAAATAGGAAAGACAGGAAGAACATTTTATGGTAACATTTGAAACCAGCACAGGTGATAGAACAATAAACCTTTATGGGTTTCAAGGAGGAACTAAAAAAGTTCATGTCAACAAATGGGTTTTGGGGTTATTAGAAACATGGATAGGTGGGCTGGATGAACAGAAAAGCATCTCCCATCTGCAACTGCTGTGAAGTTACTAAACAATTTGCTGAAACGACCACTACCATAGACAAAGTTATTTTGGATTGTCATACCAGTTAAAAGTAAAAGAATTGTGTTTTAAGATGTCAAGTGTTAGTAAATTGAAAATGTGCCAAGTTCCACCAGGTGTCTGGGATTTCATCAGATTGAAACAGCCTATTGGTGTTGAGGACCAATATCAATCATATCAATAGGAATTACAGGAAGTGCATAATGAAGTTCTTCTATCTCTGCAGTATAGGTTTGAGTCCACTCCAAACAATGAAGCCCTAAAGGCTTCCTGTTGCTGTGGGGAGGTGGCTTAGTGCAGTTTTAGATCTTTTCCTCTTATCTTGGACTTTGGATCAATCCTTTCCAGATTCGTAGAATGTGATGGTCTCTGGTGTCTCATGGTGTACTGAGCAGGAGAATGGAGTAGAACACTCTCCCTTTAACTCTGGATTTGAAGTGGATTATTCTACTTCACCTTGAGCTGAATTAACTGGATTTGAATCATATATTGAGGTAATCGGGATGATATTCTCACCTCCCTGTTTGCTGTCATGGATTTTAAGTGGATATTTGCCTTTGTTTTACTGCAGCTCCCAGCAAATGTTTGCCTAGGCTTGGAGTTCAGCACCTTGCTGGGGTATGGTAGAGTAACATCTACATTGCAACTCGTCTAAGGATATTAATATTGAACAAGTGAGAGAATATTGCATTCTGAAGATTATATCATTGATTATACCAATGTAACTACAACAAAGTGTCAAGACTGTATTGAATGGAAAAGCCTGGGAACAGTGCCGCACTTGATCTAGACACTCACCCGGACACACTCTCCATCTTCAGCTGAGTGGATGATCCATCGCGGCCTCCTCCTGAGGTCCCTGGAATCACAGATGCCAGTCTTCAGCCAATTCAATTCACTCCACGTGATATCAGGAAACAGCTGAAGGCACTGGATACTGCAAAGGCAATGGGCCCTGACAACATCTTGGCAGTAGTACTGAAAACTTGTGCTCCAGAACTAGCCACATCCCTAGCCAAATGTTCCAATACAGCTACAACACTGGCATCTACCTGACAATGTGGAAAATTGCTTCGGTTTGTCCTATGCACAAAAATCAGGACAAGTCCAATCTGGCCAATTACCACCCCGTCAGTCTACTCCTGATTATCAGCAAAGTGATGGAAGGTTTGTTGACAGTGCTATCATGCAGCATTTACACAGCAACAACCTGCTCACTGAGTTTGGGTTCTGCCAGGACCACTCAGCTCCAGATCTCATCACAGCATTGGTTCAAACATGGACAGAAGAGCTGAATTCTAGAGGTGAGGTGAGAGTGACTGCCCATAACATCAAGGCAGCATTTGACTGAGTATGGCATCAAGGAGTCCAAGCAAAATTGAAGTCAATGGGAATCGGGGAAAGCTCTCCACTGGTTGGAGTCGTACCTAGCACAAAGGAAGATGGTTGTGGTTGTTGGAGGTCAAACAACTAAGCCCCAGGGCATCACTGCAGGAATTTGTCAGGATAGTGTCCCAAGCCCAGCTATCTTCAGCAGCTTCATCAATGACCTTCCATTCATCATAAGGTTAGAAGTGGGATGTTTGCCGATGATTGCACAGTGTTCAGTACTATTAGCCAATCCACAGATGCTGAAGCAGTCTGTCCACATTCAGTAAGATCTGGATAACATTCAGGCTTGGGCTGATAAGTGGCAAGTAACATTTGCACCACACAAGTGCCAGGCAATGACCATCTCCAACAAGAGAGAATCTAACCATCTCCCCATGACATTCAATAGCATTACCATCACTGAAGCCCCCACCATCAACATCCTGGGGGTTACCATTGACCAGAAACTGAACTGGACCAGTCATATAAGTACCATGGTTACAAGAGCAGGTCAGAGGCTGGGAATTCTGTGGCCAGTAATTCACCTCCTGACTCCCCAAAGCCTGTCCATCATCTACAAGGCAAAGGTTAGGAGTGTTATGGAATACTCTCCACTTGCTTGGATGGGTGCAGCTCCAACAACACTCGAAGCTTGACACCATCCAGGACAAAATAGCCCACTTGATCGGCACCATATCCACCACCTTAAATATGCACTCCCTTCATCACTAGCACACAGTGGCAGATGCATTGCAGCAACTCGCCAAGCCTCCTTCGACAGCACCTTCCAAGCCCATGATCTCTACCACCTAGAAGGACAAAAGCAGCAGACACATAGGATCACCACCACCTGAAAGTTTCCCTCCAAACCACACATCATCCTGACTTGGAACTATATCAGTCAAAATCCTGGAACTCCCTTCCTAACAGCACTGTTGGTGTACCTACACCAGATGGACTGCAGCAGTTCAAGAAGGCGGCTCACCACCACCTTTCTCAAGGGCAATTAGGGGTGGGCAATAGATGCTGGCCTGGCCAGCGACGCCCACATCACCACGAAAGAATAAAAAAAAAGATTGAGTTGCGAACAGAAAACCTTGGCAACAGTGAGATAGGATAGCTTCTCCCATCTTTTGTCTCACTGGATAAATATGGCATAAGCTTCTACTGCAGTTATGAAATGTACGTATGTGCAGTTTTATTAACTTTAAATTTGTTTTTGCACTGGTGGCACTTTATCTTTTGATTGCTGTAAAATTATTTGTGCTCATGTTTACTAGATGGTCACATCAGCTGATTTATTTGTGACTTTAATAAACACCTCACAATCATCAGTTAAATTGGATGCTATTCGTGTGCAGAATGATAGCATTAAAGATATGGTAACAGTGTAAGAGTGTGAATTCACAGCCCTCGTGACAATGTTCTGCTGTTGTGAAAGAGTCAATGTGTTTGGGTGAAAGACAAAAGTTCTGCAGAGTAGCAAATAAGGTTTTGAACAGTCCAATGAAGAGTAGAAGGAATGGAATTTTAAAACCAGAACCTAAGAACAGGTACAGGACATTCAGGCCCTTGAGTCTGTTCCATCATTCAGTTAGATCATGGCTGATCTGTATCTTGACTCCTTCTATCTGCCATGAAGCTCCTCTTGACTCAGATTCTATGTTCAGAGACCCTGTTAATTTCTTGGAGAGGAGATAGAAGAAAATTTCTTGTTTAGAGTTGGATCGGCACTACAAGCTGTCAGTAACACTGAAACAAAAGCAAACTCTGTTGCTTGAGATTTCCATTTTGTGCTTAACTGAAGTCCAGACCACAGTATCGAATGCAGTGCCTGGTCATACCCACTGGCAAAGCTATGTAGTGTCAGTTATTTGATTATCAGCTAATCTACAGGTTCCTGCTGATTAGAATTTGCGATGGAACAAATGTTATCCTTGATAGAACCTGACTCAATCCCAGGCCAGTGAGTGAGTTCAAAATTCACTGCTTTATTCAAGTCATCAAATTAAAGAATTAAAGTCCAGCAGGTCAGTTGAAGGCTTGCGAGCTGACTCGAGCCAGTGAACAGATATTGCCCTGTATAAAAATCTAAACAAGACCAACAGACAGGATTTCCCTTTTGTCCCTCACACACTCATTCAGTCACTCTCAAAATCAGGGACTCCAATTTGCAGTCACAAGTGCCAGCTTTGTCTCTCCCCTCCCCTCACCACCCCATGGGTTGTGACACTGTGCTCCCCGCACCCCCCCCCCCCCCTCCAACCCCGGTCACTCTAGCCTGCCCTGGTGACTTTCTTCATTACAAGGATCTTCGATCAAAAACTAGCAGGCAAGGGAAGGACTGACCAGAAACCAATTAAAAACTGTTTGTAAGCATCAGTATCAGTATGCTGTGCTCTGTCCAGGGTACTGAAACGTCACTTAACCCCCAGCAGTTATTAATCAGTCACACAAGGTCTTGTTACCAGTGCAATGTGGACATTAATTATATTTCACAGTTAAGAATGGGCTAGTGCAGCTCTACTATTCTACCAAAATAATTAACAAACACATAAATGCAGATGTTTTGGGCTAAGATATTCAGTGTGGGTTACTTTCCTGACGAACAAGTTGGTTCAGAGGAATCCTATCTGAGAAGCATTTTTCGTTCTAAGACCGCAGGCACATAAACAGTATCATTGATCAGGGTAGACAATCTTTTCAACTGAGAGATAACTTATGTACTGATCCCATATTTATAATAGGAGGTAAGGATAATACAATAAATTAGTAAAGCTGACAGGAAAATGCATGTCAATCATGAAAATCTCTGGACATCCCAAAGCCAATGAAGTACCAATTGAATTGTAGTCACCATTATAATGTAGGAAATATGGCAGTCAATTTGCACACAGCCTCTTGAGAGAGTAGACGGGGCCTCTCATCCAAAGGACAACACCTCTGACAGTGGAGTGTTTGCCTAGATTTTGTGTTCAAGTCTCTGGAGTAGGACTTGAACCCAAGACCTTCTGCCTCATAGGTCAGATTGCTACCATTAGCTGCGGTAACTATAGTAATGGTTTATCAGCAGGAAATGGATATTGAGTAGTACAGAGCTTTTGATATTTGATTGAAGATCTCCAATCCCATTCAGTTAATTGATGAACAGTGTCAGTGGCAACAATGGTTAACAAAAGGCACCCATTTGTTTTTGATGAATCGCTCAATACTATCCACCTCCTCACTGTATTAACTAACAACCCTTGCCTGGCCAAAAAATTGGCAAGCAGTCTGATGGCATGCATCAGCCAGTGCTGTTCTGTAATTAGCCACTGGGCGAGCTACCAGAGCAGTTGGAGGTGATTTGCATGATAACTTTTCCACCTTCCCCTATTGGGAAGCTGCTGTTCCTCTTTCACTACCTCCCTGGGATGGCGCAGTCTGGTTTAATTTAGGATCTCATTAGTGACAGAAAATTAGTGGTATAAATCAAGCAAACTGTGTCACGCGTGAGCAGGCATTTTCATATTGTGACCTTCCTGATCCCTAGTGGATGTAGGAGCAAGTGTATTTTATGAGACTGAGACAATAACAACGTGCCATGTACCAGGAATATCCAAGCACACTCTTTCACTTATCTGATACACTTGCAAACACATACACATTCATTCTTATATAATTATAGTCCTTTTACTGACACTGAATTAATGTGTTAACCTTGAAACTGTTTACTGGGCTGGAATTTTCGCCCTGAGCAGAAATCCTGCTTACTCTCAGAATTTGCATACTTGTCTTGGATCTCCAGATTCTTTGAGCCTTACTCATCGCTGGTTCAGAAGCTGCCACTGCCATTCAGATGACTTAATAAAATCTCAGCATTAACAGATCCACTTTTATAGATTTGCCAATCCTGGTTTTAACAGTTGAAAGTATAATTTTTGATTGAGAAACCGGGTAGAGTGTTCTGGGTTATTTCTTTTTTTTAAAGAACAGGCATGTTCTATCAATAATTTGAAACAGTTAATGGAACCACTGGATACACTGAGGACACATTGTTCAGAAGCATGTGCGGTAATGAGGTCATCTGTTATTCACTGCAGGAGCACAGTGCAGCACCAATCTCTCCCACATACTCCAATGGAGTGGTTGTCCCTTAAACCTATTTATAGATGAGCAAAGAACCGAAGAATCACATCTGAAAACATTGCAACCCTCTATACTTCACATCCCTCTTTGTTTTTGCATGTGACATGATAGTCTCAGGAGTTTGGTTTCCACGATGCAAGGCCATTAGCCCTGAGTGTGGCACACATTTATTAGCTTGCTTATAGAATCATAGAATGGTTACAGCACCGAAGGAGGCCATTGAGCCGATTGTGTCTGTGCCGGTGCTCAGTGAGAGCAACAAAGCTAGTCCCAACCCCCTGTCTTTTCCCTGTAGCCTTGCAAATCTTTTCTCTTCAAATAATTATCCAATTCCCTGTAAAGCCACGATTTGATCTGCCTGCACCACCCTCTCAGGTAGTGCATTCCAGATTTAAACCACTCGCTGCATAAAGTTTAACGCAATGTCTGCTATGGTTCTTTTGTCAATCACTTTAAGTCGGTGTCCTCTGGTTCTCAACCCTTCCACCAATGGGAACAGTTTCTCTCTCTACTCTGTCCAGACCCTCATGAATCGAATTTCCTCTCAACCTTCTCTAAGGAGAACAACTCCAGCGTCTCCAATCTGTCCTTGTAACTGAAGTCCCTCATCCCTGGAACCATGTGTTAACCATCAATGTACAGCTCAGGGTCCCAGTGACTCAACTGGAGACTGAAATATATTTCATTGTTCATGAAGTGTTATATCAGAGGATCAGAACAGTGGTGCCAGATTTTACTTGGGCTATTGTTAGGGAGGACACATTCCTCATGTCTTCCCTTGTGAATATTCTTATCTTGTAATTTACTGAGAACTTTGTATCAGTTAAGATTTTGTTAAATTGCTAATTATAGATGAATTCATCATACCTTTTGTCAGTTATTGTAACTGTGCCAGAAGTCAGATTACATTTAAGGTGAATGCAGCAATTGGCAGACTAGATTAGAAGTATAGTCATGCCAAATATTGTTCCTAGCCTAAGGCAAAGCTAGGTGTGCCAAGAAGGTGGTTCATTATTTTTATACTAAAAAATGATGAATTCATCTATAATTAGTTATTAGTTTGACTCAAAAATTCAATGCAAAAGAATCTTGCTTGCTGATGTTACCAACCTAACAGGCAGTGGAATCGGAAGAGGCAGCTCAGTGAACAAAATGAGTTGGGCAAGATTTTCACGTGGGCAGAGCAATGGTGAATGAAGTGCAATGCAGATAGGTATAAAATACTGCTCAGAGCAAGGAGAAATAAGCAACATATGTACTTCATGAATGATGTTGAAATAGCTAAAAGGGAAGCAGAAAGAGTTCCAGGGAGTATTTTTCACCTTGATGTTCCTCCTTTATAGAACCCGCCTGACTTTTCATTTCCATTCGAGAAAAGTGGGATTTTCATCCGACAGAGAAGGTGTCTGAGAGGTGATCTTTAAGATAGTGAAGGGAATTGAAAAAATAAATCCAGAAAATGAGTTTAAATTAAATAATAGGAGTGAAAAAGGGGACACAGGTGAAGGTTATTTTAGGTCTGAATGATGTCAGGAAATCCTTTATATATGGACTTTAGTAAAGCCTTTGACAAGGTCCCGCATGGCAGACTGGTACAAAAGGTGAAGTCACACGGGATCAGAGGTGAGCTGGCAAGATGGATACAGAACTGGCTTGGTCATAGAAGACAGAGGGTATCAGTGGATGGGTGTTTTTCTGAATGGAGGGATGTGACTAGTGGTGTTCCGCAGGGATCAGTGCTGGGACCTTTGCTGTTTGTAGTATATATAAATGATTTGGAGGAAAATGTAGCTGGTCTCATTAGTAAGTTTGCGGAAGACACAAAGGTTGGTGGAGTTGCGGATAATGATGAGGATTGTCAGAGGATACAGCAGGATATAGATCGGTTGGAGACTTGGGCGGAGAAATGGCACATGGAGTTTAATCTGGACAAATGTGAGGTAATGCATTTTGGAAGGTCTAATGCAGGTGGGAGGTATATAGTAAATGGCAGAACCCTTAGGAGTATTGACAGGCAGAGAGATCTGGGCGTACAGGTCCACAGGTCACTGAAAGTGGCAACGCAGGTGGATAAGGTAGTCAAGAAGGCATACGGCATGCTTGCCTTCATCGGTCAGGGCATAGAGTATAAAAATTGGCAAGTCATGTTGCAGCTGTACAGAACCTTAGTTAGGCCACACTTAGAATATTGCGTGCAATTCTGGTCGCCACACTACCAGAAGGACGTGGAGGCTTTGGAGAGGGTACAGAGGAGGTTTACCAGGATGTTGCCTGGTCTGGAGGGCATTAGCTATGAGGAGAGGTTGGAAAAACTCGGATTGTTTTCACTGGAACGACGAACGTGGAGAGGCGACATGATAGAGGTTTACAAAGTTATGAGCGGCATGGACAGAGTGGATAGTCAGAAGCTTTTTCCTAGGGTGGAAGAGTCAGTTACTAGGGGACATAGGTTTAAGGTGCGAGGGGCAAAGTTTAGAGGGGATGTGCGAGGCAAGTTTTTTACACAGAGGGTGGTGAGTGCCTGGAACTTGCTGCCAGGGGAGGTGGTGGAAGTAGATACGATAGCGACGTTTAAGAGACATCTTGACAAATACATGAATAGGAAGGGAATAGAGGGATATGGACCCCGGAAGTGCAGAAGGTGTTAGTTTAGGCAGGCATCAAGATCGGCACAGGCTTGGAGGGCCGAATGGCCTGTTCCTGTGCTGTACTGTTCTTTGTTCTTTGAAGAGTGATCAGCACTCAGAATAAACTGCCAGATATAGTAGCGGAGGCAAAAACCCTGGAATCATTTGAATGATTGGATGTTGCAATGGTGGGGGAGGGGGGAGAGAATCCTTAGGATCTTTTTGAATGGATGTTTGTTTCTGTACATACCTTGAAGATTTCAACCTACTTCAGAATTTTAAGTCAGTGACAGTGAGATGCTCTTTGAGCTCTAATTCAGACATTGTGGACCTGACCATGCCACTGTGAAATGGCTACCTTCCCCTCTCATCGTTTTGACCTCTAGCACACGTAGCTGCACCATACAGAATTCTGTCACACTTGTCAAATCAGATCAACTGTACTCGGATAACTACCTAGTGCGTCCTTGACTTTTGCTTTTTTTCTGTTCAGTAGTGTTGAATACCTCCACGTAGGAACACTGATTTCTCCAACAGTGTGTTGAGGGCCTTATTTCTACCACAACGAAACTTGGAGCCCTTCCTGCCAATTTGGACCCAAATGGTATACAGTTATGAGCAGTTTTAAATTGTGGGCTGTGCCAGTAGGAACTGCGGAACTAAATTGTCTGTGTCTGAAATTTCTGGAGTCATGAGCTATGTTTTTTTTTAAAGATGTAACAATGCAAGACGGAAACAGTGTCGATGGGAGGCAGTGTAATTATTACAATCCTTTCTAACACTTTCAAGAGATAATGTCTGAAAGGGCAGCTGCATGTTCTGCTAACTTTCAGTGGAGCGAGGCTTTTTAAATCTATTATTATATTTAAATAAGATACATCTAGAGTATTGTGTGATGCGATACAGTAATTTTGGTGAGTGTGATCAGCATGCTAATTTCTTGGAATTGTCTGCTATTTTAAGATAATCAGCTTTAAATTTTATGCTAAAGAAATAGCAGTTGCTAATGTAAATCATTTGGATTCAACTAATTAATGGATTTGTAATCCATGACCAATAAAGGTCACTGATCCCTTTGGAAACACAAGAGGCCCATTTGTATTTTCTGCGTATCAGTTATCCCAGTATCTGCATTTGAAATGTAAGAGTTTTAGGGAAATTGGACCCCAGGAGTTTACAGGTGTGGGGAATGTTTTATAAGTTGGGCACCTGTACTCATTGAAAAATCTGTTCTTTTTCCCCAAATAAAAACATTTACTTGTCAAAATCAGTGTTCGGAAACCCGCGTGTTGGGTCCGTGTCAGAATCCCACCTCGCCTCACTTAACAGCTGTGACTCAGTTGGTAGCAGTCTCACATCTGATTCAGAAGGCTGTGGGTTCAAGTTCCACTCCAGAGACTTGAGCACAAAATCTAGGCTAACATTCTCAGTGCAGTACGGCAGGAGCGCAGCAGTATTGAGGTGTTCTCTTTCGCATGAGATTTTCATCCAAGGCCACATCTGCCCTCTTGGGTGAATGTCAAAGATTCCATGACACTATTGCAGAGTAAAGCAGGAGGGCCATCCCCAGTGTCCTGGCCAATATTTATCCCTCACTCAACCAACAATACTTTAAAAATATATTATCTGGTCATAATCGCATTGCTGTGTGTGGAACCTTGTGGCGTGCAAAATGTGTGCTGTGTTTCTTACATTACAATAATAACAAGACTTCAAAAGTACTTCATTGGCTGTAAAGCGCTTTGGGATGATCTGAGGTTATAAAAGATGCTATATAAATGCAAGCCTTTCTTATTCATGAAAGCACACAGCATCATGCCTGAAATTTGAGACAAAAACAAAACAAAGAACAAAGATAATTACAGCACAGGAACAGGCCCTTCGGCCCTCCAAGCCTGCGCCGATCCAGATCCTCTCTCTAAACATGTCGCCTATTTTCTAAGGTTCTGTATCTCTTTTCTTCCTGCCCATTCATGTATCTGTCTAGATACATCTTAAAAGACTCCATCGTGCCCGCATCTACCACCTCCGCTGGCAATGCGTTCCAGGTGCCCACCACCCTCTGCGTAAAGAACTTTCCACGCATATCCCCCCTAAACTTTTCCCCTTTCACTTTGAACTCGTGTCCTCTAGTAATTGAAACCCCCACTCTGGGAAAAAGCCTCTTGCTATCCACCCTGTCTATACCTCTCATGATTTTGTACACCTCAATCAGGTCCCCCCTCAACCTCCGTCTTTCTAATGAAAATAATCCTAATCTGCTCATCCTCTCTTCATAGCTAGCGCCCTCCATACCAGGCAACATCCTGGTGAACCTCCTCTGCACCCTCTCCAAAGCATCCACATCCTTTTGATAATGTGGCGACCAGAACTGTACGCAGTATTCCAAATGTGGCCAAACCAAAGTCCTATACAACTGTAACATGACCTGCCAACTCTTGTACTCAATGCCCCGTCCGATGAAGGAAAGCATGCCGTATGCCTTCTTGACCACTCTATTTACCTGCGTTGCCACCTTCAGGGAACAGTGGACCTGAACACCCAAATCTCTCTGGACATCAATTTTCCCCAGGACTTTTCCATTTACTGTATAGTTCACTCTTGAATTGGATCTTCCAAAATGCATCACCTCGCATTTGCCCTGATTGAACTCCATCTGCCATTTCTCTGCCCAACTCTCCAATCTATCTATATTCTGCTGTATTCTCTGACAGTCCCCTTCACTATCTGCTACTCCACCAATCTTAGTGTCGTCTGCAAATTTGCTAATCAGTCCACCTATACTTTCCTCCAAATCATTAATGTATATCACAAACAACAGTGGTCCCAGCACGGATCCCTGTGGAACACCACTGGTCACACGTCTCCATTTTGAGAAACTCCCTTCTACTGCTACTCTCTGTCTCCTGTTGCCCAGCCAGTTCTTTATCCATCTAGCTAGTACACCTTGGACCCCAAGCGCCTTCACTTTCTCCATCAGCCTGCCATGGGGAACCTTATCAAACGCCTTACTGAAGTCCATGTATATGACATCGACAGCCCTTCCCTCATCAATCAACTTTGTCACTTCCTCAAAGAATTCTATTAAGTTGGTAAGACATGACCTTCCCTGCACAAAACCATGTTGCCTATCACTGATGAGCCCATTTTCTTCCAAATGGGAATAGATCCTATCCCTCAGTATCTTCTCCAGCAGCTTCCCTACCACTGACGTCAGGCTCACCGGTCTATAATTACCTGGATTATCCCTGCTACCCTTCTTAAACAAGAGGACAACATTAGCAATTCTCCAGTCCTCCGGGACCTCACCCGTGTTTAAGGATGCTGCAAAGATATCTGTTAAGGCCCCAGCTATTTCCTCTCTCGCTTCCCTCAGTAACCTGGGATAGATCCCATCCGGACCTGGGGACTTGTCCACCTTAATGCCCTTTAGAATACCCAACACTTCCTCCCTCCTTATGCCGACTTGACCTAGAGTAATCAAACATCTGTTCCTAACCTCAACATCCGTCATGTCCCTCTCCTCGGTGAATACCGATGCAAAGTACTCGTTTAGAATCTCACCCATTTTCTCTGAGTCCAAGCATAACATTCCTCCTTTGTCCTTTAGTGGGCCAATCCTTTCTCTAGTTACCCTCTTTCTCCTTATATATGAATAAAAGGCTTTGGGATTTTCCTTAACCCTGTTTGCTAAAGATATTTCATGACCCCTTTTAGCCCTCTTAATTCCTCGTTTCAGATTGGTCCTACATTCCCGATATTCTTTCAAAGCTTCATCTTTCATCAGCCGCCTAGACCTTATGTATGCTTCCTTTAATCACAAACCAGGCTGGTGGTTTCTTGTGCCAGGTGCCAATTGGAACCTGTATGGTTTGTGACCCTGGTCTTTTTTAAAAGAAAAATGTTGTCATGGTTGCTGTGTCCAATCTGACCACTTGTTAAAAACCTCATGTTACCATGCTAGTTATTTTGCCCAACTGAATGGTATCTGGACTGACCGAAACATCTGGTAGCAGTCAATGTGTCCAATTCCTCCACCATGAGCTCACAATTTGGCATGTTGACAAGATCTAGTGATGATGAGAGTGATACCATCCAAGGTTATTTCCTATCTGTTGGGAATCAATTGAACTTGATACCACAGATCTATTTCTAGTGGGCCCTAGGTTGTTACCAACAGCCTCCACAGCCTATCACCAGCATGATAGTAGATTTGATGTTTTGGCTGTAAGCTTAAGCTGTCCTTGGAACCAGAGAGGTGTTAGCACTTACTGTTGAATGGAGGAGAGTGTCGTCGAAGTATTCTGCTTGAAAGCAGATTGATCTGGTATTCTTGTGGGCTCTTCAGATCTCTAGTTTTGCCTCAGAGTTGGGCCAAAAGACTCATCCCTTGTGTGTTGCAGTAGAATGATTTAGTATGGTGCAGTAAGAGCTTTTGAAGCACAGACTAACAGCACAAAGAATATTTAAAGATAATTTAAATTTCATGTACTTAACCAAACACCTTGACACCAGCTAGCATGTGGGACAGAACTGCACTGATAAAGATAAGGAAATGGAAGCTGAGATGGTGATCCAAAGGGGCACACATTCCTCAATGATATAAAGGGCTGGATTTTAACCCATTCAAAACCCACCCACTTGTATGGAGTTAAAGTCAGGCCCTTTAAAACTTAGTAGAAAAAGGACATAGAGGCACTAGTGAAAGTACTAAAAAATTATAAGGACAATACCAAAACTGAGAAGTTATACCTATCGGATAAAACTGAATAGGCTGGTGCTCTTTTCTCTGGAAAAGAGAATGCTGAGAGGTGGCATAATACAGATATTTAAAATTATGAAGGAGTTTGATAGCGTAGATGTAGAGCAGATGTTTACACTTGTGGGGGGAGTCCAAAACTAGGGGTCATAAATTAAGATAGTCACTAACAAATCCAGCAAAGAATTCAGGAGAAGCGTTTCCCAGAGAGTGGTTAGAAGGTGGAACTTGCTAACATATGAGGTGAATAGCAGATGTATTTACTGGGAAGCTAGCTAAGTACACGAGGGAGGAAGGAATAGAAGGATGTGTTGATAGGGTTAAATGAAGTAGAGTGGGATTTCATCATAGACCAGTTGGTCTAAATGATCTGTTTCTGTACTATAAATTCTTTTAAATCAACTGTTGTCTTCAGTCTGGGACTGGTGGTGCATTACTGTGAGACTCTTTGCTACCTTAAAATGACTACCAGCCAATAGAACATGGCATACATAGTTGAGGCTACAGCTTTACCTAATATATGCCAAAATGCTTCATATAATGGCCCTGACACTGTCTTAATCTGCTAGACATGTTGTCTTGCTGGCCATTTGTCCATTGTGAGAAGAGATTTCCCCATTGTGGCAACTGTCATTTCCAAATGAATAGCTGTTTTCAGACACTGTTATGAAGAGATGGAGGAAATCCGATTCCTTGGTACTTTGTATATTAATGCTGTTACTCAGTGCATTCTGATAGTTGTGGAGAATTTGAGGTGCAATCAGTTTTCAGATGTCACTTCAAAAAACTTGTCAAGGATATTACTTGCACACTGCAGTCACTATCTTTTAATAATCCAAATTGACTGCACTGTTTATATTTCGGTCAGGGTTTTCTTGCCAATGTGGTATCTTCCAAAAGGAAAATAGAAAGGGGAAAATGGTGCAGGCAGCTGGTCCATGTTGATTCCCCAAACTATTTGGGAACCATGCATACTTTGATACTTGCACTACAACAGTGGCTGTGTTTCATTGGCTGTGTAGGATTTTGTAAAGCCCAGAGGTTATAAAAGGCCAATATTAGTGCAAGTTCTTTCTTTCCATCTATGCTACTACTAGGAGTGCCCCGGAACTCCCTAACCATAAGCTCCACAGTATTCAGTGTGCGGATCAGTCAGGTTTCTGGGTTCAGAGAGGTTTGTGCTTCACTTGTGTCCCTTGATGTGGCACTAGCTTCTGAAAGCTGCTCTTTTCCCTCCGTCGCCCTTTTTGTTTGCTTCTCTCTTAAGCATGCTCTCTGAACTTGCGCTGAATATCTCTTGCTCTCACATCCTTATAATGACTTCTTTCCTTTGTACTGATTTTTTGGCCTCTTTTTTTGTTGGTTATTCCCTTTTGGATATTTGCTTCTTCATTTTCAAACATATGAGGTTTGCCACTTGAGATTGGGGACGTTGATCTGCTGTTTGTGGTCAGTCCAAATTGTTGGATTTTCTTGGCTGGGTGGGTCTTCTCTCGGGATTCCTTTTCGACCTGGTCCATATTTCATCTCGTTGTATCTGACTGTTCTCTACATTTTACTCTGTCTTGGATAGGGTGTTGATCGTTTTAATGTTGTATATTAATTCTCAGCGTCATATTTCACAGTTGAATGAACACAACTTGTTGATCATTACAGTGGATTAATTGCACTTTGTATTTGCGCTGTTAAAATTTTATGAAGTGAAAAGATTGCAGAAAAGATTAAAGATTGCTGCCCTTGGAGAAATGACAATATAAAAGAGTGTGTATGGTGTGCAATGCTGGACAGTCACTCACATGGGCAATACAAGACTATCTGAAGCAGAATAGGAGGCAGTTGAGAAATTAAGTTGCTAATATTTGGTGTTTAGCCACAAACAGGACACTGAACTGCTGAATACTCAAGTATCCCTGATAACAACTTAAGTTGTTAATCATGTGGGTTTCAGCGAAAGGCATTTTTTATGATCTTTCAAATTATTATGGGCACTAGGATTTGGCTGACATGGTTACCAATTGGGATTTTTTTTTAATTTTCTACTGGTTCTTGGGATATGGTTGACAGGCATTTGCCCATCCTTAGCTGGTCTGTCGCAAGAGCAAGTAAAAAAAAAAGTAGCATGGCGAAGCTTTAAGGTTGTGAAATGTTATGCTGCAAAACTCAATCTCATCTCCATACTAAAACTGTGCTGCTCGGCCTTGCTGATTGTCTTTGCGGAAATGGCAGTTTCGGCAGGTCTTTTTACAAACACAGCTTGATCCATATTGAATAGTCATGAGAATCTTGCACTTATCGCTTTTATATAAACAAGCTTCTCTTGTAAGTCAATGATGTATTCAAATGGAACCTAACCCAGTCAAATAAACAATTATTTGAGTCAAAAAAAACCCATAGGGCGGCACAGTGGCGCAGTGGTTAGCACCGCAGCCTCACAGCTCCAGTGACCCGGGTTCAATTCTGGGTACTGCCTGTGTGGAGTTTGCAAGTTCTCCCTGTGTCTGCGTGGGTTTCCTCCAGGTGCTCCGGTTTCCTCCCACATGCCAAAGACTTGCGGGTTGATAGGTTAATTGGCCATTATAAATTGCCCCTAGTATAGGTAGGCGGTAGGGAAATATATAGGGACAGGTGGGGATGTGGTAGGAATATGGGATTAGTGTAGGATTAGTATAAATGGGTGGTTGATGGTCGGCACAGATTCGGTGGGCCGAAGGGCCTGTTTCAGTGCTGTATCTCTAAACTAAACTAAAGATGGGATTGTCCTCATGGTCTTTACGGGTGCACATTCTCTTGGGTCATGAAGGTCTTCTCACGTCAACATCCAGCTAACGTAGATGTTCAAAATCCATATCACTTACCTTTACCTCACCCAGGATACTAACATTTGACTGGCATAGTTAAGAAAGTCCACAGTAGAAGGTATAAATCTAACTCCTTAAAATTCTGATCAGACTGAAACTTGCCAGATATATTAACCAGCATCCCCATTAAATTGAAATACATGTTTTGAGTACATCATCCATTAATTAAATTGAGAGCAGTTGAAATGTGTATGCCTACCAGTGAGGGGCGATGTACATCGTTTAAAAAAAAAAATTGTAGAATAATCTTCATTAATCTTAATTTTTATTATGTAATCTTACAATTCCCTCCCGTGACCTATGGAAGTATTTGGCATCCTTTTGAGACCAAGCCTGAGATGCATTATGAAAATTCAGGTAGGTGCTTCACGCTGCTATTAGAAATCTATTACCATGAAATACTGGTTTACGAATACAGGAAATTGCATCAGAGAGGCCCTTGAGCACCAGCTGTGTTTAATGTGTTGTGATTGGTAAAGTAGATGTTGTGTCATGATGACTCCCTCAGGTTCCAATAGTAAACAGGCAGCTCTCTATAATGTATTGTATTGGGATCCTGGGGAACAAATACAACCCTGCTTGTTTTTCTCTATATGTATTTACCTAAGACAGAATTTTGTTTCTCTGCCAACTAAATAGATAGCAAAACAGCAATAAAGTACATCACAAGAGAATGCCCTTGCTACCAAATGATCTACTGTGATACTAAATAAATCCTTAGCTTTGTAGTCTTGACATGGCCTAAAATGCTGGTCAGAGCTTCCTGGCCTTTTTCATTCCTTACAATGGTACCTGTATTGCCTGTGCTCCTTTCCAGTTGCAATTTCCTTCACTCCTTTCCCATTCTCCGAATGGTCCAAAGTGTTTCACAGCCAATACATTGTTTTTTTAAGAATAGTTGCTCAGTATATAGGCAAACCTTGCACACACAAGGGTCTCACAAACAGCAAGGAAATAATTGATCAATTAAACTGTTCCATTGGTATTGGTTGAGGGGTATATATTGACCAGAACACTGGGAGAACTCCCCTGCTCTTCTTCAGAATAGTGCCTTGGGATCATTTGCTTCCATCCTAACAGACAGATGTAGTTTGGGCTTAACATCTAATCTGAAAGGCGGCACCTCTGACAGTGCAGCATTCCCTCAGTACTGCACCGGAGTTGGACTTGAACGCAACTTTCTGACTCAGGTGAGATTGCATTCATGCAGCATAGCCAATCCCAAGCTGGCATAAACACATATGAGAGATTAATGATAATTATCTCCCATGAAAATGTTTTCCAGAACTCTTGAAATAATGTGGCAATCAATGCCTTGTCCACAAATTGCAGGGCTAGAGATGCAAGTGATCCTTTAGGCTATTGGTGATTGGTGTGTGCCGACAATTTTGCCTCAGTGCATGAGATCGCAGATTTCAAAAAACACTTTTAGAGCAGCACTGCTGATTTTAAAACTGTGATCTGAAAGAGTCCAATCATTTTGGGGGCCCCCAGGACTGAGGACTTCAGGAAAATCCACTGCCTTCTCGGGGTTGGGCAGTAAAATGAGGCCATGCTATTGTTGTCCACATCTCAAGTACTAATTTTTTAAAAAGTGAATGCCTTCTCTACTGTTACCAAATTTTTAAAAAGGCCCGAGTTTGTTGTTGTTAAACTCAAGGCTCTGGGTGAATATTAACACCTCGGTGATGTAATCCTACCTTTTCTGTAAAACACTCTATTAAAATAAACATGTTTAAATTTAACATGATTAAAAATCCAAATTCATGTTTATTTTCTTTGCTTTTGTAAAAACCTACCATAAAAGATGAGGAACAATTAACCTGATGCCTGCTCTTTAGCAAAGTAATACAGTAACTGTGCCTGTTGAAACTTGGCTCCTTAATCAACTGAAGCCACTTCTGCAATAAGCCCTGTGCATTGAAAATTGCAAGTTAATGATTCTGCTTACATCCCTATGGAAGATGCATGGATGCAAATATCCTGCCTGTTCTGTATCACACACCTGTTGATTTCCTAGTGTTGTATGTTCCTCTGCACCTCCTCCCAGTGAGTACAAAGTTTTAAAAGAAATTCTCTAGAATTTTCTCCCTTGCTTCTGCTCTCCTGAAGGTTGTTGATGATGGGTGGGGAACAGACCATCCTACAGCCAGCAGTGGCCGTCCAGTAACTCACTACAGTGACAGTCTCTTCTTGGGTGCAAAGTGTCTTGTTGAACTATGCAGGCAGTCACAGCTAAGCCTAATTCTGTCCTTATGTACAAGTAAACTGAAAGTAGGGTGCAGAGTGATCAGAACTGAGGATGATTTCCCCTTTTTTGCCCACATCCATCAGGCAGGGCCTTATCTGTCTAAATGTATCATTAAATATTGTGTGTGTGTGTGTGCTGACACAATGATTATAGTGAGCCTCTAACTTTACCGACTGGGGCATGGATCCCATCAATAAACCTATCACACTTGCTGCCTCGGGATAGGCTTGGTAGGCTAGAGAGGGAAAACTTGAGCTAAAAATAGCTCAGTCCAACCACATAGTGGCTGTGGAGCAGCAGCAGGGAGATTGATAGCTTGTTTACTCCCTCAGAAAGACAAATAAATGCCTCTAGCACGTTGGTGATACAGTGGTGATGGTCGCTAGCCTCAGGATTGTGCTGGCAACAAGGGCCAGTTAAGGTATTCGGTACTTTGAAAGAGTGGTTCCCATTAACAAGATATGCAAGGGAGCCAGACCTTTTCAGGCTGTGGACAACCGTGTGACGACCCCCCTTCTCAAGCAGCAAGTTTCCACATGCTTCCTGGTCCAACATCAGCACTGACCACCTACCCAGATGCCTGCAGCTTCTCTCACTCATTCTGATTCCAGTCACCTGGCTTCTTGGAACCCTGGGGTTTCTTCATTTTCCCATGCAGGGCTTTTGAGTACAGCCTGGATAATGCAGAAGTATGCCTTTTCCTTCTCCAATAAACAACAGAGGAAAAATACAGAGCTCTGTAGTAAACTGAAGCCAAAACCCAGCTGCTTCCCTTTCTGCTCAAACAACCAGGCACCAGGTGCAGCCTGGCGAGGTTGTAAACACCAACAGATTAGGAATAGGTGGAGATTGAGGTTACTGAGCGGTCTACAGGTCATGCAATGGAGCAAAACAAACCCTGATGAGGCTAATCTCTTTGACGGGTTTAGCAGGCTTACTGTGGGCCTGTTCAAACACAGTTCCAGGGCTACATCTACTAGCAAACCAAACTAGATTACAATCTCTGAGCTCTTTTTTTATTCATTCATGGGATGTGGGCGTCACTGGCCAGGAAAGCATTTATTGCCCGTCCCTAATTGCCCTTGAGAAGGTGGTGGTGAGCTGCCTTCTTGAACCGCTGCAGTCCATGTGGACTGCAGTGCTGTTTTTATCTCCATTATTAAGAGGTGACATTTGGTTCAATATATTTTCAGTCACTTCCTTTGATTTTACTTTCTTCAGGAGTACAAATTTTATAGAATCATAGAATGGCTACAGCACAGAAGGAGGCCATTCAGCCTATCATGTCCATGCCAGCTCTCTGCAGGAGCAACTCAGCTAGTCCCACTCTCCGCCTTTCCCCTGTAGCCCTTAAAACATATTTTTTTTAATGTGAACTCTTCTGTTCAATTTTGTGCTACCAAAGACCAGAGATTTCAACACTGCAGCATGAAAGTCTCCTGCCTTTTGCACCTAACCTTTGATTTTAATTCTGGGTGTAAAGTCACTGAGTTTGTATGGCTATATTGGCGTAAGGCCAGGGCCGTTTTAACTCCAGACAAACTGTTCTACAGTTCTGTAATTCAATTCTTCAGCTGGACAGTTGGAATGTTTGAGAGTTTTCTGTTGACCAGCCCACGAACTTCCCTCCCTTCCTTTACCCACAAGTTAAATGGAGGAGCTGTTTCCCAGGATTCCTCCTTCTAAATGTAGCATATAATTGTGAAATGATTGAAATAACAAACGTGTTTTCAGTCCTCTAGAGCTGTCTGAGTAAAGTGTAATTTCATTGTACTTTGTGTTTTGAGGTGTGCTGACACTGTCTTCGTAATGGAAGGCTTGTAAATAAGATTTACTTATGTAGAATGTCCTGGTGAGGAAGCATATGCCGAAGATTACACTGAGAATGGTGCCCAGTGAGCTCCATGTTAAGACCCCCGCATGCTGTGAAGCAGATGGCATTTTGACAAGCTCCTCTTGTGAGCCCGGAAGATGCCTGTTTACTATAGAGAATATGGTATGGATGGTGACCTCAGCTGCTGCTCACCCAGTGCACCCTGCTTCGCATCAGCCAACACCTGCAGAACAAGGCTGGAGGCTGCTGTCACATCTACATTAAAAGGAAAAAGGTTCAAGGCCAAAGAGAATTCTGCACAACAGTCCCAGCACACACCAGATATGCTAAGCAGCTGAATCAACCAGACTGTCTTGTGGTGACCTGTGCATCAGGATGCAAGTAATTGCATCATTCCTGTTCCAGCTGGTTGATTGGTCAAAACAAGTGACTTGATAGTACAATGTCTGTCGAATTCTGTAGTTCAAATAGGCCTGGGGGAGGTAGCTTCATTTTCTGAAGGAAATGCACTTTCATTGTGGAAATAAATTGGGTCTCAGTTCACTTGATGCACTGAGGGCAGGAAGTGAGGGAAATTAGTGAGCAAGTCAGCACAGAACTCTCTCAAACCTTCTAACCAACTAGCTGAAGGTTGGCATTACAGTACCATGGGACCAATTTGCTGTCTTCGCTTCGCTCCCCTCCCCCTCCCCCTCCACTTCTCAGTGCAGCCCAGTCATTTCCAAAGGGGGAAGAAAATAAATGACTTAAAATGCTGGGTTTTAATACCCCAACATTGAATGGTCATTGGCTATTACGTATCTGTGAGCTGTAGGAAAGGGTTTAGGTATGATGGATCAGGCTGGTCTTTCCTGCCTGTCTTTTTCATATGTTCACATGTAAAGATGGAACAATGTCACCTGAACCGAAATTAAACAGCAAGGTTGGACCATGCATAATAATGTTTTCCACTGAGATGATTTGTTTTTAAATTTTATGTGAAGGCTCTGCTCTGAACTGAACTGAGGTGCCTTTTCCCCCATGACACATAATAAATGTGTACAGAAGAGGAGATGAGGGTTTTTTTAATCCAATAAGTTGTTGTGATCTGGAATGAAGTGCCTGAAAGGGTGGTGGGAACAGATTCAATCAAGACTTTCAAAGAGGCATTTCATAGATACTTGAACAGGAAACATTTTCAGGGCTATGGGGAAAGAGCAGAGCTGTGGAACTAATTGGATATCACTTTGGAGGTCCTAAGAGACTAGCGGTCCATGTACATCATTATTTTTTGTATCTGTCCATAACATTTTAGTCAAAAAGGCTAATGGAATGCTGGCCTTTATATCTAGAGGACTAGAATATAAGGGGGTAGAAGTCATGCTTGAGCTACACAAAGCCCTGGTTAGACCATACCTGGAGTATTGTGAGCAGTTCTGGGCACTACACCTTAAGAAGGATATATTGGCCTAAGAGAAAGTGCAGCTGAGATTTATCAAAATGGTGCCTCTTTCCGAGGGTTAAATTATGAGGAAAGATTATACAAACTAGGTTGTGTTCCCTGGAATTTAGAAGTTTAAGGGATGATTTGATCAAAGTTTTCAAGATATTAAGGATAGCAGATAGGTGGATAGAGTGAAACTATTTTCGCAGGTTGGGAAGTCTAGGACAAAGGGATATTAGGCCTGGCTCTAATTTTTAAGGTTTCAGGACTGGACTTAAGAAACACTTGTACATGCAAAGAGTAGTGGAAATTTGGAAAACTCTTCTGCAAACAGAAGTTGCTCCTAGCAATTGTTAATTTTAAATCTGAGATAGATTTTTGTTAACTAAAGGTATTAAGGGATATGGGGAAAAGGTGGGTATATGGAATTAGGTTACAGGTCAGCTGTAATCTCATTGGATGGTGGAACAGGCTTGAGGGACTTCCCGAAGAAGGGTCACTGACCCGAAACGTTAACTCTGCTTCTCTTTTCACAGATGCTGCCAGACCTGCTGAGTGGTTCCAGCATTTCTTGTTTTTATTTCAGATTTCCAGCATCTGCAGTATTTTGCTTTTATATTATTGAGGGACTTCCCTCCTGTTCCTATGTTCTGTCAAAGAGCTGGCACAGGCACGATGGTTGAATGGCCTCCTTCTGTGCAGTATGCATCTATGATATCACAAAAAATGTGGGGAATGTATTACCAGCTGTTCAATAATTCTGAGCTACTTGAGTTCTGCTTAATATTCAAGATTTGTTCTGGAATGGCTCATTTGGATGGACATCTCTGGGATCCAACACAGTGTTTGTCCACTTGATTTTGGTGATGGCGGCCCCTTTCAGATTGCAGATTCCCACTGGGCACCTCGGGTACCTGGGTTTCACACTATTACATAGAGGGAGTAATATGGGGTATTGCTTCACTCGAGAACTGATTCAGAATGCAAAGCTCATCCCATTTGTTGGAAGTCTTATTGGTGGAGTTGCCCAATTAGTAGAGCCTAACTTTTCCCTCCATGTCACCTTTTCTCTTCAGCCTTTGTTTTAAATCACTCTGTCTTCCAGTGATCTGTTTATTTGCTTTCCTCCCCTTACCCTCCTGAGAGGGTGGATCGCCAACCTGCTCCCAGATTTCTGCCATTACTGTTTTCTTCGAATCATCTTCAGTTCAGTCTGTGTTGTATCTGGGTTCCCTTGATGACTTGCGTTTTGATTTCTCCGTCACCTGCATGCCTGCCCAAGCGTCTGCCCAGTTACTGTAAGACTTCCTGTTACCATAACTTTCTAGCTTACCATGTTTGCCATTTTCTGGGAATATGTACATACTTAGAAACACAGTAGCAAGCTATTTCCCCTGGTACCTCAGCTAGTTTCAGCAAGATCCAGCAGTTCTATTTGGAAGTCCCAAGTACAAACACTACTGTTTGCATCCGGCGTGATATGTCTCTTGCATCCTGCTGTGTGCCCATTTCTTATTCTCTTCTAATACCATCATGCACCTGACCATCTGAAGATGTGCATACACCTGGCATGCCTTGGATTTTCCTTCTTTGTTTCCAAGGATCCGTGCGAGCTTTCAGCCAATTGAATAACTGAGATTAGATAAGGGGAACTCACAGGTACGGCTTTGTGCAGAGTGCTGGTAATCAATGCAACCTTGTAATCCTTGTAAAAGGCTTAGCAGGCATATCCCAAGTACAGTAGTGGTTGCCTTGCAGAAGATCAACAAGGCTTTGCGAAGCATGTGAATAACCCACTTTGAATTACACACTAGGGACAAGTGAGATATCACTTTGGCTCAGGTGTGCAATTTTGGCTCAGGTGGGCGTTAGCTGTAATTAACAGTAGCTAAGGAGTGTTTGTATAATACAATGCAACAGGGACCACTTCATCCTTTCATATCACAGTATCTACAACTGTGCAATTACATTCTATTGTTCGAAACAGAATCTGCAGCACATTAATTAATCTTGTTTGTTACAGTGACGCCAGCTACTTCAATCAAACTGAAAGTACAGCCTGTCAGAGAGACATTGTGGTAACGGGATGTAGGGAGGGGGTCACGGGTGCCACGGGCGCAGGATGCAGTTATGGCAGGATACAGAGATGGCTCATGGTAACAGGATATAGAGAATTGGAGGTCACTAAAATGGCAGAAGCTAAGAAGCGGTATCACTTTGACGGAGTGTAGGGAGAATGTTGAGATGACCCTTTCATACAAATATAATCTAAGGAAGTGGCATTTTAACACTATAGAGGACTGGGAGAAAGTTTCTCTTTCCCGATGCAGTCAATATCCTTGTTTTCTTCATTATTGTCTCCTACCATCCCTAATCCAATGAGAGTGTCAACTCATGAGGGGAAAAGGCTCAGACTGCCTGCAAAAATGATAGGAACAGAGCTTGGTAAGAACAGTGAATGGTACATATCATGCACTCTGGACTTTCCTCCAAAAACTTCCTGTGAAGGACCTTGCGACATTTTACTGCTTTAAAGGCACAATATAAATGCAGGTTCTTTGTTGTAAATAATAAAGGGAAGCTCAGGGAAGACCACAGAGTTGCAAAACTCTGCAAGGGCTCTGATAACGTTATAAAACAATTGCTCTTTGCCATCATGGTTGACAATACCATCTCTACCAGCTGAATGTCGAATCCCTTTCTGTAAGAGCTTGTTCAGCCACCAAGCAGGCATCAGAGATTTTGGGCTTTATACTGTTCTATTTATCCAAGTAACAGTAACTGTGTAATGTGATGAGAGATGTGGTAGGTTTTACATAAATACATTTGTTTCCTTTTGAGAGCCTCAAACAATATTAGTCACCAGGTCATCACCTGATTTTCGTGCTTAGCCTGTGGACTGGGACTCACTAATACTGGTGGATGCCTCTTGACCAAGGTGTAAATTGATAGCTGGGCAATTTCTTCACTTTCACCAACTTGCGCATAAGACACCAAATCTTGGGCTGCTGCCAGTAAATCAGTGAGCCTATTGACTCAAGCTTATGTTTGAGAAACATATATCCACACCTAGGAGATGAACCAAGAAGCTGCTCATTCAGCAACTCAGATACTGGTGTCGGGCATCTGGCTGATCCGAAGGAAAATCAGGTCTAGTGACAGAGTCTCTCATTGAACGGACTGCACCTAGGTGTATTTGCTGCTAATGATTGACCATCGAGTCTGAATCACCAATGAGTCCCATTTCTAGGTGCTAAGGCTTTCCTTACTCATTCCGGATAATCCTTCAGGCCAATGTCTGGCAAGCTGCAGGAGGCTTACCAGTGAGTTAGCTGGTCAGTTTTAGCTGGTTAAACTCCCCCTACCCACACTTGGGGGATCCCTGTGCACTGGAACCTCCCAGCCTACACCAAGTTCTCTGACCTGGGTAAGTAGATGGGGTCCCTTCCGGTGAGATGATGTGTAATCCATACTGAACAATGGAAACTCTGCTTATGTGAATCTTCAAGTTTGTTTTGGCAACTACAGGCCAGTCAGTTTAACCTCAGTGGTGGGAAAGCTTTTAGAAATGATAATCTGGAACAAAATTAATCATCACTTGGGCAAGTCTAGATTAATTAAGGAAATCCAGCACAGATTTGTTAAAGGCAAATCATGTTTAACTAACTATTGATTGATTTTTTTTGGTGAGGGTAATGTGTTTAATGTAGTCTATATGGACTTTCAAAAGGCGTTTATAAAGTGCCACATAACAGGCTTGCCAGCAAATTTGCAGTGACAGCATGGATAGGAAGTTGACTGAGTGAGAGGAAACAGAGAGTTGTGGTGAAAAGTTGTTTTTTCGAACTGGATGAAGGTATATAGTGGGGTTCCCCAGGGGTCGGTAGTAGGACCACTGCTTTTCTTGATCTTCTAATGACCTAAACTTGGGTGTGCAGGGTACAATTTCAAACTTTGCAGATGACACAAAACTTGGAAGTATTGTAACCTATGAGGAGGATAGTGATAGACATCAAGAGAACATAGACAGGCTGGTGGAATGGGCAGACACATGGCAGATTAAATTTAATGCAGAGAAGTGTGAAATGATACATTTTGGTAGGAAGAATGAAGAGAAACAATATGAACTAAACGGTGCAATTCTAAAGAGGGTGCAGGAACAGAGACCTGGGGTTATGTGTGCACAAATTTTGATGGTGGCAGGGCAGACTGAGAAAGTGGTTAAAAAGGCAAACAGGATTCCTTGGCGTTATAAATAGAAGCAGAGAGTACAAAAGCAAGGAAGTTATGATGAACCTTTATAAAACACTGGTTCAGCCTCAACAGGAGCATTGTGCCCAATTCTGGACATTGCACTGTAGGAAGAATGTGAAAGCATTGGAGAGGGTGCAGAAGAGATTTAAGAGAATAGTTCCAGGGCTGAAGGACTTCAGTTACTTGGATAGATTGGAAAAGCTAGGATAGTTCTCCTTAGAGAAGGGGAAGTCAAGAGGAGATTTATTAGAGGTGTTCAAAATCTTGAGGGGTCTAGACAGAGTAGAGAGAGAGAGAAACTGTTCCCATTTGCGGAAGGGTCGAGAAGCAGAGGGCACAGACTTAAAGTGAATGGCAAAAGAACCAAAGATGACATGCGGAAAACCTTTTTTTATGCTGTGAGTGGTTAAGATCTGGAATGCACTGCCTGAGAGTATGGTGGAGGCAGATTCAATCGTGACTGTCAAAAAGGAATTGGATAAGCACCTGAAGAGAAAAAATGCAGGGCTACGGGAAAGGGCGGGCTAAATTGCTCTGGCAGAGAGCCGGCATGGACTCGATGGGCTGAATGACCAATACTACCTGCAGCAGCTTAAACGGGGAGTCAAAATTGGATTGTGGAAAAATTCTCCCAATGAGTTTGCCAATTCTATTGATGTGAAACTGCCAATCTGTTGTCTGCACCATCCTTTTTTGATTATTGGTATTGTTCCTTCCCCTAGCAACACTGAACACCTGTTGAATGCTGACATTAGCATCCAGCGTTGCTATGGTGATTATGATGGGGTGAGTGGCTTATTATGTCCCCCCATCAATATGGTCTAATTTGTATGTTCCTACCCCATAACTGGGCTGGCACATCCACTACTACTTCCAGCAGAAAATACATGCAGCACAAGAATTGGGAGAGCACCAACATTACAAGTCCCAGCCCACTCCAGTACTGCTGCTAAAAGGAGGAAAATACAGCCTCAAGTCTCTGGCCCGGATAAGCGATGGAGGAGCTCCAGCCTTCCATATGATAAACTCCTAATGTGAATGGTGTTGCTTGCGCAAACAAGCCTGGAAGAATGAGGTGATTATATTTGAAGCAACGATCATGACCTCCAATTGTAGCTATTACTCTTTACTTATCAGATAGCCCTAATGGGCAAAGCCTGCAATGCTGGAGCTGAGAACAACAGGGATAATATATGGAAACCAGCTGAGCAAAAAGAGTAGGCCCCAGCACGAAAACGATTGCTCTGTGAAATCTGTGTACATTTAAACATTTATTATAATTTTCACTTCAGATTCCTGCCACAAAGCAGTGACACATTGTTGTTAATAATTCATTTGCATCCCTGGAGGAGACTCTCCAGAGCAAGAGTTGCAGTCTTGTTGCTAGGGAGTTGCTAAGGGGTTGCCTAGGCAGAGCTCGTTGCTGAGGACACTGATGGATGTCTTGTGAAATCAGGAAGAGAACAGCTGAATTAGCTCCAAATGCAGATATATTCTTTCATTCTGTCCCCCTCTGGGGGAAAAATAATTTTTAAAAATATTCACAGACACTGTAAGATTCTTCCATTTGGGATTTATCCTGCATTTTGTCTCTCTCTTGATTTAACACTGAGCCTGATTTTTCTCTACCTGCGTTGGATGAATGTGCAAAGTACTATTTGCATTGGAGGGGTAACAGGAAATAGATTTGTGCACAAGAAGGAATTATTCTTCCTCTGTTTACTCAAGTTGGGGTGCTTCATTTTCCACTTGCCCTAACTCCTCAGTGCCTGCAGATTTCACCTGTTTGAGAAGTCTACACCTGCCATAGCTCCTCAAGTCGATTCTGCCCGGAGGTCAGCCCATTTATGGGACAGTGCATCACCTTGACTGTCTGACCACACCATCTGCCCAGAATACCACACCCATGGAGGCAAGGAAGTTCCTACAAAGGAAGGTTAAATCAAGGGCCTTGTATATCTCCAGGCACACAGCTGAAGATCAGTGCCATCTACTTCATCCCCACTTATGCTGAATGATATGTTAGAACACAGCTACCTGGATTTTCTTCCAAATACAGGCTAGAAATTGTGAAGGGACCCGTTTTTACCATTTCTCTGTCTATTTTAACACCCGACTAATTTCAGCTTTCATTTCTAACCAGCATCAAACATTCCCTGCCACGTTCCTCCGCCCCAAACATATGCATTTAAAGAAAACTGAAACATTGTGGTGACTGAGAATCTCTGCCTTTCCTCCAACAAATAGTTATCGTTGTGGCAGAGCACAGGTAGATGGGAACGGGAAATGAGTCGTGGATGCACTCTGGAGTGTCTCATCAATTTTTGTGTTTCCACGTTTTTTTACTCGAAATGCCTAAAGGTGTTCAGTACACCCACCCGTAATGTGCAATATTCAAATGACTGAAGTGTGTCACCAACATACTTTCCATCGTTTGCACTACAGCAATGCTAGTTACTTCCATGGCAGCTGTCCACTCATTCTACAACTATCTTCAACACAGAACAGTCAAGTGGCTGGGATGTCAAGGCTCCCATTTACAGCCATTGTCGATGACACCTGTGATTTCCAATTACTTTGGTGTGTTTTCCCAGACATCAGCTGAGCATTTCTACAATGAGGCTAATCCTTCCAGCAGAGTTGATACAGCACGCAAAGTTCTGAAACTTTGAAGGAGCACTTAAATTGGTCTTGGACTGCTCTTCAATATCATCTGGATGGGGGTCATAAGGTTTGTGATAGTGTGCTGCCTCACAAAGAAGGAGCAGGCACCCAAGGAGGGCAGAGGGTGAACCTGAGAATGACTGAAGCCTGAAGAGCACGCACAGCACAAGCCATTGCTAGATGCTCGAAACATTTGTTTCAATCTTATATGGGAATGCTCACTTGATTACTACATCTATCACTGCGTGAACATTCGTGTCTACATCTTCTCTCCCATCCAGAGCAGGATTACGAATTCTTGGGGCCCTGGACACCTAGAATGTTCAGGGCCCACTCCACACTCTGTGTACAGTGCCACCCCCAGTCCATGAAACACAAACGTGTGGTTAAATGGGCCTGTAGAAGGTTTACCTACCATATGAATAATAAAACAAATTATACCAGGATATACTATACTTACACAAACCGATCCTTCGTTTTTACTGTGTTATGATGAGTTTTACCATATTTGGCTGGGGCTCCTGAGGAACAGGTCTCATGGGCCTGTGTGTTAAACCACCCATTCTCCTCCAACCCACAACACAAAGCTGCCATCATCAACAGACAATTCTTTGTCTGCAGCAACTCGTGTCACGCCCTTAAAGTCACTTCCAAACCTTGCTGAGAATACGGTCTACAGGTTCAGCAATTTTAGTGCAGCCATAATTTAAATCAAAACCCATTCTGTACATGAATCTTTTCCCTGTACCTCTTGTGGGTGCCTGTGTGTGACCTATGCAAAGCTGGGCACCAACAGCAATATGACTGGGCTGGGGGTATGCAGGTTATTGCATTGTCCCAAGTTGGTGGAGATCAAATCATATGTAGTCAAATATGGCTAAAACCTGCCTCTCCCTAGAACTCTCCACATCACCACGCCCCTCTGCTCCTCTAGAGACACTCCTTAAAATCCATCTTTTTAACTGAGGATTTGTTCCTGTTTCCCCCTTGACTCCGTATCCCATGTTTTTGATGAAGCCTCTGTGAAGTACTTTGAGATTTTTTTCTTTGTTAGAGGTGTTTTCTAAGTGCAGTTTGAAGTGGTGGTGGTGATCTGTGGCTACAGCCAATAAACTGACAGCCCAAATTCCATGATCTTGATGCCTCATGTTTTTCTTGGCTCATCTGGTTATTTGGAGATATAATTGTCTAGCCGAGTGATAATTAGAAGTTTCTATCCTGGCAGTGACATTTTATTTGGGAAACTGGTAAAGGGTGTCCCTTTTGAAATTTCTATCATGATTGCATTGCTGACTACTCGCAGTATCCACTCGGAGGGGTTCCATGCTGCTGTGTTTGTGGTTCCTTGTCACACAACTGATGGATGGACTGCAGAGATCCTAACTGAAAGCAATATTAACGGAACCAAGATAGAGGGAGGCAGAGAAAGAGCTAATATTGATACTGGTTTTGCCCTTTGGAGAATCCAGATTAAATAAATAAAATGAGATCAGCTGCATGGGCCATTGTGAGTGGTGACTGCACATTGCTGTTATATTTGATCGCTTTTCCGCTGCCTAATTATATGTCATTATGGTATTGAGTGTTGGGTAGGTATTAATTGAGCATGTTACGTGCCAACACCAAACTGCAAGCCTGCTGATGACAGAGCCAAAATTACCATTACACATGGAATGTAGTGTATCACTTCTGCAAGGAAGGGGGCTTTCAGGGTGCATACTGGGCAAGAATCTTGTCGACACAGACCAAAGCTGGGATACATTCGCTGCATTTTAATTGCAACCCGCAGCCGAATTAACAACCAAAAATGTGGTTCTTGTTTGACAGCATAAATGCTACAGGTTTAGTGCATTTGGAATAAATACATTTGCCCCATCTCATTTATTGAAAATGCTGTATATGTAGTTACTGCAAGAAATTCAGGATATCAAAAGAAAATGGTGAACCCCACCCCAGTATGACTTCCTCCATCAATGTCCAAACCACCTTTTTAAGGCATTTTAACAGGCAACTCTTTTCAATGCAGTGAACAGCAGATCAAATGGTTTTGTTTGAAAGCCTGACACATCTACTCGTAGATCTATGTTACATACAGATTGTACATGCAGAGAGGTCAATTACCAGGGGGCACAGATTTAAGGTGATTGGTAGAAGGATTAGAGGGGACATGAGGAAAAACTTTTTTACCCAGATGGTGGTGGGTGTCTGGAATTCACTGCAAGGAACGATGGTGGATACAGAAACCCTCAATTCTTTTAAAAGGTACCTGGACATGCACCTGAAGTGCTGTAACCGGCAAGGACGTGGACCAGCTGCTGGAGGTGAGATTAGATTAGGCAGCTAGTTTTTTCGGCCGGCACGGACACGACGGGCTGCATGGCCTCCTTCTGTGACATAATTGTTCTATGGTTCTATAAACACAACTGCCCAAATCCAATCCCATACTGTCCTGCTATCCCAGTTTTCACTGACCTATGCAGGTTCCCCATCTCTCACCATGTCCAATTTAAAATTCTTGTCATTGTCTTCAAATCCTTCCATGGTCTCCCTCTTCCCTACCTCTACAGTTTCCTTCAGCCATAATCCCCTCCTGCAACCCCTCACTTCTCCAAATCAGGGCTCCTGTGCATTTTGTCCTGTGTTCCCTTTGACTCACCATTGATGGCAGAGTTTTCAGTTCCCTCAACCCAACTTTGTAGAACTCCCTCCCTACATACCTCCATCTCTCCACTGATCTCTCCCTCCTCAGACACCTCCCCAAATCCATTTTTTCCACTTACCTTTCAATAACTTCTTATAAACTCTGCTCATTGGCTTGACGTCTAGTCCTCTTTCTCCGTGAAGCACTTTGGCACATCTTGCATGTTAAAGGACCATCTAAATTCAAGTTGTCGATGATGAAGAAGAACGCTCCACCCCATGTGGCAGTAATCTATGCAGATTAGAAAATGAAGGTAAATTTGTCTGCACCAAATTAGTCAACAACAGTTGGGGAAGAGTTGGAGTTCATCTGAACTAAGGAAGGAAAAACAATTCAAGCTTCTGGTTCCTGATTACTGCCAAGTAAGTGATTGTGAGTAGGCCTGGGCTAAGCTATGTTGCCCCTGTTTGCAATAAAAAGGAGGCCTCCACCTGGGATCTGAGAACATGGCCCTTGACACTAATAAGAGGTCATTGGGGTGGGTGGGAGGTGCAATTGGGTGGCAGTCATGGTCAAGGGAGGATGCTTGGGGCATCGGAGGTCCAAGGTTTTCCTCGAGAGGCTGGGAGGAACAGTCCTACTGCTCCTAATCCACAGGGAAACTGGTGTGTGTGTGTGTGTGTGTGTGTGTGTGTGTGTGTGTGTGTGTGTGTGTGTGTGTGTGTGTGTGTGTGTGTGTGTGTGTGTGTGTGTGTGTGTGTGTGTGTGTTTACTTTGCTTAAAATCTCTTCGGGCCCTGAGTCCATTTGGTGACATTTTTGACCTACACAGTCAGCACCCTATGCAAGTTGCACAGCCTGGGCTTAAAATTACAATAAGGTCTGAATGCCATCAGCTCTCGAATTTTGAATATTTGACACCCTTGCCTCATACGCATCCTGAACGCCTGGAATTGAAATAGTGGCCGTAGAAGCGGGGAATTGTGTTCTCCACTTCGATGTTAACCACCCACGTTTGTCAGTCTAGTCATGCATTAGGGGTTCAAATTGGAGCCTAAGGGGTTGAAATTCTGTTGTTAACATGGCACAGTGTAATATTGACCCATAAGCCATCTAATGCAAAGGCGTGCTGTCGATGCCAGGTTGTCAATGGAAGGAATTTCTTTGAGAATGGACAAAATACAGATCCCCATTGTTGCTGGCCACTTGTGTGTAAAGTCTGCTCTTACAGTCACTCTTTTGGGTGTGTCAGCACATTCCTCCAGTCAAAGCTTTGCTGCTGTTAATAAATCGGCCCTGCAGCAGCAGTACTTAGTGACAGAACTGTCTTAACACAATGTCACAATGGACCGATGCCAAAATCTACAAGATCTCTAACCAGCACAAAGTAAATCTTCTGTGGTATTAATTGCCAAGTCACCCTGCTGTAAGAACAAATATCAGACTGCTTTCCAGCATTGCAATAAATCCTTCCATCCACCACCCCTCCCCTCGACCCAGCCACAAATGCAAAATACAGGAGACTACAATTCAGCTGCCACTGCCCATGGGTACCCGCCACTGGGTCAGATGGTACCTGCCCAGAGGGCCAGTGGTCCAGACTTTAGTCAGGCTTCTACATAGAGGACCAGTGGACTGGGCTTTAGTCTGGCTCCTACCCGAAGGACTGTAACGTGGTGTTTATTTAGGCTTCTACCTGAAGATCTGGCAGACTGGGCTTTAGTCAGGCTCTAACTTTTTGATCTGTCTGTCATGGGTAGTCCTACCAGGAGTTATACTCCCGCCAGCATTATCTTTCAGGGCCATAGGAGTACTCAAGTCTTCCTATCTCGTCAATGTGCAGTCCCTAGAGAAGGCGTTTTTATGTTGAAGAATTTTTTTTTTAACTCCTCTACTTGTGAAATTGCATTCAGATGAACTTCCTCAGCCTAGTATTTTAACAAAAGTGCTACTGTCGCACAGCATGATTTCTCTGGTGTTATCAAACACTCCCACGGTCAGGTGTCACATGGTTTATGTGCAGAATGAAGTGTGTCTATCATTGCAGCATTTCAGTGACAGTCTCTGTTGGAATTACCAATTAGTGCCAGCTTGTTGCCATCTTGTGTGTGTGGGATTGACCCACAAGGAATGCAAAGGGAGGTTTTTCTGCTTTGATTCAGCCACCACCTACCCAGACTGCACACCAGGAAATTGCTGGTACTCGTGGGCAGGGTGTGCACATTTTCCTGACTATAGGCGCAGTTCCAAGCTGAGAGAGCCAATGCAGTTATTATTGAAACTGCTTCCACCACCCTTTCAGTCAGTGCATTCCTACTAATCACAACTCACTGCTTAAAAAAAATCTCTGCTTGTCGCCTCTGGTTCTAAATCTGTGTCCTCTGGTTACTGACCCTTCTGCTACAGGAAAAAGTTTCTCCTTATTTACTCTATCAAAGCCCTTCTAAATTTTGAACATTGCTATTAAATTTCTCCTTAACTTCTCTGCTCCTAGGAGAACAATTCAAGCTTCTCCATTCTCAGAGATTCATTTCTTCAGGTCCATTTTAACTGCAAGGGCGAGCGGTTAAATGAAGTGGCTGAAATACTACTGTGTTCCCACTTGGCTGCAATTTTTAACATGCCTGATTATTCAGGTGTATGAGGTGCCCACCTGAGTCAGAAGCAAACTGCAGCTCTATTACATCAATAGGACCTTCTCTCATTTCAATGATAAATAAGTAGGCTGCCCATAGCAACTGTCCTGATGGTAGAACCTGATCAAAGGACTGAAGAAGCCTTTCCGGATGAGATTGCTCCTCTAGATGCCACGAGGAAGGTGTGGGCCTTCGCTGCCTGGACTTCGCCTAAACCCATGTCTTCACCCTTGTGACAGCCTCTGGCTTTTCCCCTTTCTGCTTCTTCCCACTAGTTTCTTGGCCATTTTGGTTGGGAAGCCAGACAATGCCATGTCAATGAGGCTCGGCCTTTAAAATTAGCTTCCATTCCTGGACAGGCCAGCCGTTTGCTAGGCCACTTTTGCACATGGCAGTTAAAATTGAATGATGTGTTTTTGGACATCCTAAGGTTGTGAAAGCTGCTGTAAAAATGCAAGTTCTTCCTCTTTCTTTGGAGACCTCTAACTCAAATAATACCCTTTGGAATTCCTACCAACAAGGCACTGGCAGTTTGTTAGCCACTGGAATATGCTCCAATCTGTTGTTCCAAGATAGGAGCTTGAAAATTGTAGATGAGCCAAGAGATTGTCATCCCTCGTGGAGGGTCAGTGACTGCTGGTGGAAACTTTTTTCTGGATGGCTTTAAGGGGTGTGAAAGTCAGTTCAAACCCATTGAAATGTGATTCTCACCAGTCAGGAAATCCTCAGCTTTAAGGCATTAGAACAGATTATTGGCTCATCATTCAAGATTCACTGAGAAGAGAGGGACATGAGCCAAAGCTATCAAGTATCCACACTGTCATTTATACTGTAAGTAATACTTACTGTAGTCAGTCAAATGTGGCCGAGCCACTCCATTATTAAAAGCATACTTGTACTTCAATTTGTTGCCTTTTGTTTAGACCACTCCTCAATAGTCAAAAGGGTAAAGTACTTGCATTAACTTCCTCTGAATTGCTAGCTTGTTATAACAGCTCAAATCAGGAGGACCAATTCATTAGAATAATGCCCTCAGATTGGATGGCTGATTTATTGTAACTCTCCGTCTGGTAACTAATCACACTCAGTTCCTGTCACCCTCTCTGTTCCCCAGCCCCGACTGTGTGGGATTTCGTGACTGGCAGAATTCTCATACAGTGGATTCTGATGTGTTCAAGTTGAATTTCTGCCATTGAATGTTGCTCTGATTACATGATTCAGAAATGGCAGCGACAAGCTTATTTTTGCACTTCTGATATAGTCTGTATTTACTATAAGAGTTTACAAAGCAAAGTTTGGAGGTTACTAAATCTTTTGTCCCAGATTTCAGATCATAATTATTTTGAGGCCAGTATCCACCCATTTAAAATAATGGCAGTGTTGAAATAATTACAGCTCAGGAAATGTAGATTTATTAATCTGACAAAAACCTCTGTTTTATTCTTTGTGTTCTATCATAAGCATTTCAAGCACACAGTTCCATTTGGGGTGTAATTGCCTCTCATGTTGCCTTGTGCTCTGCTTTTTAGAATGTGAAGTAATACTATTTTCGACACGAGATGTTCTTCTAGGTGAGCCTTGCCATGCAGGTCATTGTTCCTTGCTGTTCCTATTGATCCTCATTGATCCTGTACAATTCACAGGCTCCTCTCTTGGAACACAAGAACTAGGAGCAGGATTGGCAATTCAGCCCCTCGAGCCTGATCCAGTATTCAATAAGATCATGACTGATCTGATTGTGGCCTGAAATCCACTTTCCTGTCTGCCCCTCATAACGCTTGATTCCCTTGTCGATCAAAAATCTATCTAATTTAGTCTTGAAAAATTCAGTGACCTAGCCTGCGCTGCTCTCTGGGGAAGAGAATTCCACCGACTAACGACCCTCTGAGACAAAAGATTCCTCCTCATCTCAGTCTTAAATGGGAGACCCCTAATTTTTAAACTGTGCTTCCTGGTTCTAGACTCCCCCACAAGGGGGAAACATCCTCTTAGCATCCATCCTGTCAAGTCCCCTCGGGATCTTATATGTTTCAATAAAATCACCTCTCATTTTTAACTCCAATGGATATAGGCCCACCCTGCTCAACCTTTCCTCATAAGATAACCCCTTCATCCCAGGAATCAGTCGAGTGAATCTTCTCTGAACTGCTAATGCAATTATATCCTTTCTTAAGTAAGGAGACCAAAATTGTAGACCATACTCCAGATGCAGTCTAACTGAGGTCTGTACAGCAGTAGCAACACTTTCCTACTTTTATATTCGATTCCCCTTGCAATAAATGCCAACCTTCCATTTGCCTTCCTAATCACTTGCTATACCTGCATACCAACTTTTTTGGAATTCATGTACCAGGACACCCAGAAGCCTCTGTAACATTGAGTTCTGTAATCTCTCTCCATTTATTTTCTATTCTTCCTGCCAAAGTTGACAAGTTCACATGTTCCCACATTATACTCCATCTGCCAAATTTTTTGCCCACTCACTTAACCTCTCTAAATCCCTTTATAGACTCCATGTCCTCTTGACAGCTTGCTTTCCTTTCCTTCCTATCTTTGTGTCATCAGTAAATTTAGCAACCATGCATTTAGTCCCTTCATCCAAATCACTGATTTAGATGGCAAATAGTTGAGGCCCCAGCACTGATCCCTGTGGCACTCCACGAATAGCATCCTGCCAACCTGAAAATGTCCCATTTATCCCTACTCTCTGCTTCCTCTATCCATGCTAATATGTTACCCCCTACACCATGAGCTCCTTTTGGAAATCCAAGTACACCACATCTACAGGTTCCCCTTTATCCATATTGCTTGCTACTTCCTCAAAGAACTGTAATAAATTAGTCAAAATCTATTTCCCTTTCACAAAACTATGTTATTAATATTAGGCTGGAGACTATTCCAGTGGGTACCAAACTGCCAGTGCCTTGTTGATGTGAATTCCTAAAGGTATGATCTGATTTAGAGCTCTCAGAAGAATGAGACTGAACATGCACTCATATAGCACCTTTCATGACCTCAGGATGTCCCAAAGCACTTTACAGCCAACAAAGCACTTTCAAAGTGTAGTCACTATTGTAATGTAAGAAACGCAGCAGCCAATTTGCACACAGCAAAATCCCAGAAACAGCAATGTGATAATTAACATAATCTGTTAGTGACGTTGATTGAAGGATTGATGTTGGCCAGGAAACCAGGGGAATCACCCCTGCTCTTCTTCAAAGTAGCAGCGCGAATCTTTTTTGTCCACCTGAGAGGGTATCCAGGACCTCTGTATACATTCATTCAAAAGTCAGTACCTCTGACAGTACAGCATTCCCTTTAGTACTGCACTGAATTGTCAACCTAGATTATGTGCTCAAGTCTCAGGAGTGGGTCTTGAACTGGCCCAGTCGAGAATGCTACCACTGGGCTAAAGTTGACACTCTGTGTTGATTTAGCATTGGGAAAGACACCAGTAAGGGTCTGACATTTTAAAAGGTCTTGCAATAAATCTCCTGCAAGATCGCAAAATAATTACAGGTATGGAAGACGATTTACCCTGTATTAATTCATCCATCCAGAACAACCCTCCATTCTCTCTTCCATTGCTGTATTTAATTGTTTCTTTAATGATTTCAGGATGTTCACCTGCACCACATCTGGAAGTCAACTCCACATTTTGATCACGATGCAGAAGAACTTCCTGATGTTGGCCTTTCATAATCTGAACCCGTGTCCCCTCCTACTCCAGTTTATTTTAAAGAAGTGTTTTGAATTGATCCATTCCATACTTTTACCATCTTGTGTATGGTTTCTAGATCACATCTAATCTACATTCTACCAGTTTTGACCACGTTGTTAAGCATCCTGTTAGCTCTGTTGAACACTGAGGCCACTGAAGACACCTTTTTTTCTACTTCACTCTTATCTATTTCAGCATGGTTCACAAAGTGTGTTTGTTGCCCACTTTTCTTTCCCATGTACAAAACTTTACACTGCATTTGATTTGATCTCGCATTGTTCAATTCACTTAAATAGTTTGTTTAATGTATTCTTTAATTTCCATGCTGCCTTTTTCGATTCTACTGCCCCTCTGAGTTGGTATCACATCTGACCACTCTATATTGAGCTCCTGAATCCAAGCACTAAACCCTTGGCACCATCATCCACCCCCCAACACCACCCCCACCCCCCAATAAAACCTAGGTGATAATCAGTACAAATCATTCTCAACTTTATTCCCAATTAATAAGTTTTCCCCCTTCATGTTTCACAGGTCTTTCTTTATTTGAAAGGTTCTTGTGTTTTGACTTGTTTTTATCCACCTCCTGGTGAACCACCATCACACTGTTCAGAATTGCATAGAATCTTACAGCAGAGAAACAGGCCATTCGGCCCAACAGGTCTATGCCTGTGCTTATACTCCAGACATCACACCCTGTGAACTTCTCCCTCATGTACGTATCTAGCTTTCCCTTAAGTGCATCGATACTAGTCACTTCAACTATTCCACGTGGTACGGAGTCCAACATTCTCAGCAGTCTGAGTAAAATCAATTGAAGGTCACATGTCAGTTTGTGGCTGGTTGAGAAGTATCACCATACAAGGCTAATCAGGTAACTTGTGAGCATAATGCGAATTACAGTCACCTCACAAATAGAGATATTTGTCGTAAATTATGGCTTCCATTATATAATTAATGTATGTAGGTTCTGGTGACGACACTTTATCAGACAGGAAATATGGAGCAGAGGTGAGCTAGTCTTCGTGAGCCAGCCTAGGAAGGTATTTCACTCTCACTGCCTTGCAGTTGACTGAAGGGCAGCAGAAATCTGGAAGCTAATTGTTTGAATGTCTGCATGCTCAGTTGCTTGTAAATGGAGACCTAAAGGAAGGGGCTGAGAACATTAAGTGTGAAAAGAAATTAGAACAATAATTCAGTTCAGCAGCCAACTCCTCCCTCTGTTTCACTGATTCACGTGACTGTTTCATTGCCCTTTCTTTCATACCTGCTAAAAGGAGAGACTGTACAACCATCTTATGTAGGCCATGCCATTCCTGAGTCTAGACATCAGTAGGTTAAAATGTTCATGTAGTTTGAAGAGAAGAGATGCCAAGCCCAGCAATACTACACTGCTTTTTGAGACATTATGCCAATGTGTGCCTAAAATTTTGCGATTGCCAATTGAAATGAAAGAAAGACACCGCACCCCCCCCCCCCCCATCCCATCCCCCCAACAACTCTTACAAAGCTCAACAGCCATCCAGGTGAATAACTTGGTGATTAAATCCCAAGAGCTTGCTGCATAATTTGTACAGGGACAGAGATGTAGGCAGTCAAGTAAAAGTTGTACGTGCTCTTTACAAATGGTGCTCCAGGGGTGTGGACTAATGCATGTCTTGCTGCAGGAGGGTTCTTTTCTTCACCTCCACCCTCTTCAAAAAAAATTGATTTTATATTACATTGAAATCAGGCATTACTGTTTATTTTATAACATTTTTCCCTTCATAGTTAAAAGGGCGGCACAGTGGCGCAGTGGTTAGCACTGCAGCCTCACGGCTCCAGGGACCCGGGTTCGATTCTGGGTACTGCCTGTGTGGAGTTTGCAAGTTCTCCCTGTGACCATGTGGGTTTTCGCCGGGTGCTCCGGTTTCCTCCCACCGCCAAAGATTTGTAGGTGATAGGTAAATTGGCCATTGTAAATTGCCCCTAGTGTAGGTAGGGAATATGGGATTACTGTAGGGTTAGTATAAATGGGTGGTTGTTGGTCGGCACAGACTCAGTGGGCCAAAGGGCCTGTTTCAGTGCTGTATCCCTAAATAAATTGGTGTGAAGTTGGTCAGTACGGTGCCGTGAATCAGACATTCAAGGAATTTAATGTCAGACAGTATTTTTGTCAATTGGCCTAAAATCAGCAATGGGATAACACGTTATAGTCCAACATTCAATGTGAAATTGATAATTGAGTTTACTGCATAATCCAAGATATCGAGTTAAAGTTGCAAAGAAACTAAAAATTACCTATACTTTACTAAAATAGCACCGCTCCCTTGATGTGTCTCTCTGATTTTCTTTCTTCCTTGCCCCTCGTGCATGCTCTCTCTCTCTCTCTCTCATGCTCTCTCTCTCTCTCTCATGCTCTCTCTCTTTCTCATACTCTCTCTCTCTCTCTCATGCTCTCTCTCTCCCATTTATTCTCGGCAGGGAGGCTTCCTGTTTTGTTTTTTTGCACCTTATGACATTTGAGTGATGGTGACCTCAGGTAGGACACATGCAGCTTAGTTGGTTGGTTGTTCATCTCAGCTTGAATGTTGAGTTCGTATTATAGAAAGGAATTGAGACAGGTTTTAGTGAGATCACCAGAAAAGGGATTAAAACTCAAAACAATGTACAACTTCCATACATTGCAGAGGGCACAATATATTTGTACTTATACTACACCTACACCACACAGCTATAAATAGAGGAGGCTCAGTCAATTCCACAAATCCCCTGTTTAAAAGTAACACCTTATTTTTCCAAGATATTCTCAAGTTCTATAATTCTCCCAGAATTGCAGTATTTCAACATTTGATAGTAACCTGAAGCCTTCCATCATTTCACTGCTGGAATCCAATCATTTTCAATCAAGATTGAATGATTCTGTATATTATCAAGTTCCTCCCTGTTTCAGGCTCCCAGAGGAGGGCTGTCTTAAAGTTTCATGATGTGAAGGATTTCCAGATTTTGGCCTGGAAATCCCATTGCGTTGCTTATATTGGCTATACTGCTGTGAACAGGCACTGAGTGCAGGCGAAGTGAAGGCCTGAGCTCTTCCCCATGGTGAAAGGTGGAGAGTACAATCCTAATGGCTCAAATGGCCTGTATGTGCAACCTGCCCATTGAGAAGACAACTCCACAAAGTGCACATGCACACCTGTGCATGGTGAGTTGCCTATGTCTCTGTCAATGTTCCCTGTAAGCTGCACAGTTGCGCAGCAACCCAAAAGTCCCCATGCAGGCTGCGCACAGGTCAGCCCCTTTAAATTACCATGCATGTGCCGCCACGGGAAAAAATTTTAAAGGGCCGCACACTTAAATAAACCATCCATGCACTCCAAAAAAATAAAGGGAATGTTGATATCAGTCAAGCTCAGACATGTGGATTAGATGTAAACTGATGCACAGTAATGCCACCAATCAGGACCATAAATAGGACTTGTTTGGTGATGGCTATCCATTGAAATTTGATTAGTGCCTTGCCCTTCTGCACTATATTTTGCCTCTGCTCAGTAAAAGCTTGTATAGCTGTGAAATGGGCACACTGATCCCTGCCTAAGTTTTCAATGCAAGCCCTCGTTGGCAAAACTCTGGACTGGAAGCACTAATTTGTAAATATATATTCCTATGTGCCACTATATAGGGATGCCACCAGCGCTGTGTAACACTCTGTAGGATTTCAGTCATTTATCCAGATCCGAGAAGCTGAAAAGACATGGTCAGTCTTATTTTAAGTATTCCATGGCTCATTTGTGAGGCTTGCACTAGAATTCACTTGATCCTTGTGTAACGCCAAAGTGCTTTATTGAATGATAATGTTCTTTGGTCCACTGGCTGGAGATCTGAATTTGAATTTTTTTTAAAGACATTTTTAAAAGACAAGCTGCTAGCAAAGTCGTCCTTTCAGCTTAAGATGCTAACCTAATTTGCAACACTGTATCCTACTGCAAAATGGGATCAGAATGGGTAGGCTTGATGGCCAGCACAGACACGGTGGGCCAAAGGGCCTGTTTCTGTGCTGTATAACTTTGACTGTAATGCTTGTGAGGAGAGAGACGAAATGTCTGCTAATTTCCCAGCAAGAACCAAGACCCAGGAAGTTTAAAGGAACCACCTGTTCTTCCAGCAAGAACAGCCTTTTGAATGGCTGAGTGACTGTCATGTGACAAGCCTCCCCATCTGTGGTTTTAAGCTGGTGTTTTTCTCTGCAGCAGAGGAGAAGCAACTGGACTCTGACATGTGCAGCCCCTAAGTGGGGGGGTCTCTCTCTCCCTCTCTCTCTCTTTCTCTCTTTCTCTTTCTCTTTCCCCATTCCAACTTGAAAGCTTTCAAATCTGGCTTGTTGACTGAATACCTTTGCATACTCTGGCTACAATCAGAAACCCCATTGGAAGAAATGATCCGCATTGCTATCTCCAAAGGACTCACTGAACCAGTCCTCTACCTCTTCAAACTAAAAACCTAAGGACCACTGAATTCAGCTAGAAGCCAGACGAATCACGAAACTTCACAGATTGTATACCTTTTTTTATGGACTCTATCTCAACCAATCTGCCTTTCCCCACTCTGTAACTTATTTGTGTGTATGTAAACCTCGAGTGTGTGTATGATTGTGAAATTTGGAGCAATGTTTATTATTTTATTAGCTCAATTTAGGTACATTAAGGTTAACCTCTTTCTTAGCTAACTCAAGAAAACCTGATTGATTGGTTCTTGTTATGATCAGAGCAAGTAAGTAATCAAACACCTACTGAATTGGCCAGTACATCCACTTTAATAAAGAATTAAACCTGTTGTGGTTTAACAAGGAGAGGGAAAAGAGGGAAGCCCTTTGACTCCTCCTCATTTGACAGTAACAACTAAATGTTTCAAATCCATCACAACTCCCCTTTTGTCCAATTCATTTGCTAGTTTGACTTGAATGCTTTTGTAGTTCAGTTCATCTTCATATTGTAGGGAGGTGAAGCGTTCCACTTGCTTTTAATATACAGGAATGTAGTGGCTGCATTAGATTCTTCTGTGATGTGATTGTTTGGTCCTGGCAGAAAAATACATTGTGCATTTATATAGTTACTTAAATTATTTAAGGCAGCATCTGTAACTAAATGAATAATTTATCTCTGAAAGCCAGCTGTGTTGTGCATTAGCTTAATATTTATTTCAATGGGCTGTTCTATATATGTTTTATTAGAAGCAGGGTCAGATCTCAAAGGGGGTTCCTTTGTGAAACCACAAAAGCCATTTAGTCATTGTCACTGAGCATCTTCTAGTTGATGCTATTGAGTGTTCTTGCATTGATTGAAATTATATTCTCCCAGGTCTCATGTTCTATTGCTGAGGCAGGACCCTTTTCTGGCCAGGTGGAATTCTAGTTCCAAATGAGAGGCTGGCTCTGTGATCTGGTTCAGAGAGTCTCGAGTTGCCAGAAAGTGATGGGGTGGTTATAAATGGGCTGCCCTGGAAACCAGACCCAATTCAAGGTTGTATACGATACACTTGTCCCACTGTCCACTGTAAATGGTTAATTTAAGGCAGTCTTGGGTATAGCAGTTGTTACCAGTTTTGCAGGACTTGTACTTCACAATAAATGGGTACAGGGCAATATTTCAGCCGAGCAGTTTGGAAGATAAATTGTTCTTGGTTGTATTAAGCCAAAACTGCTCTCCACACAGCCTGGAATAATCTATGTCCGTGCAGCAGTTTTGTGTAGTAAAAGAAACTCCACTAGAAAGGATGATCAACGCATCATCGTTGGCTCGGGTCAGTGCTTTTTCTGGGTCACATTGGGAATAACTCATTGATTGTCCCATCCTGTGAAGGTTCTTCCACTGGACAAAAATAATAATGAAATAAATAATATAATTTTAAGATTGGCTGCAAAACAGAACAGAGGAGCAGGTTGGCAGGGGTGAAGCAGCAAAGTGGATTGGAAGGAAGGGTGATGATCTTGAAACCAATTTACTGGGCCACAGAGAGCTCCTGAGGTTAGTTGAGGGGGGGGTAGCATATGGGAGTGCAGGACCTTGATGGTAGAAAAGCACAGGGGCATTGATGCATTGGTGGGGCACAGAGTTTTGCAACTGATTTGTTTTTCAACTTAAATCGTGTTTCCTCCATTCGCAGTAGTGTTACTTCAGGGTTTCTCCAAGAGGGAGGAAGAAGGAAGCAATGAACAAGTGGAGAAAACTATATTTTTTTGAAAAGGGGAAAGAGATGAGACACAATGAGAGGCAAATGATGTAAAAGAGGCGCCATGAAGACTATTAATGGTTTTCTTGAATTGTCAGTATTTGTTGTGTATTACTGACTGAGGAGGGTTGCCATGGATATGGGGAGAGGAGTGGGATCAGAATGAATGGGCGGGGAATAAAAAAAATACATCTTTGTAAATCTAAAGGAAAAAATGATTGTTTGTTTTATGGGTCATTACATAAGTTGTCTGTGAGTGAAACACTCCAACACAGAGAGCGCTACTTGTGAGTTGATATTGAACAATGTCATTTTGTTGTGAAGAGCTCTCATTGCTTGTATCCCTGAAGATTATGTACACATTATTATAAAGTTGTAAACAATACAGAGTTGTTAGTCCTGCTAGTGTTTGGGAATGCACCGTTTAGGACCAAGACCAGAATCACTGCTTCACTCAAATGAATTGGAGGCACATATTAGCTGTGGAGTATTGCAGCTGCAGGGAAACTGCACCCAAACACCCAGTGAGGGAGGTAGGAATGATTTAAATAAAAGATCTAAATGGATACAGAATTATGAGTCACTATGAGTGTGCAACAGTAAGTTATTGAGGGAGATTCATATACTCAGGAGACAAATGTTTCACTTGTGACTCAGTAGATGAAGTCTTGGAGAACTGACCTTTGTAGCTCTCCTTCCTTTTAGTACAGGAAATTGAGGGATGATCTGATTGAGGTGTTTCAAATGTTAAAAGATTTTGATATGGTGAATACAGGGAAATTATTTCTTCTGGTAGGTGACTGAAGAACAAGGGGCGTGATCATAAAATTAGAGCTAGGTCATTTAGAAGTGAAATCAGGAAGGACTTTATCCATGCAAGGAGTTTTGGAAACCTGGAAAACTCTTCCAAAAGGTTGTGGCTGTTGGGCCAACATGAGCTTTCAAGATTGAGATCGATAGATTTTTAAGTAAGGGATTATGCAGAAAATGCATGTAAATAGAGTTGAGGTACAGATTAGTCATGATTGAATTGAATGGTGGGTCAGACTCAAGGGGCTGAATGGCCTCCTGCTGTTCCTATGTTCATGCATACAAAGATTTGTTGATCTGAACTGCTGCGTTGAGATATGCATGAGTCTTTCTCATCATCCTGCCCACTAGTGTATCTGATTCTAGGAGATCAGCTCTATTTGCAATGTGAACGGGTTGTCAGCCAGCATCAGGCCTGTCCTTGGGAACTCGTCACGGGTGGTGATAGTTCAATTTACAGTCTTGCAGCTAGTTAAAGGTAAGTGGCTGCAAATAAGTAAGAATGATGCTACTTTTTATAAGGCTCTTGTTCAGGCCGTGACAAAGGTTCACTGAGTACCAAGTAACTAGGTGTCCTTGTGCATGAATCGCAGAAGGTTGGTCTGCAGGTACAGCAAGTAATTAGGAAGGCAAATGGAATTTTGTCCTTCATTGCTAAAGGGATTGAGTTTAAAAGCAGAGAGGTTATGTTGCAGCTGTATAAGGTACTGGTGAGGCCGCACCTGGAGTACTGTGTGCAGTTTTGGTCTCCTCACTTGAGAAAGGATATACTGGCACTGGAGAGGGTGCAGAGGAGGTTCACTAGGTTGATTCCGGAGTTGAGGGGGTTGGCTTATGAGGAGAGACTGAGTAGATTGGGATTATATTCATTGGAATTCAGAAGAATGAGGGGGGATCTTATAGAAACATATAAAATTATGAAGGGAATAGATAAGATACAAGTAGAGAGGATGTTTCCACTGGCAGGTGAAGCTAGGACAAGAGGGCATAGCCTCAAGATTAGAGGGAGCAGATTTAGGACTGAATTAAGAAGGAACTTCTTCACCCAGAGGGTTGTTAATCTATGGAATTCCTTGCCCGGTGAAGTAGTTGACGCTTCTTCAGTAAACGTCTTTAAAGCTAAGGTAGATATCTTTTTGAACAATAAAGGAATTAAGGGATACTGTGGAAGTGCAGGTAAGTGGATCTGAGTCCACGAAAAGATCAGCCATGATCTTATTGAATGGCGGAGCAGGCTCGAGGGGCCGGACGGCCTACTCCTGCTCCTAGTTCTTATGATCTTATGATCTTATGAACTAAAAATATCTGGCTGGCATAAGTAACGTGGTCAGGATGCCAAGTCTGTAGCCAAGTGATGGAGCTGAGCAATGCTCCAACCCTCTGTTTGGTGGCTGGTAAACGCTTCAAAGACATTCTGAAATGCGGCAGCATTGACATTGATTACTGGGAGGAGCTTGCTACCAATCATTCAAAATGGTGACAACTCGTCCATCAAACTGCATCATGCTTCGAGTCCAAACACCTTAAGGATGAGGCAGAGCGGCGGCAGAAAAGGAAGCAAATCCTGCACTCCGGATTCCATTACCTCGTGGGACGTCCTGCCACATGTGCCTAAAGATCTGCGGGTCGAGAATTGGCCTGTTCAGTCACGTGAAAACCCAGGGCAGAAACTAGTGACCTTGAGTAGACCTCGAGGAATCGAATCGAGGGACAGCCGACAACAAAGTGGACTTGGTACATAATGAGTTGGTAATGAGGAAGGTGGCTCTGTTTGCCACTCCAGCTCACCCTCCCTGTAGGACAGTATTGCCATATATTTGAAAGGGCAAAAGTAAAAGTTTCAAAGGTTAATCTCTAGAATGTTGCCAGTGCAAATGTAAATCGCATGACTATTCATGTTACAGGTTTCTTAAATGAGCAATGGCACCAGTGATTTTTCTTTTATTCACATTGAAGCAATATTAACTTCCAATTGCTATATGGAGTTGAATGTCTTTGGATGAATGAGGAAGATGCAAACCCTTATAAATGAACTTGCAAAAAGGGAACATCATTCCAGTAGATGTCCTGGAAGCATTGCCATTGTCACAGCTGACAGTTTGGCAAGTTGAACCTCCAACCCCTGAGTTCTATTATGTGCATCAAGCAGCAATTGCAAAATCTTCAAGGGCTCAAAGGCTCCCAGCACTGAGACAATGTTGATACCTGTGCTGGTCAAGATTCATCATCCATATGGAATTCTGAATATACAAGGAGTCTGTACAGCAAGCTGAATCAGGGCAATGGGAAGTAAGATGGCCAGCAACGAAGATAACACTGATTCATTCAAGAAAAACCACACACTATCTCGTATTACTAATGGCAATTGGGAAAATCTCATAGCTGACCACAGAATATGTGGTCATGTCACCTCCTGAAGGAAACATGGAAACGTGAACAGCAGCAGAGGCAGTCTCAACCCTAGATGAGCTGTTTGGATCTATCCAATGAGCCACTGTTATATTGGATTGTACTAGTCATCAGTACAATCGTCAAGACTCACCATCTTTCCAAGAAGTGTTGTCATCTTCCAAGCAAAGAACTGTCATCAAAACTATACGACCCAGGAAGAGAGGGGCCTAAACTCCAGTCGAAATCAGCAGGCTTCCATATTCCCAATAGTAGAATTGTAGACCCACAATGGAGTGAGCCAAGGACATCTGTCATCCTTTGACCAAAACCACAGACACATTAAATATTCATGCACCTTTTCAGGAGTCACTGACTGACTAGGCTCACAATCAAGAATAGGACTGTTGCCAAGGTACTGTCAGGTGGACAGCTGCATGTGGGAGCATATCCCATCCAAGTGTTAACATCTTCAGGAGAGGAAATGGAGAAAGTTGTCACAAAGGAAAATAATCTTTCAGGTGTACACAGACAATACATGGAGCTCCCTAAAACATGCTCTGATACGTTTTTCTGATATCATTTTCCACTGTCCCCTTCAGTGACTGGTCACACTCTCTTCTGCCTTGTCTAAGTGGCCATTCTTCACATCCTAACCCAGGTAGTGATTATCTCTCGGCTATTTGACTCTGAGGACACCACAGCCCTTGTCTGACATCCCTATCCAGTAGGGGTCTCTGAACAGCAATCAGGAGCCGGGGTGTTCACCAATTCTCCCTTCCATAAACCTACTGAGCACTGGCTGTAGTTAGTTATAGCACCTTAACTGTCAGCCCAACTCATAGAATCATAGAATGGTTATAGCACAGAAGGAGGACATTTGGCCCATCATGTCCATGCTGGCTCTCTACAAGAGCAACTTCGCCAGTTCCTGCCCATACCCATAGCCCTGCAGATTTTTTCTCTTCAGATGCTTATCCAGTTCCCTAAGATTAGTTAACTTAGCAAAGAGTGATGATAGAACCTGGGATTTTCCTGCTCTGCATGACTACGCTGCGAGCTGCACAAATGCACTTAGGGAGGTTCTCTGGTACATGGGTATCAAAAATTGGGGTTCTCTGAGCCCAGGATAACAGACACTCTGCTGATATTAGAAACTGTAATTCTATGTAAAAGATGTTTTGCTGTGACTTCAATCGCCATCTAAGCCCATTCTTTGTCTGCTGTACTATTATGGATCAATGTATTCCTTTGGATCAGATGTTCCTTGGAGAGTAATTTGTTGATAAACCTTCTAAAGCATTCTATAGGCTCGCTGTGACAGGAGCTGGAGGCAGTGAGCCCTCACGAGCGTTCTTAACTTCAGGCAGAGCGGATACTCTTCCATGTCGTTGTTGCCAACCCACCACACCTCATTATAGTGGAGGAATGAGCAGACCTCAGCCTTTGGGCTTCTGAGTGACTTGGCACTTCTGCTAGATGAAAGGACCAGGGTCTGTGATTGTTCTGCTGTCAAGCTCCAAGCATTTTAAAAAAAAAATTGAATGTCCGTAGCCTTGCTTTCACATCAGCTTTATTTTTAATCAGTTCATTTTTGGGTTGCAGATTTTATTTTTCTTTGCAGACAGTTTGCAGTAGAAGATAACCTGAAGAAAGAAATGATCATGTGGCTATTGGATCACATCGTGGCTGACATTACTCTTTCTTTCTCAAGATGGTCTGTGTACAGGACTGTTTCCATTTCTATTCCGGCTTGTTTCCTTTTATGAAAGATTTGGGATTATGCGCCAATAAAAGCAGAATTGCCCTGGAAAGGAGGCGGGATCAGTGGTACCACTGGCCAAGTACAAATTACCATAGAAGTGTTCTGCCAAAGTGTTGGCCAATGGCACCCAGGTGAGTTGAGAATTTCTGGCCTTGCTGCCAAGTTTTAAATGGTGCTCATAATTCCATTTGTGATATATTTTCAATCCGTTAGTAAGATTAACCATCAGTCAATTTTAAAAAAAAGTCACACTTCTCTCAGGAGAGTCGGCACTTACTTTTTGCTGCCTGGAGCTCGTCATTGTCCATTTTGCTGCCATATTCCTGCTCCAAAAACTGCAGGTCGACCAGTGAGGCTCTGGCAAAACTTCTGAGACTGTGTTGTCTCGCCTCGATCAGTTTTGTCATGTTTCCTAGGTGTTTGAAGCGTTCTTGTTTACACTGCCACCTATAGCCTAATTGGGTGCTCTTCAGGTGGAGATGAATTGTGGTTAAGTTCCCAGGCCAGATGAAGATTTTCTCTAAACAAGAAATGGGAATAGTTGGATGTGTGAACTAAGAAGCTTTATTTACATGGAACACTCCAGATGTATTTTACTTCTTACTAGGCACATTGTTTACACATGCTTTTCACACAGTCACCCAAATGGATCTGGCAAGCACTCAAGTCCTTACTGTAGCCAATACCCAGGTGTAGGCCAATATGGACATAATTAGCCAGGTGCAATGCTACACCAGTCAGCAATGAGCTGCCTCAATACAGGAGCCCAGATGGCTGCCCAGGATATTGTCCTGCACTGTTTCATTTGGCTGACAATCTCGCACACTCTGCCAGATTTACAAATGTGGCTGATGAAATTCTCCTTTCAGATGCCAATCTCTTTGAAGATTATGTCGAAGCAAGCCTCAAAAATTCTCTTTAAAAAATATTCAGGCTATTCCAGGGGTATCTTTAAAAGGAATTTCCTAGACAGCGTAGTGCCAGACCAAGATCGTCTCAACCAATAAATGACTACCATTTTGAATGAGTGACAGATACACCCACTGTTGGTAACACAGTATAATGGATTGCAAATCACTGTTCCTGTTATATGGATGCAGACAGTTTGATGTCTGATGGTACAATGGCAGGTGAAACCACAACATGGCAAGACAAGCTGAAAGAGCTTTTAATGTAAAAAGATAAATTTCTATTTCTATAGTGCCTTTCTGTATGTCCCAAAACATAATTTTTTGTTTGTTCTTGGGATGTAAGTGCCACTGGTGACCCAGCATTTATTGGCCATTCCTAATTGCCCTTGAGAAGGTGGTGGTAGGCTGCCTTCTTGAACCGCTGCAGTCCATATGGTGTAGGTGCACCCACAGTGCTATTAGGGAAGGAGTTCCAGGATTTTTACCCAATGACAGTGAAGGAACAGAGATATATTTCTAGGTCATGATGGTGTGTTACTTGGAGGGGAACTTGCAGTTGGTGGCGTTCCCATGCATCTGTTGCCCTTGTCCTTCAGGTGGAAGAGGTCATAGGTTTGGAAAGTGTTGTCTAAGGAGCCTTGGCAAGTTGCTGCATTGCATCTTGTAGTTGGTACACACTGTGTGTCGGTGGTGGAGGAAGTGAATGTTTAAGATGGTGGATGGGCTGCCAATCAAGCGGGCTGCTTTGTCCTTGATGGTGTTGAGTTTCTTGAGTGTTGTTGGAGCCACACTCATTCAGGCAAGTGGAGAGTATTCCATCACACTCCTGACTTCTGCCTTGTAGATGGTGGACAGGCTTTGCAGAGTCAGCAGATGAGTTAATTGCCGCAGAATTCCCAGCCTTTGACCTGCTCTTGTAGCCATAGTATTTATATGGCTGGTCCTGTTAAGTTTCTAGTCAATGGTAATCCCCAAGCTGTTGATGGTGGTGGAATGCAGCAATGGTTAATGCTGTTGAACGTCATGGGGAGATGGTTAGATTCTCTCTCTTTTTGGGGGAGGTCATTGCCTAGCCCTTGTATGCTGCAAATGTTACTTGCCACTTATCAGCCCAAGGCTGAGTGCTGGCCAGGTCTTGCTGCATGCAGACATGGACTGCTTCAGTATCTGAGGAGTTGTGAATTGTACTGAACGCTGTGAAATCATCAGTGAACGTCCTTACTTCTGACCTTAGGTTGGAGGGAAGGTCAATGAAGTACTTTTGAAGTGTAATGACTGTTGTAATACAGGAAATGCGACAGCCAATTTATGCGCAACAAAGTCGCACAAACAGAAATGTGATAATGACCAGGTGATCTGTTTTGGTGATGTTGTTGAGGGATAAATAAATATCTATGAATTTGTCATGCTGAGTCACGAATATACATTTTCCATTTTCTCGTTGACTTTGCCTGATGTGTCCCTGAGTGTGCAGAGTCATAGTGGAGTAACATGTCAATTGAGTAGCCCTTAGTGATGAGGGAGGCAGCAGAGGGAGCTCCAAGTTCAGCAATGGATAACTGAGCACATTATGGGCTAGGAGTGGGAGAGGGTTCTCAGAGCAGACTGAAGGAAATGCAGAACTTGTTTCGAAGCTACTGAGATGGATTCTTTTAATTGGAGCTAATTGCAGCCAACTCGCTGGCCACAGGGACCCAAAACAGAAATGTTCCTACAATTTCTACTGTTCATAAACGGCAACTAATTTCTCATTGTGTTCTCTGCCCAACAAAGTGAGATTGTTTCAGCTTCTTGGGGCCTGGTGTTTCCAGATTGTTGCGGGACAGTTTCTGGAGCTTCACATTGATTTAATTAGCTGTTGTCTCTTTCACCGAAATGATGACTGACTGAGCCGAGTCTGCACAAGACAAGCCTACAATAGGAATGCAGGGGGAGAGGGGCCCCATAGAGGAGATTCTTGGGATGGATTGTCACCTCCACATTAGCTAGTATCTCCAGCAGCAATGAACCAGGCTGAAGACGATGACGACTTTCTTCATCCATAATCTTGTGCCAAAAAACATTCCAGAGGGAGGGGTTGGTTGCAGTATTATCACCGGTTTGGAGATCTCTGGGACCTAAGGTTGCATCCATCCCAATCAATGGAATGAAAGTCTCCTCGCTTTTGGCAGGAAGGAACCATTTGTTAGCTCGATTGTAAATAATTACCTATCCTTAGGTACTGTCCCCTCCGTTTCAAATCTATCATCAACCCATTCCTCAAAAAATCTACCCTCTGCCCTTGCAAGCTGATAACTCATCTCCAACATCCTTTTTTTCCCCCCAAAGTCCTTGAATGTGATGTCACCTCCCAAATCCATGCACATCTTTCCCGCAACTCCATTTTTAATTTCCCCAATCAGGTTTTTCAACTGTGTGAGAGCACTGAAACGGCCCTAATCAAACTCACAAATGGCACCTTTTGTGACTGAGATGGTGGTGCACCACCATCTCATCCTTTTCATCCAGTTTTCAGCCTTTGACATGTCCTCCTGCAATACCTCTCCCCGTTTTAGCTGGCTCATTGAGGCTGCTCCCACTTGACTCCACTGTAATTTATCGGAGCGTAGCCAGACCATCTCCAGCACTGGTTCCTTATGCTGCTCTTGCACCGTTACCTCTGGAGTCACCCAAGGATCTATGCTTCGTCTCACCCTCGTCCTTTTCCTCATCTCTATGTTGCCTCTCAGTGGCATCATCCAAAGATAAGGGGCAGAATTTCATCAGCAGAGTGCAGATGTGCTGGGAGATAGGAGGGTCAGCAAAATGGCGGTGGATAGTGTTGGGAGGGAAGCCGATGTGTTTATGCTGCTAAGGGATATTCCCAGAGGTGGCCCGGCTGGCGGATTGAGGCCACACTTGAAGGTGGTGGGTAGGTAATTAAGCTTATTAAACAAGCAAATAATGGTGATTTTTACCAACTATTCACAATTTTGCAAGGGGTGCAAGAGAACATCGTGGCTTCAGAGCCTCAACAGCTGTAAGGAGGCGGAAGATGAATGGAAGGTCAGTCTTGGCTGTGGTCAGCAGCTGTTGTGAAAGGTAGCATGGCTTTACAGGAAGGATGAAAGAGAGTAAATAGCGGCAGTAGCAATCTGGAGACTAGCCAAACTTGGCAAGCACAGTGGAGGCATTCTGATTGAGTGTCCTCTTTGAATTGCCACTTGTATGTACAGAGTCAGGTGGGTGGGAGGCCTTGAAAAGTGAGTGTAGCAATTTACATGTATCTCATTCACTCCGGCTTTGACACCTCCAGTGAGGAGGAGCATCAGAGAGGGAGGGAGCTGCAGCCAGTGGGAGGGCTGCTGACACACCCAGAGGGGCAACAGGATCATGAGGCTGGAAGGGGCCACACAAAGGGCACTGAGGGGCATGCAACCAGCTTGTTGTGCACAGATGACGCTACCCACCAGAGAGCATTTACCATCAGAGGCTCTGCTTCCTGCACCTCTCCAGAGACATGGTCACTGAACTGTGCACCATAATAGAGGAGGAGCTGAACCCAATGGGATGTGGTGGGCACCCAATGCCTGTGGCAAAGGTCACCGTGGCGCTGAATTTCTATGCCTCAGGCTCATTCCAGGGATCTTCTGGAGATATCTATGGGATATCCCAGTCTGCGTTTCATCGCTGCATCAAGATGGTCACCAATGCCATCTTCAAGAGGGCCTGCCATTTTGCACCAATCCAGTCAGTTGGGCTGAGAGTGCTTCAGAATTTGGGGCTATTGCTGGATTCCCCCTGTGCAGGGTGTCATCAGCTGCACGCGTGACCATTAAGGCTCCCACTGACCAGGCAGCAGCCTTCATCAGCCGGAAGAACTTTCACCCGCTCAATGTACAACTGGTCTGCGATCACCGCAAGTGGACCCTTCAGGTCTATGCAAAGCTCCCGGGAAACTGTTATGACACCTACATACAAAGGCAGTCCCAAGTGCCTGACCTTCTCGGGCCCACCCCTCGCCTTGGAGCTGATACTTGGTGACGAGGACTACCCACAGACGACATGGCTCCTTATGTCTGTGTGGAACCCTGGCACAGATGCAGAGGAGAGATACAACAGCTTCCACAGGACAACACAAGTGATCATCGAGCAGGCAATAGGGCTTCTGAAGATGAAGTTCAGATGTCTTGATAGATCTGGTGGAGCCCTTCAATATTCCCCAGCAAGGGTCTGGCTTATCGTTGTGGTGTGGTGTGCTCTGCACAACCTGGCGCTACAGAGGGGAGAAGCTTTGAACAATGAGGACATCTTGGAATGCAATGTCTCCTGTGAGGATGAATATTTGAAGGGGGCTGCTGACCAGGTGGGCTATGATGAAGACCCGGAGGAACCACAGGCAAGACACAATGAGATACGCACAAGGAAGGCTTGCAAGTCACTAATACAGACACGTTTCTCATGAATTTTCCTACACAACCATACAAGCAAATATATCTTCTACCTTCTATAGCCCTGTTGCCCTTTCCTTGAATGCCCTTCCCACCTCACGAGACTTGCAATCGCATTAGACCATGGCATGAAAAATGCAATGACCTTGTGTGTTGTGGTCCTTCCCATCACATCCTTTGCAAGAGCCATCAAACTGTTAATGGCCCAGTAGTGGATAAATGAGTAAAGGATTCTTTTTGTGGTGCAGCATATCTGATTTAATTAAGACAAATAAACAGCAAGGTGACGTCAAACTACATAATCTATCCCTTTGAAACCCAAATGCAGCTAGGTGGACTTCCTCATGCACTTGCGGGTGCTCCCCCTGTGCTGTCACCTGAGGTGGAGGCAGGCTGCTGTCTTTCTGCTCCATGGCTCTCAATGGCCGTGGCAGTCAGCCTCTGGTTGCCTCAGGCCTTGAGGGCCCAGGCTTTGGTGGTTTCCTTCACAGGTGGCTGTGTCATTGTAGATTCCTGAGGCACTGGGGTCACTATCAGAGGGGACAAGGATCCACCGTCCAGTGTCTTCGCAAAGCCACTCCTCTACTCTTTCAGGGCACACTTGTTCCTCCCTTCTCACTTGAGTTCGAGCACGTGGCGATGATGCCAGGCATCTGGCCCCGCCCCTTCGCCCAGCTATTGCTGCACAGATTTCATGGAGGCAATGGAATGCAGATCCACACGCATCTCGGGAATCCACTGGATGGTTTGCTGGATGTGGCGCTCCATGAGGGTTGCCAGTCTGTCAGTAGAGGAGGTCATGAGTGCGCACACCAGAGTCATAGCTGTGCTCATGTTCTGGATGGACTCCTCCAGCATTCATGCATCGGTACACATAGCCTCTGGAAGCTCCGCCAGATGTTCATGCACCTCACACTGCAGCTCCAGCATCTGCTGCTTTGTGGATGGCCTCAGAGGCATGTCATCAGCCTGAAGCTGAACATCGTTGGGTACTTCCACAGTCCTCTGATTGTGAGTGGCCACAACTGTCACTGCCTAGGTCAGCTGCTTGGGCGGGTCTGTGCTGTGGTCACCAGATTGTGACCCTGTTACTACTCGTGCACGATTACTCACTGATGTGAGAATATCTGTGCTGGTGGAGGATGCAGGGGGATAATATGATGGTGCACCCTCTGAGGTCTCCTCCTCCTCAGAGGTGAAGGGTTATCACCCAGGCTCAGCACCTGGCTGTTCTTGTCCCTGACCTGCGAGAGACAGAAGAGTGATGAGAGGGCAATACACTTTCCAACACGTCCTTCTCACTACTCATCATCTGGAGCTCTATGTGAGCAGTGGTGTACACATGAACACTATGCTTTTTGCTCGCCAGAGGGTCCCTTGTACCCTCGCACTCTCTTGGAGCTCCACGCGCGTCTCACCATCTGTGATAGCCTGCCTTGCCTTATTGTCCCTGAACTCCATTGCCACCTCTTCCATTTGTGTGAGGAATGCTGCCTCCAGTTCTTCTTTTCTCTTGCACACTGTGAGCTCTTTTCTCCTACAAGCATATAAATTTACATTGTTACATCATCATGGACACATGGTGTCACAGAAATGCCTCCTGCTTGCGGCTATTCACTGGCAGTGCAGGGGTCAACTGCAGGGAGTAGTGTTGAACTGCGGGAGCAGGCTGGTAGAGGACCTTTATCTTCTGGATGTTTAGCTTAATGCCCATTCTTCCATACACCTCCATGAATGCATCAGCGAGGCTTTGAAACTCGGCCTCTGACTGTGCACATATGCAAGCATTGTCCGCACACCGCAGTTCGATGACAGAGATTGGAGAGGCCTTGGTTCTGGACTGGAGGTGGCATAGGTTAAATAGTTTCCCTCCACTACCTCTGTATTGTCCGATTTTCAGGCCTGGATACCATGTTTAATTCCAGTCAAATATTGGGAAGACCGAAACCATTGTCATTGACCCCATCACAAACCTCATACCCTCTCCTCAGTAACATCCCCAGCCACGGTCTCTGATTGAACTTGACTGTTCATAACCTCCACAACCTATTTAACCCGAGGTGAACTCCAACTCTATATCCTCTTCATCACAAAGACCGCCGAATTCCAACTCTGTTATATCCCCCTATCTCCATCCCTGCCTCAGCCCATTCATTGGCAAAATTCTTATCTATGCCTTTCCCACCTCCCATCTTTGACCATTCCAATGCTCTACTGGCCAGCCTCCTATCTTCCACGAACTTCAGCTAATTCAAAACCCTGCTGCTTGTGTTTTAACCCACACCAAGTCCCATACACCCATCACCCTTGTGCTCGCTGCTGTTCGTCAATTCTCGCTCCTCCTTCAGTTTGGTGGGGTTTTTTTCTGATTACACTTCTTTGAAATTCCTTGCAATGTTTTCCAGCATTAAAGGTGCTGTTTAAATCCAGATTGTTGTTGTGGTAGTGGGTTTGGACAAAAATTGCCAGCATTTAGTAGCTTCACTCCAGGAAGAAAAATGGAAATGATGTGACAAGTTTGGATATTTGTTGTAATGGCCATGTTTCGAGGGATTGTGTATTTATTACCTGTCTAGACTGGGTGTGCCTCTTGTACGGGTGACGGACTGATATTACCTGTCTAGACTGGACGTGTCTCTTGTACAGGTGGCGGACTGATATTACTTGTCTAGACTGGGTGAGCCTGTGGTACAGGTGGTGGACTGATATTACCTGTCTAGACTGGATGTGCCTCTTGTATTGCCAGCAGACTGATATTACTTGTCTAGTCTGGATGTGCCTCTTGTACAGATGGCAGACTGATATTACTTGTCTAGACTGGATGTGCCTCTTGTATTGGTAGCAGACTGATATTACTTGTCTAGACTGGGTGTGCCTCTTGTACTGGTAGCAGACTGATATTACTTGTCTAGACGGGGTGTGCCTCTTGTACAGATGGCAGACTGATATTACTTGTCTAGACTGGGTGTGCCTCTTGTACAGATGGCAGACTGATATTACTTGTCTGGACTGGGTGTGCCTCTTGTACTGGTAGCAGACTGATATTACTTGTCTAGACGGGGTGTGCCTCTTGTACAGATGGCAGACTGATATTACTTGTCTAGACTGGGTGTGCCTCTTGTACAGATGGCAGACTGATATTACTTGTCTGGACTGGGTGTGCCTCTTGTACTGGTAGCAGACTGATATTACTTGTCTAGACGGGGTGTGCCTCTTGTACAGATGGCAGACTGATATTACTTGTCTGGACTGGGTGTGCCTCTTGTACAGATGGCAGACTGATATTACTTGTCTAGACGGGGTGTGCCTCTTGTACAGATGGCAGACTGATATTACTTGTCTAGACTGGGTGTGCCTCTTGTACAGATGGCGGACTGATATTACTTGTCTAGACGATGTGTGCCTCTTGTACGGGTGGCGACTGATATTACTTGTCTAGACTGGGTGTGCCTCTTGTACAGATGGCAGACTGATATTACTAGTCTAGACTGGGTGTGCCTCTTGTACAGATGGCAGACTGATATTACTTGTCTAGACTGGGTGTGCCTCTTGTATTGGTAGCAGACTGATATTACTTGTCTAGACTGGGTGTGCCTCTTGTACTGGTAGCAGACTGATATTACTTGTCTAGACTGGATGTGCCTCTTGTACTGGTAGCAGACTGATATTACTTGTCTAGACTGGGTGTGCCTCTTGTACAGATGGCAGACTGATATTACTTGTCTAGACTGGGTGTGCCTCTTGTACAGATGGCAGACTGATATTACTAGTCTAGACTGGGTGTGCCTCTTGTACAGATGGCAGACTGATATTACTTGTCTAGACTGGGTGTGCCTCTTGTATTGGTAGCAGACTGATATTATTTGTCCAGACTGGGTGTGCCTCTTGTACAGATGGCAGACTGATATTACTAGTCTAGACTGGGTGTGCCTCTTGTACAGATGGCAGACTGATATTACTTGTCTAGACTGGGTGTGCCTCTTGTATTGGTAGCAGACTGATATTACTTGTCTAGACTGGGTGTGCCTCTTGTACTGGTAGCAGACTGATATTACTTGTCTAGACTGGATGTGCCTCTTGTACTGGTAGCAGACTGATATTACTTGTCTAGACTGGGTGTGCCTCTTGTACAGATGGCAGACTGATATTACTTGTCTAGACTGGGTGTGCCTCTTGTACAGATGGCAGACTGATATTACTTGTCTAGACTGGATGTGCCTCTTGTACTGGTAGCAGACTGATATTACTTGTCTAGACTGGGTGTGCCTCTTGTACAGATGGCAGACTGATATTACTTGTCTAGACTGGGTGTGCCTCTTGTACAGATGGAAGACTGATATTACTTGTCTAGACGGGGTGTGCCTCTTGTACTGATAGCAGACTGATATTACTTGTCTAGACTGGGTGTGCCTCTTGTCCAGATGGAAGACTGATATTACCTGTCTAGACTGGGTGTGCCTCTTGTACAGATGGCAGACTGATATTACCTGTCTAGACTGGGTGTGCCTCTTGTACAGATGGCAGACTGATATTACTTGTCTAGACTGAGTGTGCCTCTTGTACAGATGGCAGACTGATATTACTTGTCTAGACTGGGTGTGCCTCTTGTACTGGTAGCAGACTGATATTACTTGTCTAGACGGGGTGTGCCTCTTGTACAGATGGCAGACTGATATTACTTGTCTAGACTGGGTGTGCCTCTTGTACAGATCGCAGACTGATATTACTTGTCTAGACTGGGTGTGCCTCTTGTACAGATGGCAGACTGATATTACTTGTCTAGACTGGGTGTGCCTCTTGTACAGATGGCAGACTGATATTACCTGTCTAGACTGGGTGTGCCTCTTGTACAGATGGCAGACTGATATTACTTGTCTAGACTGGATGTGCCTCTTGTATTGGTAGCAGACTGATATTACTTGTCTAGACTGGGTGTGCCTCTTGTATTGGTAGCAGACTGATATTACTTGTCTAGACTGGATGTGCCTCTTGTATTGGTAGCAGACTGATATTACTTGTCTAGACTGGGTGTGCCTCTTGTATTGGTAGCAGACTGATATTACTTGTCTAGACTGGATGTGCCTCTTGTATTGGTAGCAGACTGATATTACTTGTCTAGACTGGATGTGCCTCTTGTATTGGTAGCAGACTGATATTACTTGTCTAGACTGGATGTGCCTCTTGTACTGGTAGCAGACTGATATTACTTGTCTAGACTGGATGTGCCTCTTGTACTGGTAGCAGACTGATATTACTTGTCTAGACTGGGTGTGCCTCTTGTACAGATGGCAGACTGATATTACCTGTCTAGACTGGGTGTGCCTCTTGTACTGGTAGCAGACTGATATTACTTGTCTAGACTGGATGTGCCTCTTGTACTGGTAGCAGACTGATATTACTTGTCTAGACTGAGTGTGCCTCTTGTACAGATGGCAGACTGATATTACCTGTCTAGACTGGGTGTGCCTCTTGTACAGATGGCAGACTGATATTACTTGTCTAGACTGGGTGTGCCTCTTGTACAGATGGCAGACTGATATTACTTGTCTAGACTGGGTGTGCCTCTTGTACTGGTAGCAGACTGATATTACTTGTCTAGACGGGGTGTGCCTCTTGTACAGATGGCAGACTGATATTACTTGTCTAGACTGGGTGTGCCTCTTGTACAGATGGCAGACTGATATTACTTGTCTAGACTGGGTGTGCCTCTTGTACAGATGGCAGACTGATATTACTTGTCTAGACTGGGTGTGCCTCTTGTACAGATGGCAGACTGATATTACTTGTCTAGACTGGATGTGCCTCTTGTATTGGTAGCAGACTGATATTACTTGTCTAGACTGGATGTGCCTCTTGTACTGGTAGCAGACTGATATTACTTGTCTAGACTGGGTGTGCCTCTTGTACAGATGGCAGACTGATATTACTTGTCTAGACTGGGTGTGCCTCTTGTACAGATGGCAGACTGATATTACTTGTCTAGACTGGGTGTGCCTCTTGTACAGATGGCAGACTGATATTACTTGTCTGGACTGGGTGTGCCTCTTGTACAGATGGCAGACTGATATTACTTGTCTAGACGGTGTGTGCCTCTTGTACAGATGGCAGACTGATATTACTTGTCTAGACTGGGTGTGCCTCTTGTACAGATGGCGGACTGATATTACTTGTCTAGACGGGGTGTGCCTCTTGTCCAGATGGCAGACTGATACTACCTGTCTAGACTGGGTGTGCCTCTTGTACAGATGGCAGACTGATATTACTTGTCTAGACTGGGAGTGCCTCTTGTACAGATGGCAGACTGATATTACTTGTCTAGACTGGGTGTGCCTCTTGTATTGGTAGCAGACTGATATTACTTGTCTAGACTGGGTGTGCCTCTTGTACTGGTAGCAGACTGATATTACTTGTCTAGACTGGATGTGCCTCTTGTACTGGTAGCAGACTGATATTACTTGTCTAGACTGGGTGTGCCTCTTGTACAGATGGCAGACTGATATTACTTGTCTAGACTGGGTGTGCCTCTTGTACAGATGGCAGACTGATATTACTTGTCTAGACTGGGTGTGCCTCTTGTACAGATGGCAGACTGATATTACTTGTCTAGACTGGATGTGCCTCTTGTATTGGTAGCAGACTGATATTACTTGTCTAGACTGGATGTGCCTCTTGTATTGGTAGCAGACTGATATTACTTGTCTAGACTGGATGTGCCTCTTGTACTGGTAGCAGACTGATATTACTTGTCTAGACTAGATGTGCCTCTTGTACTGGTAGCAGACTGATATTACTTGTCTAGACTGGGTGTGCCTCTTGTACAGATGGCAGACTGATATTACTTGTCTAGACTGGATGTGCCTCTTGTACTGGTAGCAGACTGATATTACTTGTCTAGACTGGGTGTGCCTCTTGTACAGATGGCAGACTGATATTACTTGTCTAGACTGGATGTGCCTCTTGTACTGGTAGCAGACTGATATTACTTGTCTAGACTGGGTGTGCCTCTTGTACAGATGGCAGACTGATATTACTTGTCTAGACTGGATGTGCCTCTTGTACTGGTAGCAGACTGATATTACTTGTCTAGACTGGGTGTGCCTCTTGTACTGATAGCAGACTGATATTACTTGTCTAGACTGGGTGTGCCTCTTGTACAGATGGCAGACTGATATTACTTGTCTAGACTGGATGTGCCTCTTGTACTGGTAGCAGACTGATATTACTTGTCTAGACTGGGTGTGCCTCTTGTACAGATGGCAGACTGATATTACTTGTCTAGACTGGGTGTGCCTCTTGTACAGATGGAAGACTGATATTACTTGTCTAGACTGGGTGTGCCTCTTGTACTGGTAGCAGACTGATATTACTTGTCCAGACTGGGTGTGCCTCTTGTACAGATGGCAGACTGATATTACTTGTCTAGACTGGGTGTGCCTCTTGTACAGATGGCAGACTGATATTACTTGTCTAGACTGGATGTGCCTCTTGTACTGGTAGCAGACTGATATTACTTGTCTAGACTGGGTGTGCCTCTTGTACAGATGGCAGACTGATATTACTTGTCTAGACTGGGTGTGCCTCTTGTACAGATGGCAGACTGATATTACTTGTCTAGACTGGGTGTGCCTCTTGTACAGATGGCAGACTGATATTACTTGTCTAGACTGGATGTGCCTCTTGTACTGGTAGCAGACTGATATTACTTGTCCAGACTGGGTGTGCCTCTTGTACAGATGGCAGACTGATATTACTTGTCTAGACTGGGTGTGCCTCTTGTACAGATGGCAGACTGATATTACTTGTCTAGACTGGATGTGCCTCTTGTACTGGTAGCAGACTGATATTACTTGTCTAGACTGGGTGTGCCTCTTGTACAGATGGCAGACTGATATTACTTGTCTAGACTGGGTGTGCCTCTTGTACAGATGGCAGACTGATATTACTTGTCTAGACTGGATGTGCCTCTTGTACTGGTAGCAGACTGATATTACTTGTCTAGACTGGGTGTGCCTCTTGTACAGATGGCAGACTGATATTACTTGTCTAGACTGGATGTGCCTCTTGTACTGGTAGCAGACTGATATTACTTGTCTAGACTGGGTGTGCCTCTTGTACAGATGGCAGACTGATATTACTTGTCTAGACTGGATGTGCCTCTTGTACTGGTAGCAGACTGATATTACTTGTCTAGACTGGGTGTGCCTCTTGTACTGGTAGCAGACTGATATTACTTGTCTAGACTGGGTGTGCCTCTTGTACAGATGGCAGACTGATATTACTTGTCTAGACTGGGTGTGCCTCTTGTACAGATGGCAGACTGATATTACTTGTCTAGACTGGGTGTGCCTCTTGTACAGATGGCAGACTGATATTACTTGTCTAGACTGGGTGTGCCTCTTGTACAGATGGCAGACTGATATTACTTGTCTAGACTGGGTGTGCCTCTTGTACAGATGGCAGACTGATATTACTTGTCTAGACTGGATGTGCCTCTTGTACTGGTAGCAGACTGATATTACTTGTCTAGACTGGGTGTGCCTCTTGTACAGATGGCAGACTGATATTACTTGTCTAGACTGGGTGTGCCTCTTGTACAGATGGCAGACTGATATTACTTGTCTAGACTGGGTGTGCCTCTTGTACAGATGGCAGACTGATATTACTTGTCTAGACTGGGTGTGCCTCTTGTACTGGTAGCAGACTGATATTACTTGTCTAGACTGGGTGTGCCTCTTGTACAGATGGCAGACTGATATTACTTGTCTAGACTGGGTGTGCCTCTTGTACAGATGGCAGACTGATATTACTTGTCTAGACTGGGTGTGCCTCTTGTACAGATGGCAGACTGATATTACTTGTCTAGACTGGGTGTGCCTCTTGTACAGATGGCAGACTGATATTACTTGTCTAGACTGGGTGTGCCTCTTGTACAGATGGCAGACTGATATTACTTGTCTAGACTGGATGTGCCTCTTGTACTGGTAGCAGACTGATATTACTTGTCTAGACTGGGTGTGCCTCTTGTACAGATGGCAGACTGATATTACTTGTCTAGACTGGGTGTGCCTCTTGTACAGATGGCAGACTGATATTACTTGTCTAGACTGGGTGTGCCTCTTGTACAGATGGCAGACTGATATTACTTGTCTAGACTGGATGTGCCTCTTGTACTGGTAGCAGACTGATATTACTTGTCTAGACTGGGTGTGCCTCTTGTACAGATGGCAGACTGATATTACTTGTCTAGACTGGGTGTGCCTCTTGTACAGATGGCAGACTGATATTACTTGTCTAGACTGGATGTGCCTCTTGTACTGGTAGCAGACTGATATTACTTGTCTAGACTGGGTGTGCCTCTTGTACTGATAGCAGACTGATATTACTTGTCTAGACTGGGTGTGCCTCTTGTACAGATGGCAGACTGATATTACTTGTCTAGACTGGGTGTGCCTCTTGTACAGATGGCAGACTGATATTACTTGTCTAGACTGGGTGTGCCTCTTGTACAGATGGCAGACTGATATTACTTGTCTAGACTGGATGTGCCTCTTGTACTGGTAGCAGACTGATATTACTTGTCTAGACTGGGTGTGCCTCTTGTACTGATAGCAGACTGATATTACTTGTCTAGACTGGGTGTGCCTCTTGTACAGATGGCAGACTGATATTACTTGTCTAGACTGGGTGTGCCTCTTGTACAGATGGCAGACTGATATTACCTGTCTAGACTGGGTGTGCCTCTTGTACAGATGGCAGACTGATATTACCTGTCTAGACTGGGTGTGCCTCTTGTACAGATGGCAGACTGATATTACCTGTCTAGACTGGGTGTGCCTCTTGTACAGATGGCAGACTGATATTACTTGTCTAGACTGGGTGTGCCTCTTGTACAGATGGCAGACTGATATTACTTGTCTAGACTGGGTGTGCCTCTTGTACTGGTAGCAGACTGATATTACTTGTCTGGACTGAGTGTGCCTCTTGTACAGATGGCAGACTGATATTACTTGTCTAGACTGGGTGTGCCTCTTGTACAGATGGCAGACTGATCTTACTTGTCTAGACTGGGTGTGCCTCTTGTACTGGTAGCAGACTGATTTTAGCTGACTGAGTGTTTCTGCTGAACAGGTTTGAAAATCAAGCCTGTATTTGACCTGGAGAGATCAGCAGCCACTCTGCTGAGAATGATCTTGTGGGGGTGACTCCCAAGTAAACTACAGGGATAAGTTCTGAAAGTGAAGTTGGCGGACTGACCAAGTTCCGGATAGGTTTGGGACAGATCCCAATGTTCCTGGACCTTCATGCTGTGACTGCTTGATCCTATGTTTTCCTCGATTGAAAATAAGACTGGATGATGGCTGCCTTTTTGATCACTTTTTCTGTTTGACTGATTACATTAATTAGTGCATATCTCATGTGACCAGTCAACTCTTTAGCCTGTGTGTTGAAGTATTATCAAATTAGTATTTAATTTTCCCAATTATGGGATTCTGAATTATTGGATTATTTTACTTTCAGTCGAAATCCCTTTGTTTCTCTCCCCCACAGGCAACATTTTCCATAAGCTATCTTCGACTGGCCTTTTGCTGCTAGGAGATGGGTGGTTGTCATGGCAACAAAGCTTCGAAGATGCCTGGTGACTCCCTGATTGGTGCATCTGTGCTGAATTGCTTTCAGGATTAATTTTACTGTGCTTTGAGATACAAAGACCCAGTCTGTTGTACTGGTTAATGTTTTTGTGGTTGATGGAAAGGTGGTTTGTGGGAGGGAGATGGGAGGGTCAATGGCTGCAGCAAACCTTGGCTGCATAATGTACCTCGACTAATATGACACATCCAGTAGCTCCATTCAGGCAGATCGGAGAAACACCATGTCTCCTTGTTGCTGAGGTAGTGCAATATCTGCATACTCAGCCTTTCGTACGCGCTAGATATTTCTGCTCAATTGTGACATAACAATGAAGTGCCTTCAGAGTAAAGCTCTAATTAAAACAAATTATTTTCTGGAATCATTCCTCAGAATACTCTCTTTGCAGTAGGAATTGAAGTGACATTGACCTCAACACTTCGTCCTGGTTCTTAACTGGCAATAACCTTAAGTAATAAAAAAAGCCGTAGCCCATTGGATGCTGCAGTTGCTTCCTAAATGCAAAATGCATATTTCAACTCTGTGTATTAAATTATTCACAGTTGCAGGTGTTGTTGAGGCAGGAGTTACTTCGTGCTCTGTTCCATTATTGGAGTCGGTGGTGGGGGTGTGGTTGTGCTTTACCCTCGAGTTTATAGGATTGGTGACAATTTTGGGCTGTTCAGAAGATCCATGATGGAACCTCGGTACTGATGTGCACAATTTTGCATTAATCTTTCTGCCTGTGTCAGAAATAGGATGTCTCCACATGTATCTAAATCTATTAGATTTGCAGCTTCTTTGCATTGTGAAGCACTCCCCGTCGGACTGGCAAGTACTCTCCGGCATATTTGCCAGCTTAGCTAACTCCATTTAGGTTGGATTTAAGATTTTGTGACCGCTGACAGTTATTTCTGTTTGGATGCAGCATCTTTATTCTCCAGCATTCTGCTCTCACAGTTTCATAACAGCTATATTATTCTCTGTACCACCAAAGAAAACTATACTGCACCCCTATTCCCCACACTACGTCCTCAGTAAACTCCTCTATACAGCAGCCAGCTCCCAATGTTTCAGGAGCAAGTTATGTCCTTTGGTCAGGAGTAGTGCCTGGGAGAAAATAATGGATGGAAGGAGACAATATGCAATGAAGAAAGCTGATGTGATAGCAACTGCTAGTCGAACATATCCAGATAGAACATATTACAACATTCCTGGCTTAAGGACTCATCCCCAGTGTTTGACAGTAAATATAACTACAGCATTGACACAAATAGCTGTTTAATCTGTTTGGGTGCACTGATTACATTTTGACTGGGATAATTCTGACTTCTCTTGACTGATTAACTTAACACTTCATAATACCAAACCTTAATGATCTCCCTGTTCCCTCCCTGCTGCAATTAGACTGTGCTGTAAAATGATCTGGGAAACTAGGGACTAGGGATATGTGGGACAGGAAGAGCTTACTGCAGAAAGAAAGCAGATATGAGTTAAGTCTTTCGCGCATGTGTGAATAAACAGCTGATAGCAAGGGGAGGCTGATAGAGACTCGGAGTCAGAGTGAGGCTTCGGCCTTGCTCCGTCTCATGCAGCCTAACTTAAAGCCTGCTGCTACCTGTGCTGTTTGTCTGGAGTTCCTCACACTGTTTAGTCGTGCCGATGGAAAGATAGCGGCCCCAAGGCAAGATTTCTATCGACTGGTTTCAGAGCCGAGAGCTGTCAACGTTGGATACTGTGAGAGAGATTTTGAGGCATGAGCTGTTGCTTTCACCAAAAATACAAAAACGATTAAAAACAGCAAGCAATGTTGCAGTGCCAGTATTTTTTTATTTTTTTATTTAGAGATACAGCACTGAAACAGGCCCTTTGGCCCACCGAGTCTGTGCCGACCAACAACCACCCATTTATACTAATCCTACATTAATCCCATATTCCTTACCACCTACCTACACTTGAGGCAATTTACAACGGCCAATTTACCTATCACCTGCAAGTCTTTGGCTGTGGGAGGAAACCAGAGCACCCGGCGAAAACCCACACGGTCACAGGGAGAACTTGCAAACTCCGCACAGGCAGTATCCAGAATCGAACCCGGGTTCCTGGAGCTGTGAGGCTGCAGTGCTAACCACTGCGCCACTGTGCCGCCCATGTAGTATATTCTTCTTTCCTCTCCTTTCCTTATCTTGCTCTGTTTCTCCCTTTCTCCTTTGTCCTTGTAGCTGCTTTCTCTCCCTTGGCCAGAAGTTTTAATAGAGAGCTTTCACTGCAGCTTTGGATGCTGGGATACTCCTGCCACTTGTGAAAAACACTGCTGCAGCTGAGGCATGAATATGGCTGATCATTGGGTATATCCAGGAGTGTCAGTAAGCCAGTACAAGTGAGCTCAGGCAGAGGCCGAGAAGCAAGTTACTCAAGGTGTGAACACAGGTGCATGCCCACACGTAATTAGGGGAGGGTATATGTGACTGCAGTGGAAATATCCAGTTGCCGTGAGAGATTGCAGAGATCACATTGGTGTCTGGAAGAATGAGGTGGGGGGAGGGGATGGGGGGGAAAAAACATTTATAATCTGTGACTATTTCACCAAAATTGATTAGTCCTATAATGTCAATTGCTAAGAGTGGGATCAGACATAACAAGGTAGACTTATGTATTGAAGCTTACCTAATTCTTTGGAATTTTACAGGTTTCACTCCTTGTAGTATGGGCTGTTATCTACACAATGCAGCTAGTCAAAGCTCAATATAGGTGGTTATGTTCCATTGACCTACTACATGTTTGCTGTGGAAGAAAAAATTCCCAGAATTTCCCTTTTGCAATATACTCTGATTATTCACCTCTCTCGGATAATTAAATGAGTTGGGGAGTTGCCGTGGTAGTACAAATTGTATGAGTCATTGCAAGGATCGACCTCAATTGACTGAGTTTCTTGTTCCATATATCTTTAATACTTCTTTACCAATTCTTTTATTTGTACTTCCTCCTTTTCTGTTTATTATTCCCCAGGCTACAGGGGGGAAGTGGGGGATTCAGGCAAAATGGTTCTTAATTCCATCCTGTCCCCAATGCATTTCTACAGTCGCCCATGAGGAGGGATAAGCATTGGCATGGTGACTGTTTTTCCCCCTTCCAGTTCTTCCTCCTTCAAGGGAAGAGATGGGCAGGACTGGGGATGTAGAGGTGTGCTGCCCAGATTATGGACATTAGGTAAGGTGGCATCACTGGCTGTTCACATGCTGCTACACTTTGATAATGGGCCCCTGGTCTCCACTGTCTGTTTACAACAGATCCTTAAATGGCGCTAAAGCAACAAGGTTACCTCATACAGTCACTGCCAATTTACTTATTTTTTTGAAGATGTTCTCAGCTTCTGTCAAATATCTTTTGAGCTGCTATTACCTGGAGAGAGGCCTTCATTCCCTGATAGGAGAACTATACGAAACACTGCAAGTGAATCAGTTACTGATTTGGAATTGTGAAAACCCATCCACACACAGCTGGCAGTCACACAGGCGAGGGTGAAACTGGAAATCCTGGTCAAGGTTATCCTGCATGTAACTTGAATTGCAGCTGATACAGCAGCAGGACTCTACTTTGGAGGTCCAATGTCCAACAGGATGGAGAGAAGACATTTTGCTTCAATATCTTCTCTTCACCTTCACCCCTGTACTCCACTGAGTTCCCAATCTTGGCCATGCTGCACAGAAAGGATGCTCCTACCAGAACAGGAGAAAAATCTGTGAGTCACAGTAAGCAGCTCTCACAAGAAGGAACAAACTGATTCGTCAACAGAATGGGAATTCATCCAAAGCAGTAATCTAATCAAGGTGGGTAAAAGTACTCTCCACAAACCATTATTTCACAGATAAATCAATCAGACTCCTCAATTAGTGTGTAACTTACACAAAGCTATGCATTATTCTATATAAGCCACCCAAACCCTTCAATTACATTACAGCCTGCAGTAGCACCCTCATTATTTTGTATATGCAGCAACCAATTCCTCAATTCAGATTTGAACCCTGCATATTCTCCATTCATTTCATCCTTACGGTTCACTTTTCTCCTGGGCAGACTGGCTACATTATAAACCATGTAGTTCTCAACATGGTTTATTCTTTTTTCTTTTGCAAGCACAGCATCTTAACAGGTTATGGTCCCACCAACACTGGCAGCACCCATTGTTCACTGTGGTTCTCCATGTGTGAGCCAAGTTACTGATCATCAGTCAATTATTTGATGACAGAAGGTTACTCCCCTGACCTTTCTGACTTCCAGTTGTCTCCTTTTAAGCAGCGCTTGTTGGATAGTAATTGGGGGTTGATTCACTGGCTGATATTTCTCTCTCCTCTTTGCCCCTTTCCCACCACTCATGCCTAAGCTGCCAGTTCATAGGCTTGTAGTCTAACTGCAGTACCTCAGCAATTGCTTCAGTTTATATGAACTGACTCAGTACAGACCAGATGTAGGACCTCCTGCTCTGTATGGCTCAGTACATCATCAAGCCATCCAGGAGCTTCAAAAAACTGGTATTTTGTTGGACAATAGCTGTATCACTAAATTAATCCAGCATCTTTGAGATGCAAAAAAAGAAAAACTTGCATTTACATAGTGCCATTCACAACCTCAGGACATCCCAAAACGATTTACAGCCAATTAATTACTCTTGAAGGTGCAGTCAATGTTGTAATGTTTGGCAGCCAAATTGTGCATAGCAAGCTGTCACAAACAGCAAAGTGCTAATGACCAGATAGTCTGTTTTACTGATGTTGTTTGAGGAATAAATATTGGCCAGGACACCAGGGAGAACTCCCCTGCTCTTCTTCAAAATAGTGCCATGGGATCTGTTACATCTACCTGAGAGGGCAGATGAGTCCTTGGTTTAAGACACCTCTGTCAGTGCTGCATTCCCTCAGTACTGCACTGGAGTGTCGACCTAGATTTTTTTCTCAAATTTATGGAGTAGGATTTGAACTAATAGCCTTCTGACTAAGAAGACTGAGTGCTACTGTAGAGACACGGCTGACAAAACACTCTGTTACCTTCCCATGTTGTCGTCAGTGTGTTACATGTCAGCTACAAGCAGGACAACGGGCATTCAAATGGACCTGCTGAGTATGCATTGCATTAAGGGGCTTATGCTTAAGACAAGGCCAGATAAGATGTCATCGTAATGCCTCACAGTGTATATCTGATTGGATTTATAATGCCGAGCAGGCTGCTATATAAAATCTAGGTAGTGCATCCCGGAAGATGATGCTTAGTGATTTGCTGCAGCTCAAAGATAACCGGTGTCTCTTGCTGTGCTTCGCATGGACTTCATTTTACCAAGTCCTTACTGTACCCTTGTGGAGAAAATCTCAGCATCGTTCCAAGATTAGAAAAAAAACTCCCAGAAACTTGGATAGTCTCTGAAGTACTCTCCACTTTCAAGTTGGCTTTCTGATGTAGTCAATCTGTTGTCCAATATCCTGGGTAATTGAATATTTTCTAGTTTTTGTAACCAGTATCAAGCATTCCCAGTAAGATGCAGCACAGGCTAAATGTAGGTAAAAACTTCCTTTAAATTGGCTCATACAGTACCAAGATGGGACCAAGATCAGAAACTATCTTTAGTCTTGATACAGGAATGTCTATGTGGCCTCACAATCTGCCTCCATGCCGGATCCACCTAATTAACGTGCAACAAAATCTTCTCTGCCAGGAGTACAACAGCATGCACCTCACTTTTTTTTAATCTTAGTAACAGCCATTGCCATTTGGTAACCACTAGAAAGAATTCTGACTTTTTCTTTAGTACCTAAGAAATAGGAGCTGGAGTAGGCTCCAGCTTTCAAAAAGATTGTGGCTGATCTTCTACCTCAATTCTACTTTCCTGCACTTTCCTCATAATACATTGTCCAAATTCTTCGCCAGTTCTGTGAGACTAAACCAATATGCCTAATTAAGAAAGAGTCCCACTTTATTCCTTGGAGTGATCCCCATGACAATTACAGGTGTCCTAAATTGGCACCGGGCAGCATTAGAATACTATACTGAAGTGGTTCCAAATGGCATCAGATGAGGGAGCACTTTGTCTAACCAAACACTGCATTGAAAGTAATTCATCATGCAATGCTTTTTGTAGTGTTTTGTTATAAAGGGGGACTATATAAATGTGAGGTTTGTTATTTATTATTGTTAATTCCCTGGGATGTCTGAAGGGAGTTAAAAATGGAAGTCAGGACAACAGCAGTCAATCTTGCACTCATTTGACGAGAAAGGCATGAGTAGCAGCTTGTTCAAGGGCAGAAGGTGAGTTTGTGTAAAAAGCACCCTCTCAGTACCTTAAAATGTTGGGCGAGGCATTACTTTCACCGTGAAGTTACTAGTATTACAAAGAAGCACCTAATTCTGGAGTTTAATGAAATAGGAATGTCCATACTTCAGCTCAGCTTCTGGGTCAGAGAGATGCATGTGGTCATTCCGGGTTGAGATTGGCTATGGAATGCTCATTCAACACTGGTCTGATGTCATAGGCCCGCCCATGTGCCCCTGCCTCTGAGTCTGTGAAATAGTCCTTCACAAACAAGCTTACACTGTGTGAATGGGCATTTTTAAAGAGGAATATATAAGTAGCTGTTTTTATTTATGTGTAAAGGCAGTGTGATTTAAAATAGTTAATATGGCAGCTGGTCAAAATTTCATGGTAGTTCCCAGAATCCATTGTTAAGAATGAAGATTTTGCAGCATTTGTATTTTGTATTTACTTGTATTTATTTATATCTTGAATTAGAACTGTAATCGATCTTGGGGTAGAGTTTCTGCTTTGTGTGCAGACAGTGATCTGGGCACAAATTGTGTTCAAAATTGCTCTACATTTCCGAACCTTTTTTGCTCAAGTTTCCATTCAAACTAGATGTAAAATCTGCCATGAACCAGCACAATTGGGCTGTGTTTTAACATGTAATTTTTTTTAATTGCATTTAAAAATATGATAAAATCATTGGTTATAGCACAGAAGAAGGCCATTTGGGCCATCAAGTCTGTGCCAGCTCTTTGTAAGAGCAGCTCAGCTAGTCCCATTCCCCTGCCTTTTCTCATAGCCCCGCAAATATTTTCTTGATATAATTATCCAATTTCCTATTGAAAACCATGATTGAATCTGCCTCCATCATGCTCTTGGGCAGTGCCTTCCAGATCCTAACCTCACGATGCGTTAAAAAAACGTTTTTCCTCATGTCGCCTCTGGTTCTTTTGCCATTCACCTTAAATCAGTGTCCTCTGTTACCCTTCTGCCAAGGGGAACATTTTCTCCCGATCTACTCTGTCCAAACCCTTTATGATTATGAATACTTCTATCAAATCTTCTATCAACCTTCTTTTCTCTAAGGCGAACAACCCCAGATTCTCCAATCTATCCATGTAACTGAAGTCCCTCATCCCTGGAGTCATACTTATAAATCGTTTCTGCACCCTCTCTAAAGCCTTCACATCCTTCCTCATGTGTGCTGCTCAGAATCGGCCACAATACTCCAGTTGAGCTGAACAATGGCAGGGGGGTGGGGGTGCGGTGAGGGTGAGGGATCAAGCTTGAGTAGATGTAGCAAACAGGGGTAGAGTCAAGGCAGGACAGCAGAATAGTAATATGGGAAATGAAGGTCTGAATGACAGGATGGGACAGAGAGACAAAACCTAAGAACACACCAACAGTCGAGACTTGATGTTACAAAGATAACAATAAGACAAAACTAAAGGCTCTGTATGCATGTAGCATTCATAACAAAGTAGACGAACCAGTAGCGCACATTGAAGTAAATAAATATGATCTGATAGCCATTATGGAGACATGGCTGTAGAATGTCAAGGATTGGGTCTTGAATATTGAGGGGTATATGACATTCAAGAAGAATAGGAAGCTAGGTAAAGATGGAGGGGTAGCAAGGATGGCATTGGTGTAATAATTAAAGATGACCTTGGTTCAGGAGATCAGGAAGTAGAACTGGTTTGGGTGGAGATGAGGAATAGTAGGGGGAAGAAGTCACTAGTGGGAGTGGTCTACAGGCCCCTGAACAGTAATCACAATGTAGGACAAAGTATACAAGAAGAAATATTGGGTGCTTGTGATAATGGGATGGCAATAACCATGAGTGATTTTAACCTACATATAAACTGGAAAAATCTGGATGCGGAGTTCATAGAATGCTTTCGAGATAGTTTCTTAGAGCCTAATGTTCTGGAACCAACCAGAGAGCAGGTTATATTAGATTTGGTATTGTGTAATGTGGCAGGATTAACTAACCACCTCAGAGTAAAGGCACCTCTAGGTAGCAGTGACCACAATATCATTGAATTTTACATCCAGTTTGAAAGAGAGAAGAGTGGGTCAAAGACTAGTCTTTTAAACTTGAATAAGGGCAACTATGTGGGCATGAAAGCTGAGCTAGCTGAAGTGAACTGGGTTACTAGGCTTAGCGATAGATCAATACAGAAGCAATGGCAGACATTTAAGGGGAGATTTCAGAATACTCAGAATAAGTATATTCCTGCTATAAAGAAAAATTCTAAGGGGAGGACCCACCATCCATGGTTAACTAAAGAAATTAAGGAAAGCATCAAACTTAAGGAAAAGGCATATAATTGCACAAAGATGAGTGGCAGTTCAGATGATTGGTCAGAATATACAGAACAGCAGAGAATGACGAAAAGGTTAATCATGAGAAAGTAATTGGAGTATGAGAGGAAGCTAGCTAGAAATGTAAAAACGGATAGCAAGAGTTTCTACAGGTATTTTAAAAAGGAAAAGATTAAGTAAAGTGAGTGTTGGTCCTCTAGAGAGTGAGAATGGGGAGCTAAAAGTAGATAATAAGGAAATGGCGATGCAATGAACAAATATTTTTCTTCTGTCTTCACAATAGAGGATACAAAAAACATTCAGGCAATAGCTGTAAATAAGGAGGTTAAAGGAAGAGAGGAACTTGGTGATATTACAATCACCAGGGAAGCGGTACTGACCAAACTGCTGGAGCTGCAGGCTGACAAGTCCCCGGGTCCTGATGGATTTCATCTTAGGGTCTTAAAAGAGGTGGCTCATGAGGTAGTCGATGCGTTGGTGTTAAGTTTTCAAAATTCACTAGATTGTGGAAAGGTTCCATCAGACTGGAAAGTAGCAAATATAACCCTTCTATTCAAGAAGGGGGGGAGGCAGAAAACAGGTAACTATAGGCCAGTTTGCTTGACGTCTGTCATGGGGAAGGTGTTAGAATTGATCATGAAGGAGGCTATAGCTGGGCACTTAGAAAAACTCAAGGTAATCAGGAATAGTCAGCATGGTTTTGTGAAAGGGAAATCATGTTTAACCAATTTATTGGAATTCTTTGGAGGAGTAACATACACTGTGGATAAAGGGGACCCGTTGACCTACTGAACTTGGATTTCCAGAAGGCATTTGACAAGGTGCCACATAAATGGTTATTGCGCAAAGTAGGAGCTCATGGTGTAGGGGGTAACATATTAGCGTGGATAGAAGATTGGCTGGCTGACAGAAAACAGAGAGTATGCATAAATGGGTCCTTTTCTGATTGGCAGCATGTGACAAGTGGAGTGCGGCAGGGGTCTGAGCTGGGGCCTCAACTTTTTGTAATTTATATCAATGACTTAGAGGAAGGGAGCGATGGCATGGTAGCTAAATTTTCAGATGACACAAAGATAGATAGAAAAATATGTTGTGAAGAGAACATAGGGAGGTTGCAGACCGATATAGACAGGTTGAGTGAGTGGGCAAAAATCTGGCAGATGGAGTATAATGTGGGAAAATATGAAGTTGTTCACTTTGGCAGGAAGAATAAAAAAGCCGAGACTTACTTAAACGGAGAACTACTGCAGAATTCTGAGGTGCGGCGGGATCTAGGTGTGCTAGTGCATGAGTCACAAAAAGTTAGCATGCACGTACAGCAGGTAATAAAGAACGCTAATGGAATGCTATCCTTTATTATGAGAGGAATTGAAAATAAAAGTAAGGATGTTGTGCTTCAGTTATACCACATCTCAAATATTGTGTGCAGTTTTGGCCTTCTTATTTAAGGAAGAATGTAAATGCGTTGGAGGCGGTTCAGAGGAGGTTTAGTAGATTGATACCTGGACTGGGCGTATTTTCACTGGAATTTAGAAGAGTGAGGGGAGACTTGATTGAAGTACATAAGATCCTGAATGGTCTTGACAAGGTGGGTTTGGAGAGGATCTTTCCTCTTGTGGGTGAGTCCAGAACTAGGGGGTTTCTTCCCTTCCAATTTCCTTTTGAAATCATTGTTTCTGCTTCCATCACTCTCATGGACAGCAAGTTCCAGGTCATTACCACTCACTACATTAAAAAAATTCTTCCTCACATTCTCCTTGCATCTCTTGCCCAAATCTACAATCTGTGTCCTCTAGTCCTTGTACTATGAGTTAATGGGAACAGTTTTTCCTTGTCTAACTTATCTAAGCCTGAATAATCTTGTACACTTCTATTAAATCATCCCTCAATCTCCTTTGCTCCAGGGAGAACAACTCCAGCTTTTCCACTCTAACCCTGTAACTAAAATCCCCCATCCCTGGAACCATTCTGGTAAATCATCTCTGCAACTCCTCAAGGACATCCTTCCTAAAGTGTGGTGACCAGAACTGGATGCAGTACTCCAGCTGGGGCCTAATCAGAGCTTTATAAAAGTTCAGCATAAATTCCCTGCTTTTGTCCTCAATGCCTCTGTTTATGAAGCCCAAGATCCCATTTGCTTTGATAACCACTCTCTCAATATGTCCTGCACACTCTTTAGAACCGCGCCATTAAGTCTATATTGCCTCACTCTATCCTTTCTTCCAAAATAGATCCCTCCAGATCTCTCAATTCCTGCAAGCCCTTTAAAATTGTACCATTTAGTTTATGTTTCCTCTCTTCGTTCTTCCTAGCAAAATATATCACTTCACACTTCTCTGTGTTAAATTTCATCTGGCATGTGCCTGCTCTGCCCATTTTAACGGTTTGCCTACGTCCTTCTGAAGTCTGTTACTATTTTCAGTGTTTACTACATTTCCAAGTTTTGTCTCATACAGGACATAATTTCAAAGTTTACAGATACCATATCCTCGTCATTAATATACATCAAAAAGAACAGTGGTCCTAATACCAACCCCTGGTGAACATCATTCGATACTTCTTCCCTCCAGTTTGATAAACAACCATTTCCCACCACTCTCTGTTTTCTGTCCCTTGGCCAGTTTTGTGTCCATGCAGCCACTGTCCCTTTAATTTTGCTAACAAGTCTGTTATGTGGTACTTTATGAAGCACCTTTTGAAAGTCCATATACGCATCAACTGCACTAGCCTCATCCGCCCTCTCCATTACTTCATCAAAGAACTCAATTAAGTTAGATTTGAGTAATCTGTGATGACTTTCATTTATTTGCCCATACTTTTCCAAGTGGCAGTTTAATTTAGCCCTGGATTACTGTCTTTTAAATGTTTTCCCACCACTGACATTAAGCTGACTGGCCTGTAGTTATTGGGTTTAGCCCTCTCTCCTTTTTGCAATCCTCCAGTCTTCTGGCACAACCCTCATAATCCAAGGAGGATTAGAAGATTGCAATTTCCACCCTTACTTCCCTCAATAATCTAGGAGGCATCCCATCCGGCCCGCGTGACTTTTCCACTTTGAGGACTGCCAAGCTTTTAAGTGCGACCACAAAGCAGAGTGCAAGTAGTAGGGCAGCACAGGGCCCCCCTCTCCCCACTCCTATCCTGCCTCCTGGATTGGCTGGTGACATGCAAGGTTGCAAGTAGCGTGTCTCTGTTTGCCACTCTCAGGTGCCAGTCCCCGAAGTCAGTATGTCTGGAAGGGGGCGGAGGCAGATGTGACCATTGCCTGCTGAAGAAATTAGGCATTGCTGATATTTTAATGTCCATGTGGAAAACAGGGTTGAATGGAAGCCCAGCAGCATTTCAGTGCATTCAGTCAAAGTTGGATTCAAAGGCAAGCTGCAGAGGGAAGACAAACATCAGACTGGGAATATAAGACAAATTTGACCTGCAGTCAGTATTATTGTGGACAAGCTTGGTGTTTGAATTTTGGCCAAGTTGCTAACAGATTAAATGGCAATCCAGTTTATAGAGATTATGGAGGGGCCTTTATGCTGGCAGCAGGGGTCTCGATGTCGGAGAAAACTGATGTTGAAATCCCCACGTTGCCTCTTTTCTGGAAGGCGTGGCAATTTTAGTGTCCATCAGGCACTTAAGTGGATAGCGGCTGGCCTTCCATAGGATTTAGGACCCCATCACCAGACATCCCGGCCTTGGAGAGCTGCTGGCCAATCAGAGGCTGGCAGCTGCAGCGCCACCGCGGAGAAACGAATATCGTTTTCATGAAAAGTTCCCATTTGTAATTATTCACTTCCATTGTTCCAATCCAACAGCCTCTTATTGTAGCATGACCTTTGGAAGTTATTTATATAATGTATTTATTTATGTTCTCTTATCCCAAACAGTATATTATTGGGCTTTCTTTAACATTCAGTCCATAATTCAAACTGGATTGGCATTACTGTCGTAATGCTGTGCATCTAACATAACAATCCAAGTATAAAAGAGGGTCTCTAAATATTTCATCAAATCAATAATTTAGTGACAATGTACATGGACCTCTTTGGTCTGTAAAATGCATCGTCAGCAGGGGTTAGTTGCCATGGTTACCAGCTTGCTGTATCATGTGATGGAAGAGAATTGGGGTGTGAGTAGGGCTGCAAGTTGCCATAGTAACAGTGACAAGTATGATTGATTGTGTCTTAAAGACAAACAGCCTGAAAGCAGCACTGGTCCTCTCTCATCTTGGCTGTCTAATATCCGAGAGTGTACTTAACAGATCACACATCATGCCTTGAATAATGTAGAAGTAGGCAGGTGATACTGGGTGATAAACAGTTAAAGTTCAAGCTCTTATAGAGAACCAGAATGAAGCAATTGTCTTATTGCTGCTTATTCCATCATGTATAGAGGATTTGGATCGGCGCAGGCTTGGAGGGCCGAAGGGCCTGTTCCTGTGCTGTCATTTTTCTTTGTTCTTTGTATAAAGATGCTTTGTGCACATTCTATGCCGTGTTCTCCATTGCACAGCCCTGATATTAAACACTCAGGAGTGCAATGTGAAAAGTATCACCAAAGTTTTCAGCATCAGTGAGGACATAAAATGGGTGATATCTGATTGGCTGCCTGTTACATACCCTGCCTGATTTTTTCTTTTCCCATTGAGGTCAATGGGAAGCAAGCAGTCAATCAGATAGCATCCATGAGCCTGGAATGAAATCCCTTTCCAAATTACACCATTCCTCCTGTCACCACAGCTGTGGCAGCTGTATTGGTGTTAGCCTGAGTGACAGCGCTTTTGCCTCTGAGTCACGTCCGCCACCAGGACCTAAACATGTGATGTAGATTGACACTTCAGTGCTGCAATACCGGAGCTGCCGTCTTTCAGATGAGATGTTCAACTGAGCCTTTAATTGCCTTCTCAGGCCGAACCAAACGATCTCATGGCATAATTTGAAGAAGAGCAGAGGAATTCTCCCTAGTGTCCCGACCAACATTTATTCCTCGACCAACATAATCAAAAAATGATTATCTGGTCATTATCTCATTGTGCGCAAGCCAGCTGCCACATTTCACTATATAACAACAGTGACCACACTTCAAACATAGTTGATTGGTTATAAAACACTTTAGGATGTCCTGAGGATGTGGAAGGCACTAAATAAATGCAAGTTTGTTCTTCCTGAATTTGTGACTTCTGTACAAGATCAAACTGGTAGAACACATTTTATTCCTGTACAGTAGCTAGTGGAGAATTTAAAAACCAATTTAAATGTCTAGTGTTTCTATTCCTTCATTAAAGGAAAATAACATTTGAATTATAAGTGGCAATATCCTAAGTCTCAGTCATCCATACATGCATTTATCGCCATGGTGAAAATGGTAGTCTGGATTTAGAGGCTTTTCCGATTGATATTAACACCGGGATCACAAATTCTGATGTAGGCTGAATACAGTGATAATATGATGCTGGTGTGTTAAAAAGATTAAATTAACTAATTATTAGCAGGGAAATTAACTTAAGTCACAGTATATGCCCAAATTGTTTTATCAGATACTGTGCTGGTGTTATAAGTCCTACCTAGGCCTTCATTTATACCATTAGGGGGAGCACTGGTCCTGTGGCATGGTCGTCAGAGGCAACAACTGTTATCGTCTTTGTTCTGGAATAGAATCTGATGTTTGCACATATAGGTGGGTGAACTGTAGTGATTCTATTCTATGATTAGGGCTGCACTGCTGTTCGTAAAGTAAGGTAATGGACTTTGCTGGAATCAAGAGTATTTGGAGTGTGCCGACATGGCTTGCGATTGTGCGTTTGGTCATAATCTGCTGCAGCATCTAATCCTTGTTGGCTTGCAGTTAGAAGCCATGATGACAGAAGCAGCGTAATTTTCCAGAGAAAGGCTGTTTGCCTCCATGCCATACTTTCACACTGCTGGAGCTGACCATAGAGTGTGCAGATGTCGTAGTTGTACTTCGTTGTTTTTTATTATCAGTTCTCCTCCAATGAGGGGAAAACTTGATTTCCTTATTATGTGTTGTCAAGCTCCTTGATACAGGCAGTGAAGAAAACAAAAAAGGCCACAAAGTATAATCAAATGTTCCTTCAATGAGAACGACATTTCCCATCTAGTGATTGACGGTTGTCATTGTCACCTAGTAAAGAAAGAACTTGCATTTATAAAGCACCTTATCACCACCTCAGGATGCCCCAAAACACTTGACAGCTAATAAAATACTTTTGATGTACAGTCACTGTTGTTACAGAATACAGCAAGATCCCACAAACAGCAGATAATCTGTTTGATGCCATTGATTGAGGAAGGAATATTGGCCAACACACCAGCAGAAAATTTCTTCCTCACTGAATATTGACGTGTCCTGAACAGACCGCATGTCTTCCTTTCAGAACCAAGTGAACAAACGAATTAGGAGCAGAAGTAGGCCATTCGGCCCCTCTAATCTGCTCTGCCATTCAATAAGATCAAGGCTGATCTGGTTCTGTCTTGAATTCCACAATCCCATCTACCCTTGATAACCTCTGATTCCCTTGCTGAGAAAGAAATTTCTCCTCTTCTCTGTCCTAAGTGGCTTCCCCCTTATTTTGATATTGTGTCCCCTGATTCTAGACTCCCCAACCTGGGGAAATATCTTAGCTGCATCTACCCTGTCTATCCCTTTAAGTATTTTGTAGGTTTCAACTAGATCACCTCTCATTCTTTGAAATGCTAGAGAATACAGGCCCAGTTTCCCCAATCTCTGTTCATAGGACTGTCCCGCCATCCCAGGAACAAGTCTGGTGAACCTTTGTTGCACTTCCTCTATGGCAATAATATCCTTCCTAAGGTAAGGGGACCAAAACTGCACACAGTACTCCAGGTGCAGTCTAACCAAGGTTCTATACAATTGAAGCAAGACTTCACTACTCCTGTACTTAAATCCTCTTGCGTTAAAGGCTAACATACCATTAGCCTTCCTAATTGCTTCTGCACCTGCATGTTAGCTTTCAGTGATTTATTGACAAGGACACCCAGGTCCCTTTGTACATCTACACTTTCTAATCACTTACCATTTAAAAAATAGTCTGCACATCTATTCCTCCTACCAAAGTAGATAACCTCACATTTTTCCACATTATATTCCATCTGCCACGTTCTTGCCCACTCACTATGTCTGTCCAAATCCCCTTGAAGCTGCTTTGCATCTTCTCACAACACACATTCCCACCTAGTTTTGTGTCATCCGTGAACTTGGAAATACTACATTTGGTCCCCACATCCAACTCATTGATATATACGATGAGCAGCTGGGGCCCAAGCACTGATCCCTGCGGTACCCCACTAGTCACAGCCTGCCAATGCGAGAATGACCCATTTATTCTTACTCTCTGCTTTCTGCCTGTTAACCAATCCTTAATCCATGCCAGTATATTACCTCCTATCCCATGTGCTTTAATTTTGCTAACCAACCTCCTGTGGGGGACTTTATCAAAAGCCTTCTGAAAATTCAAGTATACTACGTCCACTGACTCCCCTTTATTAATTCTGTCAGTAACATCCTCAAAAAAACTCCAACAGATTCGTCAAACATGATTTACCATTCATAAATCCATGTTGACTATGCCCAATCAGATCATTATTTTCCAAGTGTCCATTTATCATATCCTTTAGAATAGATTCTAGCATTTTCCCAATGTCTGATTACCTGTTTTGTCTTTCCCTCCCTTCTTAAATAGTGAGGTGACATTTGTGACCTTCCAATCTGCAGGAACCGCTCCAGAATCTGTAGAATTTTGGAAGATGATCACCCATGCATCCACTATCTCTATAGCTACCTCTTTCAACACGGATGTAGAATATCAGGTGCTGGGGATTTATCAGCCTTCAGCCCCATTAATTTCTCCAATACAACCTTCTTGCTAATACTGATCTCCTTCAATTCCTCATTCTCCCTAGTCCCTTGGATCTCTAATTCTGGGAGATTTCTTGCATCTTCCTCGGTGATGACAGACACAAATTAGTCATTTAGCTTCTCTGCCATTTCTCTATTTCCCATTATAAATTCTCTTAACTCTGTCTGTAATGGACCCACATTTGTCTTAACCAAAAGTTTCCTTTTGACATATCTGTAGAAGCTTTTAAGTTCCTTTCACCAACTTTCACCAAGTTCCTCTCTTCCATCCACCTCCTGATTTACAGCTATTACTGGAACGTTTTTTGTATCGTGTTTCGTGAAGACAAAAGCAAAATATTTGTTCATTTCATCTGCCATTTCCTTTTTATCTACTATTAACTCCCCATTCTCACTCTCCAGAGGACCAACACTCACTTTACTTACTCTTTTTCTTTTTAAATACCTGTAGAAACCCTTGCTATGTATTTTTACATTTCTAGCTAGCTTCCTCTCATACTCTAATTTCCTTCTCCTGATTAACCTTTTAGTCATTCTCTGCCATTATTTATATTCTGACCAATCATCTGGCCTGTCGCTCATCTTTGCACAATTATAGGTGATTTATTAGTGTGTTGCTGAGTGCTCTGAAGTCACCCTCATCTGCCTATTTGAGATCAGTCAAGCTATGTGTTGCCAGAGATATGATATAGTCCATAATGACACTAACCAAGGACTGAGCCACTGTACACTGAGACACTCAAAGCCAGCCATTGCATTTGTGTCCGGAGGTAAAGAGACACACCCCAATGCCAGGTGGTATCCTGTGCCTCTGGAAGCCTGTGTAGTGCTTTGTTTTATATTACAGCCTTCCTCTGAAGGCACAACAGGTTCCATCCACAAGATCCCATTACCCTTGGAGCCAGTATACAGCCATCTGGCTCAGTATTCCAAGGCTCACACCACTTTACTTACCTACTTACAGCATAGGCATTTTGTTTGCTGAATTACCTGTTGAAGCTGCAGCAAGCAGTGCGTTTTTTATTCATTCAAATTTTGTCGACATTCCAAGACAAAACCTACAAACCTTTTAGGGCAATAAAACTGAAAACAAACTGCACAACAATGATAAAACTGTCAATGTAACTGATGTTCCTCAGTGCAAACGTGTGGGGGATGCATAATTAAACATGGTTAAGCTGCATACCGTATAAAATTTTTAAACAACGTGAAGACCAGGTGGATGGGCGTGCATTTTGTGCCTGCATTCGTTAGGCCTGCTGAGTTACTTGGCCGTGTTTCAAAACACCAAAAAAAAAAGCTGTTTGCTTTTTAAAAGGTACTCCCGCACATGCACAGTAAGGTTTTACAAATCTGCTCTATCATTTTGAACTATTCTTGTTCCTTTCTGCTCAAAAATATTTTGCATTTTTGAAATTGATAGTCTTTTCTCATTGTCTACATTCAAACAATGTTGTCTGGTGTTGTCTGAAAATACCAGTGTTAGAATCATAGAATAATACAACACCGAAGGAGGCCATTTGACTCATCATGATGGTGCCGGCTCTTTCAAAAGAGCTTTCCAATTAGTCCCCAGCTCATTCCCCATAACCCTACCAATTGTTACCTTTTTAAGTAGAGCTCCAATTCCCTTTTGAAAGTTACTACTGAATCTGCTTCCATCACCCTTTTAGGCAGTACATTTCAGATCTCTCAACTCGCTGCATGAAAAAATTCTCCCCACCTCACCTCCAATTATTTGGTTTTGCCAATTATTTTAAACCTATGTCTTCTGGTTACCAATGTTCCTGCCAGAGGAAACAGTTGCAGGTGCGTTTTCAAGCATGTCACAGTCTTAGACTGTCATGTGTGTTTTTTTTCGAGATGTATGAATCCTACCTATCCACTTTCATAAACAAATACCTCCTGTACATATCCTGTGCAATGTTTAATCCGATTTATTTTTAGAAGTGGCCATGCATCATGCCCGTGCTTTTATTTGACAGGGTACATTTTCTGATTGGATCCAATTGAGCTAAACAGATCAGAAAACGATCCATTAAAGGCCACATTTTCCACCTTTCAGCGCAACATTTGATTTTTCCGGTTGGGTTTTATACTGGAGCCAAAAATACCTGCCAGTGTGCTGTTAATTCTATTAAAATTTAAATCTTTGCACAATTTCCTGGTGCTCACACTGATGTAGGACTTTGTTATCCGTCTTCCTATAAGAAATACATTTGCCATTTGCAGGAGTGCTTTGACAGAATTGTATTGTAAGATCTGGAGCAGCATGTTAAATCTATTTCTGAACTTTTTTTAATCTTGTTTCCACTTATTTCTTCAGGAGGCTCTTTGTCGGTTATAGTTAATTTTCTGTTGCTTACAATTGGAACTGTAGGTTTCTGTTATGATCAGGTGAGAAAGGTGTTTAGGGTTCCCTCTCAGCCTTCACCTGGTCTTACTGTAACAGGGTTCAATTTTAAACGCACCATGTTTTTAGCTGCCCCTTGGTGAATCCTTTTTCACTGCTTTCAAATTATAATGCAAAGAAACCAGCACAACAGGTTTTCTCAGGTTTAAAGAAGAAAAGTGAAATTTTATTAAACTTAAACTCTAATTCAGTTAACGCCTACGGATACACGATGCGCCCACGCTCGCTAGCATGTACATGCGATACACACATGTACATGGAGACAGAAAGAAAACAGAAGAAATAAAGTTGGAAAAGTTTGAGGCAATATCTGAGAAGGTTTTTTGTGTTATGGTTCTTCGAGCTCACTGTAGAATCCTTTATTGTAGGTAGGTCTTGCTTTTTGTTGGGGCCCAGTATTATTCTTAAACCTTTCTCGCTGTAGGAGACTTTTCTCTCTTGGGGTTCATGTGTCTTCAGTGAATTTGGAGTTCTGTGAGAAAGAGAAGGGAGCAGACAGACAGGAGAGGCTGTGGCGAGCCAGCCAGGAGAGATCTTCTAAGTCCTGGAGCATTCAGCTCTCTGCCCAAATTGTTTGTACAAATTCAAAAAACTCAGGTTGCCCAGCAGGTTAGTCATGTGACTAGCTGGTTTGACCATCTTTGTTTGTGTATTTGGCCATCTTAGCAGTGAACCTGGAATACGAGCTCCCCCACCTTCAACGTCTGGTGATCAAAAGTCCATTGTGGGTTGAATGTGTCAGGGAATGGTCCTTTGTCCTTTCCAAGCACTGTGTGTTAATATGCAAATGTCTTTCCAGCCAAGGGTCCATTATAGGTTGAATGTGTCAGGGAATGGCTGCTTTGCCCTTCCAAACACTGTCTGTTAATATACAAATGTCTTTCCAGCCAAGATCTGGCAATTTTCTAAAACACGTCCTTTCTTCACTTCAGCGACAGTTTGAAATTTAATGTCCATGTGGCAAAATTAATATGCCTCATGCTTGGCAGATGAGGGCCTGTGTGACAGTTTCCCACTGGGAATTTCCAAGCACTTATTTTTTGGAGGTGGTGGGGCAATGAATGGGTGCTTTCTGTCGGGTCAGGGTGTGCCAGAGGCAGACTGTGCCAAGTTGCTGACACCCTACCACTGACATTTACAGGCAAAGCCCAGCTTCCTGATAGTGAACATGCGAACTGGCTCCAGGTCATGAGTGAGTCGGGTGAGGAGCTGCACCAACCTTTGCAAGGATACCAAGGACCAGCAGATGGTATTCTGGGACCCTCTTCCTCTGCCTCCAATGCTGCCATATAGACAGAGAACCATGAAGAGAACTGCAGAGCCATGTCCCTCACTATCACCCCATTCAGCACCACCTCCGCTTCTCCAGACGTCACACTGGGCGTTGCAGTGTTGCATGACTCTGTCACTTGGCCATGACTGGGCATGCAGGGTCTGGGGAAGGCACCTGATTATATTGGGGCTGCTGGGTGGATGCCCACAACTTTTTTTAAGAAAAGGAATTGCATTTATATAGCACTTCTCACGACCTCAGATCCGAGAGCACTACTGTCATATAAGAAAAACACCAGCAGCCAACTTGCACACAGCAATGTCCCAGAAACAGCAATGTGATGATGACCCCAACAGTGCAGCACTCCGCCAGTACTGCAGTGCAATGTCAGCCTGGATTTTTGTGCTCCACTCTGTGAAATGGGACTTGAACCACAACCTTCTGACTCAGAGGCAAGAGTGCTATCACTGAGCCACAACTGTCACTAGAGGTGCACCTTAGCCCCCTTTGTGACCCAAACTCTGGTAAATCCAGCCTTAGGCTGGATGGGAGTGTTGCCTGCCACCTCACCCCACTCTCTGCCAAAAACCTCTGCAAATTGTCAGGGGTCAAATTGAAAGAAAAAGCATACAATTCTGCAAAGATAAGTGATAGGTCAGAAGATTGGACAGAATTTAAAAACCAGCAAAATTGATGAAAAAATAATGAATGAGTATTAGAAAGCTAGCTGGAAATATTAAAATGGACAGTAAGATTTTCCACAGGTATCTAAAAAAGAGTAACTAAAGTGAGTGTTGGACCTCGAGAGAGAGAGTGAGTTTGGGGAATTAATGGGAAATGAGGAAATTGCAGAAGCATCGAACAGATATTTTGTGTCTGTCTTCACTGTGGAAGACACAAATAACATCCCAGAAATACTTGTAAATCAGTAGGTGAAAGGGAGAGAGGAACTTAAAACAATTACGATCACCAGGGAAAGGGTACTGAGAAATCTGTTAGAACTAAAAACTGACAAGTTGCCAGGACCTGATGGCCTGTATCCTAGGGTCTTCAAAGCTGCTGAGATAGTAGATGCATTGGTTGTTGTTTCCAAAATTCCCCAGATTCTGGAAAGGTCCAATCAGATTGGAAAATAGTGAATGTAACTCCTCTATTCAAGAAAGGAGGGAGACAGAAAGCAGGAAACTACAGGCCAGTTAGCCTAACATCTGTCATTGTGAAAATGCTAGAATCTATTATTAAGGAGGTTATAGCAGGGCACTTAAAAACTCTTAATGCGATCAGGCAGATTCAACAAGGTTTTGTGAAAGGGAAATCGTGTTTGACTAATTTATTAGAGTCTGCGAGGAAGTAACAAGCAAGTTGGATGAAGGGGAACCTGTAGAAGTGGTGTATTTGGATTTCCAAAAGGCATTTGATAAGGTGTCACATCAAAGGTTACTATGCAAAATAAGAGCTTATGGTGTAGGGGGTAACATATTAGCATGGAAAGAGGATAACGTAATAGCGTGGATAGAGGATTGGTTAGCTAACAGGAAGCAGATAGTAGCATTAAATGGGGCATTTTCGGGTTGGCAAGCTGTAACTAGCGGAGCGTCTCAACTATTTACAATCTACATCAATGACTTGGATGAAGGGACTGAATGTATGGTTGCTAAATTTGCTGATGACACAAAGTTAGAAGAGTAAGTTGTGAAGAGGACATAAGGAGTCTGCAAAGGGATATAGATAGGTTAAGTGAGTGGGCAAAAATTTGGCAGATGGAGTATAATGTGGGAAAATGTGAACGTATCCACTTTGTAAGGAACAATAGAAAATCAGTATATTTAAATGGAGAGAGGTTGCAGAATTCTGATACAGAGGGATCTGGGTGTTGTGGTACATGATTCACAAAAAGTTAGTATGCAGGCACAGCAAGTAATTAGGAAGGAAAATGGAATGTTGTCGTTTATTGTAAGGAGAAGAGAATATAAAAGGGATGTTTTGCTGCAGTTGTACAGGGCGTAGGTGAGACCCCATCTGGATTACTGCATACAGGTTTGGTCTCCGTACTTGAGAAAGGATATAATTGCATTAGAAGCAGGTCAGAGAAAGTTCACTCGACTGATTCCTGGGATGAGGGGGCTATCTTATGAAGAAAGGTTGGACAGGTTGGGCCTCTACCCATTGGAGTTTAGAAGAATGAGAGGTGATCTTACTGAAACATATTAGATCCTGAGGGGACTTGACAGGATGGATGCTGAAAGGATGTTTCCCCTAATGGGAGAGACTTCAACTAGGAGACACAGTTTAAAAATTAGGGGTCTCCCATTTAAGACGGCGATGAGGAGAATTTTTTCTCTGTTGGTTGTTATTCTGTGGAATTCTCTTCCACAGAGAGCAGTACAGGCAGGGTCATTGAATATTTTTAAGGCTGTGAAAGATAGATTGAGTTCGATAGATAGATTCCTGATTGACAAGGGAGTCAAAGGTTATAGCAGGTAGACAGGAAAGTAGAATTGAGGCCACAATCGATTAGACATGATCTTATCAAATGGCAGAGCAGGTTTGAGGGGCCGAATGGCTTACTGTTCCTACTTTGTAGACCCAAAGTGGGTCCGACCCCTGCCAGGATCATGGTCGCCACCCCTCTTCTAGTTGGATGTACCAACTGGCATTTAAACAGCAGGGCTCTGACAGACTGGGGCTGAGGGTATATCCCGGCCTGGGAGTCTCCTGCCCCCTCTGCCACCAAGGTTCTACACCATACAAGGTCCCACAGGAACTTAGAGCACAGGTGAGATCTGGCCTATTCCAGTTCCAGTCTATTTCCCATAGTCACGGTTGGAGGGCACCTGTGCATTTTCAGGCCCAAGGGCTTAACTTCCATAGTGTGAAATCCAGCTCAGTTTGACAAGGCGTCATTAAACGGTGAAAGGAGTTCTTTATTAAGGATTCATTGGGGCCTTGCATCTGATCTATTTTATATGTCTTTAGTTTCACTGAATTTGAGTAGTTAGGAAGCTTTTTTTCCAATATTCCAATTAATTGTGCCTTACTTTTATTTTTATTCTCCTTTACTTGTTCTGTACATTCATACAGACTTGAACACTGCCTAACTTTTGCCATGAGCTCCCTTCATTTCCCCCAATGCCCTTGCTGTCTCCCTGGTGTTTGATTAGCTTCCCCCACTGCTTCCTCAGTATTTGGCTTGTGTTCAAGAAATAACTGACCGTTGGCTGACTCTTGCTTATCACTGTAGTTTGCTTAACACTGCATGAAGTGTGTGGTGTAATTTGTCTGTAAACAGACCACTTTATTCTTATTCTATATTTAGGTTGGATAATCTGTGACTTGCATAACTAACTGTAAATATTCACTCCTTACTTTATTCCAAGTTGTTCCCGGAGTTTGTGTTACTTTGCTTTCAGAATGTTTGACTTTGAAATTTTGTGAAATTCCATGATGAACTGTTTGATATTAATTGGGAGTGTGTGTTATGGGCATCGTCCCATTCTTCCCAAATCACAATCCCAACCACAGTTCCCTCCACCTCTATCCTCTCCATCTTCAGTTTTGGCCTTCACAAGAGGTGCATGTGTGTGGACAGACATCAATGAGCCGTATTTTGCTGTAAAATAGCAGCGAGAGGCTAACGGTGCTGACTGTTATTTATGTGGAACGCGACATTAGCTTCTGATGACCACACATGCGGTTAAGTGTGGAAGTTCAGAAGTTGCTGTTCAAGATGCTCGACTGCTATAATGGTATCTCGCCATACGAACATATGAATTAGGAGCAGGAGTAGGCCACTTGGCCCTTCGAGCCTGCTCAGCCATTAAATAAGTTTATGGCTGAACTGATTATTCCACATTTCCACCTACCCCCGATAACCTTCCACCTGCTTGCTTATCAAGAATCTATCTACCTCTGTCCTAAAAATATTCAAAGACTCTGCTTCCACTGCCTGTTGAGGAAAAGAATTCCAAAGACTCACAACCCTCAGAGAAAAAATTTTCCCTCAGCTCTGTCTTAAATGGGCAATCCCTTATTTTTAAACAGTGACCCTAGTTCCAGATTCTCCCACAAGGGGAAACGTCCTTTTCACATCCACATCTGATGCACCATTCAAATACATTGAATGGCATGATGTTGCTGCATTTACCTCAGAGGTAGGAATTAAGCTCGTCAGAAAATGTTAGGTCTTGTCCATTCCAGTCTAAATACCCTTTTAACAGTGTGGTAAGTCATAACGACTGCTAAATGACTTCTTTTTCATTTAAAGTTAACTTTTAGGAGTGTGGAGTTTCATTCCTTCAGATTTTACTTATCATTGGAGGCTTTAAAAATCGTAATCACTTTTTAACTTTTTTCTTTTGTCTAATCAATTTCTCTAATCACATCTTTCTTTCCCTCTTTTTCACTTTCTGTGCCTCATTTGACATTGAATTCAGTATTCTAACTTATACTTCCTGATTCAGACTCAGGGCTGCTCATTAATGATTCTTCAATCTGTGGTTAAAGAGACATACAGATTTTTGTCCCGTTTACTCAGGTTCCAGATGTACTGTAGAGGACTCTGTTCTTTTTACATAGAAACACAGAAAATAGGGGCAGGAATAGGCCATTTGGCCCTTCAAGCCTGCCCCACCATTCATTATGATCATGGCTGATCATCCAACTCAGTAGCCTGTTCCCGCTTTCGCCCCATACCCTTTGATCCCTTTTGCCCCAAGAGCTATATCTAACTCCTTCTTGAAAACATACAATGTTTTGGCCTCAACTGCTTTCTGTGGTAGCGAATTCCACAGGCTCACCACTCTCTGGGTGAAGAAATTTCTCCTTATCTCAGTCATGAAATGTTTACCCCATATCTTTAGACTCTGAGCCCTGGTTCTGGACTCCCCCACCATCGGGAACATCCTTCCTGCATCTACCCTGTCAGGTCCAGTTAGAATTTTATAGGTTTCTATGAGATCCCCCCTCACTCTTCTGAACTCCAGCAAATATAATCCTAACTGACTCAATCTCTCCTCATACATCAGTCCCACCATCCCAGGAATCAGTCTGGTAAACCTTCACTGCACTCCCTCTATCGCAAGAACATCCTTCCTCAGATAAGGAGACCAAAACTGCACACAATATTCCAGGTGTGGCCTCACCAAGGCCCTGTATAATTGCAGCAAGACATCCCTGCTCCTGTACTTGAATCCTCTTGCTATAATGGCCAACATACCATTTGTCTTTTTTACCGTCTGTTGCACCTGCATGCTTACCTTCAGCGACTGGTGTATGAGAACACCCAGGTCTCGCTGCATATTCCCCTTTCTCAGTTTATAGCCGTTCAGATAATAATCTGCCTTCCTGGTTTTGCTACCAAAGTGGATAACCTCACATTTATCCACATTATACTGCATCTGCCATGCATTAGCCCACTCACTCAACTTGTCCAAATCACCATGAAGCCTCTCTGCATCCTCCTCACAACTCACCCTCCCACCCAGTTTTGTGTCATCTGCAAATTTGGAGATATTACATTTAGTTCCCTCAGCTAAACCATTAATGTATATTGTGAATAGCTGGGGTCCTAGCATCGATCCCTGCGGTACCCCACTTGTCACTGCCTGCCATTCGGAAAAACCCATTTATCCCTACTCTTTGTTTCCTGTCCGCCAACCAATTTTCTGTCCATCGCAATACACTACCCCCGATCCCATGCGCTTTAATTTTACATGCTAATCACTTATGTGGGACTTTGTCGAAAGCTTTCTGAAAGTCCAAATAAACCACATCCACTGGCTCCCCCTCATCAACTCTACTAGTTACAGCCTTGAAGAATTCTAGTAGATTTGTCAAGCATGATTTCCCTTTCGTAAATCCATGCTGACTCTGCCCGATTCTACCACTGTTCTCTAAGTGCTCTGCTATAAAATCTTTGATAATGGACTGTAGAATTTTCCCCACTACCAACGTCAGGCTGACTGGTCTATAATTCCCAGCTTTCTCTCTACCTCCCTTTCCAAATAGTGGGGTTACATTAGCTACCCTCCAATCTGTAGGAACTGTTCCAGAGTCTATAGAATCTTGGAAGATGACCACCAATGCATCCACTATTTGTAGGGCCACTTCCTTAAGTACTCTGGGATGCATACCATCAGGCCCTGCGGATTTATCGGCCTTCAATCCCATCAATTTCCCCAACACCATTTCTCGACTAATACTGATTTGTTTCAGTTCCTCTCTCTCACTAAGCCCTGTGTTCCCCAACATTTCTGGTATGATATTTGTGTCCTCCTTTGTGAAGACAGAACCAAAGTATACATGTAGTTGGTCAGTCATTTCTTTATTCCCCATAATAAATTCCCCTGTTTCTTACTGTAAGAGATCTACATTTGTCTTCACCAATCTTCACATACCTATAGAAACTTTTACAGTCAGTTTTTATGTTCCCCACAAGCTTACTCTCGTACTCTATTTTCCCCTTCTTAATCAATCCTTTGGTCCTCCTTTGCTGAATTCTAAACTGCTCCCAGTCCTCAGGTCTGTTGTTTTTCCTGGCAACTTCATATGCCTCGTCCTTGGATCTAACGCTATCTCTAATTCCCCTTCTAAGCCATGGTTTGGCTACCTTTTCCGTTTTATTTTTGCGCCAGACAGAGATAAACAATTGTTGCAGTTCATCCATGTGCTCTTTAAATGTTTGCCTATCCACCGTCATCCCTTTAAGTAACGTTTCCCAATCCGTCATGGCCAACTCGCGCCTCATACCTTCGTAGTTTCCTTTACTAAGATTCAGGACCCTTGTCTCAGAATCAACTATGTCACTCTCCGTCTTGATGAAGAATTCTATCATATTATGGTCGCTCGTCCTCAAGGGATCTCGCACCACTAGATTGTCAATTATTCCTCTCTCATTACACAATACCCATTCTAGGATGGACTGTTCTCTAGTTGGTTCCTCAACGTATTGATCCAGAAAACCATCCCGTATACACTCCAATAATTTCTCCTCTACGGTATTGTGACTAATTTGATTTACCCAATCTGTATGCAGATGAAAGTCACCCATAATTACAGATGTTCCTTTATCGCATGCATCTCTAATTTCCTGTTTAATGCCATTCCCAACATCACCACTACAGTTTGGGGATTTATATACAACCACCACTAACGTTTTTGCCCCTTAGTGTTTCTCAGCTCTACCCATACAGATTCATCATTGTCAGAGCTAGTATCTTTTTGGCTGTCTCATTTACAGCAAATTCCATTGGAAAATTCCATAGAAGGTCTATGGGCAAATGGAAGTGGAAGGAATGATTGTTTCTTGTTGCTGACTGTAAAATCCAGCCCATCATGGGTGGGTGGGTGTGTGGGGATGGAGCTGCAGGTGGGTGTGGGGATGGAGCTGCGGGTGGGTGGGTGGGTGTGTGGAGATGGAGCTGCGGGTGGGTGGGTGTGTGGGGATGGAGCTGCGGGTGGGTGGGTGTGTGGGGACGAGCTGCGGGTGGGCGTGGGGACGGAGCTGCGGGTGGGTGAGTGGGCGTGGGGACGGAGCTGCGGGTGGGTGTGGGGACAGAGCTGCAGGCGGGTGTGGGGATGGAGCTGCGGGTGGGTGTGGGGACGGAGCTGCGGGTGGGTGTGGGGACGGAGCTGCAGGCGGGTGTGGGTGCTTGGGAGGGCTGTTCTTCCAGATGTAGTACTTTGTCTGGAAAAAATACCAAAGAATGGTTCTGTACTGAAGAAATATTGATCACAACTTTCAATATTTGCTTTGAAACTCCTACGCAGGACCTTGGTGATACTGAGCTGTGAAATGTAGGGTGAAAAATACATTCCATCTATGCCTCTGGGTTAGGAGTGAAAGGCCAGCTATGTTCCTTAAGCAATTTGACCTAAAATCTAATTAGAAATGTAACACCTGAAATCAGTTCACAGAAAAAATAAGGTTAAGTTCCCTGTCTCGCACAAAAAAGTGGAAGAATATACTTTGTCTTTCTTTTGGTGCCTGCAGCTCACTACACTTGAAGAGGGTGCCCCAGTGTAAACTACACAAGCGAACATCAGAGGGCTCTGCACATGGATGTCCTCTTCTCTCTGGCTCAACATCCAATACCGTGGACCACAGTCTGTGCTTGTCTTGTGATGGTGATTCGTGTAGAGGAAATGCTGGTGCAGGTGTGCCGGTGTGTGGTGTTGAAGGTTCCAGTGTGTGGAGCACGGTGCGAGTGGTGAAGGTGTCGGAGTGCAGTGCTAATTGCTCTTGAGCAGCGAGTTAAGAATCAGCTCCTGTATGTCTGCCTCACTAAGACCAACCTTTTCGGTGTCTACCCTTACACTGCAGACTGTCCTTATGACCATAATAAACCAATATTTATGATTTGCCACAGCAAGACATCCCATTTATTCCTCACAACTAGATGAACTTTGCTGAAGTTCAGGGCAGGCTCAATGAGTTTGAGTTTGCCAGTTAATCTCCTGGGGGTTACCATTGACCAGAAACTGAGCATAAATACTGTGGCTACTATAGCAGGTCAGAGGCTAGGAATCTTGTGGTGAGTAGTCCACCTCCTGACTCCCCAAAGCCTGTCCACCATCTACAAGGCACAAGTTAGGAGTGTGATGGAATACTCTCCACTTGCCTGGATGAGTGCAGCTCCAACAACACCCAAGAGGCTCGATGCCATCCAGGACAAAGCAGCCCACCTGATCTGCACCCCATCCACCACCTTAACCATTCACTCCCTCCACCACCAGCGCACAGTGGCAGCAGTGTGTGCCATATACAAGATGCATTGCAGCAACTTGACAAGGCTCCTTAGACAGCACCTTCCAAACCCATGATCTCTACCACCTAGAAGGGCAAGGGTAGCAGATGCATGGGAACACCACTACCTGCAAGTTCCCCTCCAAGCCACACACCATCCTGACTTGGAACTATATCGCCATTTCTTCACTGTCACAGGGTCAAGATCCTGGAACTCCCTTCCTAACAGCACTGTGGGTATACCCGCAGCAGATGGACTACAGAGGTTCAAGAAGGCGGCTCACCACCACCTTCTCAAGGGCCATTAGGGATGTGCAATAAATGCTGTCATAGCCTGTGATGCCCCAAATCCCCCAAACGAATAAAAAAAAAGTTTGTGTCGGATGAGCAGTTCGTCATCTGGTGGTACTGTTATCCAGCTGCTCCAGGTGATGATATCCCAGTTGTAGGGGGTTCCTGCTCTTAATGGTGTCCACCTCCTCAACCAGGTCCCTGAAAGGATATTGTGAAAGGGTAAGAGTTACACTGAGAGAGTGCACAGCCAGGGGATCAAATAATTATTACATACGGCACAGTAACGCCATCATAATGAGTTATATAAAGAACTATAATTTATATTGTGCTTTTCATGACCCATTCTTGGTTTCAAATCCCTCCATGGCCTTGCCCCTCCCTATCTCTGTAACCTCTTAAAACCTTTGAACATACAAATTAGGAGCAGGAGTAGGCCATTTCGCCATTTGATAAGATCATTCAAGAACTCTGGGTTCCTCCAATTTTGGCCTCTTGTGCATCCTCCATTTTAATCACTCCACCATTGGCAGCTGACTGGCCCTAAGTTCAGAAATTTCCTCCCTAAACCTCTCCACCTCTCTCTCCTTCTTTATGACACTCCTTAAAACTTTCCTCGTTGACTAAGCCTGTCCTAATATTTCCTATGTGGCTTGGTGCTGATAATGCTCCTGTAAGCACCTTGAGATTATGGAAATGCATGTTACCTGATAACCCTGTCATGTGCTGTGGAGAATCTCGTTTGGATCTCCTCAGGTGAGCCTGACCGTTCTTATTCATTAATATCGGGGAATTGGGGCTAGGCCAGTGTTTTGAAGGTCGAGCCTCTGCTCCATCGGCTGTGTTGTGCATACAGAAAATTTACTGATTCGGCTCCTCTGCTGGTCCACTAGGTAAAAATATCATCTGGTGCAATACAAAGCCATTTAAACGAGGAGAGGTCTCAGCTTTGATTTGGTCTGCACTATGTCAGCTGATTTAAACTAGGGGCCCCTTTATGATGCTACAGCTGTACCTCAGGGCGCTGGGCCAGGCAGGAGAGAAATCACGCTGAGTTCAGTCTTTTCTTTATCCATTCTCAGGACATCATTCTGAGTGAGGCCTATCCCTAATTGCCATTGAGAAGGTGGTGATGAGCCACTGCCTTGAACTGCTGTTAGTCAGGGAGCTCCAGGGTTTTGACACAGTGACAATGAAGTAAGAAATATGCCCAAGTCAGGATAGTGTGTGCCTTGGAGGTGATGGTTTTGCCATGCATCTGCTGCAGTAGAGGTCCCAGCTTTGGGAGATGCTGTTGAAGAATGCTCCGGATTCTGAGCTGGTTTAGAAAATTCATGTGGAACAGGAGCTTATGTGAGGGCAGGATTGGGCTTTACTCTGATGCCATCTACAGTTGATAGGCACCTGGGCAGACCCCAGAGAGCCTGTGAACCGCACCCCAGCAAGACTCACCATCTTCAGGAGACGAGGAGTGAAAATTGGAAAAAATAAAATCAACAAATGTGAGTTAGTTGTCATCTTTTACCTGATGGGAGTGTTTCTCACTTGAAGTGAGACTCGCTTATTCTGGTTTTGGAAGGCCTCGTTATTTCTTGTCTCTCACTTCTAAAATAAGCACAGATGTTGCCAGTTCTGTTTAGTTTAAGACCACCTGGGTCATCTCAATCAACAGAAACAGGCACAGGACAGATGTGAAAATACTGCAAATGGGCCGAACCTAAAAGTAATGAAAGCTCAAGCCTGGCACCAGTGGCTTTAGTACTGCTCCACAGATTGGTTATAAGCTGTGGCTGCTGCTCAGTTTCAGCCTCTGTCAGAGTTTATCCCAGGCTTTCCCAGCTAATGCCAAAATGGAGGTCATTCCCAGGGCTGCTCCCGTTTGCTCTGCCATTAAACCCTGAGCTCTGACTCCTCCTTGTGGTCATGTTGAGGAACTGCACGTTGGTCCAAACGAGAGATTGGCAACCTCTTGAACAGAATCTCTTCTGTTCTGTCTGACCTGTCGGAGTATTGGCTGAGCTTCCCTCACCTTCTAGAGTTAGGATTTTGCTAAGTTTTGAACCCTGGAGAGCTGTGGCTGTGGCAGAAGAGATGTACCAAAAATTGTAAGGGGTTTTGACAGAGTAAATGGGGAGAAATTGTTTAAACTGGCAAGAGGTTTGATTGGTAAGCAAAGGAACCAGAGGAGATGAGATTTTTTTTTACAAGGCAAGTTATTATGCCTGAAAAGCTGGTGGAAGCAGATTCACTAGAAAATTTCAGAATGGAAATCAATATGAGCTGCAAAAGCCTCACTAAAAATTTTAATGTAAGTTTTAAGGCCTTTTTTTTTCTTCATTCACTGGATGTGGTTGTCACTGGCAAGGCTAGCATTTATTTCCCATCTCTAATTACCCTTGAGAAGGTGGTGGTGAACCACTGCAGTCCATGTCGTACATGTACAGTGCTGATAGGGAGGGAGTTCCACGATGTTGACCCAGCGACAGTGAAGGAACAGCGATATAATTCCAAGTCAGGATGGTCTGTGGCTTGGAGAGAAACATGTCACTGGTGGTGTTCCTATGTGTCTGCTGCCCTTGTTCTTCTGGACAATAGAGCTCGTGGGTTTGGAAGTTGCATTCGCAGAAGCCTTGGCAAGTCGCTGTAGTTCACCTAGTGGATGGTACACACTGCATCCACCGTGCACCACAGGTGGAGGGAGTGAATGTTGAAGGTGGTGGATGGGGTGCCAATCAAGTGGGCTGCTTTTTCTGGATGGTGTCGAGCTCCTTGAATGTTGTTTGATCTGCACTCATTCAGGCAAGTGGGGCGTATTCCATCACACTCCTGACTCATGCCTTGAAAATGGTGGACAGGCTTTGAGGTGTCAGGAGATTTGGGAGAAGAACTATTGTTTTAGATTAACAGAATGAATACATTATCTATGTGATCGCTACTGGTTTTGACTGAATGACGTGCTCCGAGAGGAATTTCCTAGAGATTTTCCTCCTTATTGTTTTTTTCTGTTTTTCTGCCTCTGATGGGTGGGGAGAGTAGAAAGTGTCTGATCTTAATGCTCCAGTCATGATGAGTGTGGAGCAGGCTTGATAGAGCAGCTGTTTTTTTTTCATGCCCATCATATTTATATCTTAAGCAATGTGGATAATGTTTATGTCATAAACGGGCTATATAATGATATGTTTTGATACAATTCACAACACTGCATCATGAAAATGAACATTTACTGATTGCTTTTCATGAAGACGGATTCCTCTGCACATTCATCAGTTGAAAAGGCTCCTGGTTCCAAATTTTAACCATTGAAAATTCCAGGATAAAATTAGTTTGTCCACAGTAACCCACGCAGTTGACAAGCTCGACAAGATAGTGACTGGAGGGGACGAATAAGACAGTGGGGTTGTGTTCTCACATTGTAACTTCTTCCTTTAACTCCTTCTTCTCCTGACTCCTCCTTGCCTGTGGTTCCACAGGTATCAGCAGCCCTTGACCACCTCATCCAAGTGATAGCTTTCTACACGAGGACCTGCACACTGGGTGTCAGCAAGATGTTCAGTTCATCACGTTGGAGCCCACTCCTGTTCTTGTCAACGTCCCGGTGCACGCACGCTTCACTGAAATGATCAATGATTGGGCAGTTCTCCGCCTTTCCCAGCCTAGGGGGGTTGACTTTAATCGCAGTGACCCCATCACTAACCTTTTTCAACTAACCCAGACCAGATATCAAACCTGTCTGTACTGCTCAGTACCCCACACCAAGTAGTGTGCTAACTCAATGAACCATCAAGATACCAATGGGGCTACCTTTAATATCACACGTTTATCCACTGAGGTCTGTGTCATTTAGATGGACTCCCTCCAAGGGATCGCTGCAGGATTAAGAAGTTTCTCCTGAATTCCCGATTAGATTTATTAGTAACTATCTTATATTTATGGCCCCTAGTTTTGGACTCCCCATAAATGGAAACGTCTTCTACTGAACCCGTTCAGAATTTTAAAGACCTCTATCAGGCTACCTCTCAGTCTTCTGTTCTGTGGAGAAAAGAGCCCCAGCCTGTTCAGTTTTTTCTTACAGTTACAACCTCTTACTTCTGGTATTTACTTTGTAAGTCACTGTCCGTTTTGTAATATGGAGATCAGAACTGAGCACAATACTCCAATATAGTCTAACCAAGGTTATATATAAACTTAACATTACCTCCCTACATTTGGACTGCAGCCTTTCCGACCCTTGACCAGCTACAACAAAGATACATTCAAATTTCTTCTGATTAACATTTATGAAACGTTTTTTTTTCCAAGTATAAAGTTATGTGAGATTTTTTAAAATCCTCAGTGAGGGGTGCTATTATGACCAGGTGAGAAAGGGGTCTTGGGGTTCCCTTTCAGCCTTTGTCTGGTTTAACCATAACAGGGTTTAATTTTTAAAACACTGTTTTTAGCTCCCCCTCAGTGAATCCTTGTTCACTGCTCCAATTGTAAAGCAAAGAAATCAATCAAACAGGTTTTCTTAGATTTAAACAAGAAAGGTGGAAGTTTATTCATCTTAAACTCTAATTCGGTTAACGACTACGCGAATGAATACGCGACACGACCACGCTAGCATGCATGCGTGATAAACACACATGCAGATAGAGACAGAAAAAGTAGAAAGAATAAAGGGGAAAAGTTTGAGGCAATAGCTGGATGTATTTACAGTCCTTTGAGTTCAATGTGGAGTCTTTGGTTGCTGGTAAGTCTTGCTGTTCGTTGGGGCCCAGTGCACACTTTAACTTGTTTCCATGTAGGAGTCATTTCTCTTTTGAGGTTTAAGCGACTTCAGTGGGTCCGGAGGTTTGTGAGAAAGCGAGAGAGAGCCAGCCAGGAGAGAGGCTCTCTTATTCCAGGTTCAGTTGCAATCTGCAGTCTGTCTTTAAACTGTTCTGTAAGCACAATTCAAAACTCCCAATTGGCCAGCAGATTAGTCATGTGACTAACTATTTAAACAAACTCCTCCGTTTGTGGATTTCAAAGCTTTTGGTGGGGGAGTACAGTGCTGTCTCTTACACAAAATGTGGATTACCATTTCCCAGACCAATCTCTGTTAATTGGATCAGTGAGCAATTCTTTTGTCTCTCCAAGCACTGTCTCTTAGTATGCAAATGTTTTTCCAGCCATGGCTGATCACTTTAAACAAGTCATCTCTCCATTCCAACAACAATTTAAAATTGATGTTCATATGACAAAATGAATGTGCCTCATTCTTGGCAGGTAGGGGTCTCCGTGATAGGAAAGTTTTGCAATATTTCCCTAGCAACTCTGACTAATTGGCATGTTGAGCCAAATGACCTCTTCCTGTCCCTAAAAAAAAACTTCTGCACTTAATAAATATAAGACTAGGAGGAGACCTGATGAGGAGCTTTAAAATGATGGTGTTTGATGGGGTGGGTGTGGAGAGACTGTTTTCACTTATGGGTGAGCCCAGACTAGGTTTCATAAATTGAAGATATCCACAAAGAAATCAAGTTCTTTTACACAGAGAGTGATGAGACTGTGGAACTCACTGCCACATGGAATATTTGAAGCAGAATACATTAACATATTGAAAGGGAGGCTTTATGCACAGATGAGGGAGAAGGGAATAGAGGGAAATGGGGGCATAGTGGGGAAAGCTAATTAGAGGTGGAAGGAGGCTTGTGTGAAATGTAAACAGTAGCATAGACCAGTTTGGCCATGGTCCTGTACTCTAGGTTCAATGTAGGACAGATAGATGCAGCAAGAATGTAGAGAAACACTGAAAGATCTGGATCAGGGTTGTGAGGGCTCATAACTTCAGTAATGATGTAGTTTGTAACCTCAGCAAAGCTGACCAATCACTAACTCACCCATGACTAGTTGGTGGATGAAATTCTATAGCCCAATGCTGTACGGTATGACATCTGCAACATCTGCCTCAAGCTAGCTGACACAGTCTTGGTAGGTCACTGATGGACCATGTACCAGCTCTAATCCTCCAAAATTGTTCCACTAATCATCTTAAAAAACAAATGAACAAAGTTTCACTGAGTAAAGCACAGCCTGTGGTAGTTATTAATCCTTAGGAACCAGCAGGTCCTAGAAGTTGATCCCAGAGTTGGCTGTCCTATGTTCGGGCTGTACAATTGGCCTTGACATCGCTGTGCTAGGGGCTGAAAAATCAGCCAGAATTCCTGCTTTTGATCATAATCCAGTAACACTGCCACCAGTGGGCTGGAAAGTGACTGTGGTTGTTTGCTCACTGCGGAGACTCACTTTAGAAGGGTTCTGGAGGGTTGCCATCACTCATGGAGCTATAGCTTTGCAACAGTTCATAACTTCAGGATTGATTTGTTGTTGATGCTTGCCTTGACATGATTGGCTCATTGCTGTCCTTTGCCATGACATGCTTGGCTTGTTGCTGTTCTATGTAGTGACATGATGGGTTTGTTACTGTCTTGTTCTGACACATTTTCTCATTTCCCACAGGCTGATGCTAAAATGGTGTGTGACGTAGTGAGTCGGATGGAGGATACAGAGCCATTCTCCCCGGAGCTGCTGTCTGCCATGAAACGACTTTGGACAGATTCTGGGATGGTGGAATGCTTCAGCCGTTCCCGTGAATACCAGCTTAACGACTCTGCACAATAGTGAGTACACAACTGAACGGATTGTCCATGGAGGGTTCATCTTTGAGCAGGGTGTTGCAGGGATTACTTTGCCAAGTGGCATCAGATCCAGGGATTGAAGATATTTTAGTAGCCAACCTGGTGTGGGAACTTCATCTTCAGGTCAGAACTCAGGGAGCATGTTAAAGCCTGAAGACACCAAATGAGAATACAACAATACATGGCCCAGATGGACTGTGCACTATGCATTTGGGGAAATGGCTGAAAAATCTGCCACACGTTGGTATTTTAACAATTCATTGGAAACAAGAATAGTGCCTGAAGCTTAGACAATGGCAAGTGCAATACCAGTTTATAAAAAATGACAAAACAAACCTGGGATCTACAATCCAATGGCCTAATATACATAATAGGTCAAACAGACCTGAAGGAGGGAATAAACACTTGGAGAAATATGAACTTAGAGGGTCAACATGGGATGGAGGTAACAACTAACAAGTTGAACTTTGAGGAGTTAATGCACCAAGTGGATAAGGGAGTCAGCAGACATTACTGCCTCAGGAGTTCATTGGTCTCCCACCATAGCTCTGGCAGTGGACTGGCAGAACCACCAGAGAAACAGCAGAGACCCAATTACACCAGGTCATTTGCCAACCCATTGAGGCAAATGGCGAACTGGGGCCATGATCAAGGGCAGGGACCTAATATAGTAATGGTGCTGTTGAAACATACCAGCCCACAAGGGTGTGAATATGCTCCATCACTGGGGTGTAGGAGTGGCAAGGGATCTCCACCAGGGTTGTCCAACATACGGCCCGCGGGCCAGAATCCAGCCCACCGAAGGTTTCCATCCGGCCCGCCAAACTGCCTGTAGCTCAGCTCTGATTGACAACTCCCATGTACGTCAGGTGCTGGGTGTAGGCGGGACCTGTGTCTGACGGGCAGGGGCCTCTCTCTGTGATTGTTCAGTCCCTGCGACTGACAGGGGCTGCCCAGGCAACGTTAGTGGTGGAATGCGGCGCAGGTGCCCTGGGATCAGCTACCCCTGCTGCTTTCGCGTGGTTCATTAAATGTCCTGTATCTTGCACACTCGGCAGGTTCCCGTCTCCACTCGCCCCAACTTAAATAATACAGGCATGGTAAATATCTGGTTGTGGGAATGGCTGCTGCAGGGAACACTGAGCGGGGAGTGGGGGAACACTGAGAGGGGAGCACTGAGCGGGAGCAATGAATGGGGAGTGGGGAACACCAGAGATACAGGGGTGAGGGAGAGAAGGACAGAGAAACATACAAACAGAGGAGAACAGAGAGACCCGGGAGGGGAGAGAAAGAGTCATAGAGTCATTTACTTATGGCACAGAAGGAGGCCATTCTGTCCATTGAACCCATGCTGGCTCTCCACAGAGCTCTGCAGTCAGTCCCACTCTCTGGCTCAATCCCCGTAGCCCTGCAAGTCTGTTTCTCTCAGGTGGCCACCCAACTTCCTCTTGAAGTCATTGATCATCTCCACTTCCACCACCCTTGTGGGCAGCGAGTTCCAGGTCATTACCACACACTGTGTAAAAACAATGCTTCCTCATATTCCCCCTGCATCTTTTGCCCAAAACTTTCAATCTGTGTCCCCGAGTCCTAGAGATGGGAGTGGGGGTGGGGGTGGGGGGGGGGGGGTGGGGGTGGGGGTGGTGGTGTGGAGGAACAGAGACAAAGATATGCAGGGAGAGCGTGCAGGGAGACGGGGATAGAGAGATCAAGGTCTTTCCTGACAGATGGACATCTGTCCAGAATATTCTGCATTGCTACATGAAGTGTGAGGGCAGAGATTGACTACTTATGCAAGCAAAAGTAATGCCAGGTATGTCACTAAATCAGTTTTCAATATAGTGACAAGAAAGTAAGTCAAAAAATTAGTCTTCTCATTTAAAGCTTCTTCACAAAAATGTACATTTGTTGTTGTTTTTGTTAGTAAGATAAATTTTTAATGTCTTTATCTTTTGAAATTTGCTCACCAGCCCCCTGGGCCGAGCAAAAATCATAATGTGGCCCTCTGCCCAAAAAGGTTGAACAACCTCGGTGTAGACACAGGAGAAATGATTTTAAAAGAATGTCCTGAATCAGCTAGTTTGTTCAGACCATTGTTGGACTCTGTTTCGGGGGTTTGAGGTGACAGCAGGATGCAGATTTTCTGGCAGATTGGGTAGCCACTCGCACCCACCTGCTTCATTGAAATAGGGGTGGCCTCCCGCTTACAGCAGGTTCGGTGTTGCTGGTAACCATTGGGTTTGGGTGTCGTGGTGTAACAAACAGGATCTCAGCCGGCAGAATTTCAGGGCCTATATATTTTAACATTTTTTAAATTCTTTCATGGGATGTGGGCGTCGCTGGCAAGGCCAGCATTTATTGCCCATCCCTAATTGCCCTTGAGAAGGTGGTGGTGAGCTGCCTTCTTGAACCACTGCAGTTCATGTGGTGTAGGTGCTGTTAGGAAGGGAGTTCTAGGTTTTTAACCCAGCGACAGTGAAGGAACGGCGATATAGTTCCAAGTCAGGATGGTGTGTGACTTGGAGAGGAACTTGCAAGTGGTAGTGTTCCCATGCATTTGCTGCTCTTGCTCTTCCAGATGGAAGAGGTTGCTGGTTTGGAAGGTGCTGTCGAAGGAGGCTTGTGAGTTGCTGCAGTGCATCTTGTATATGGTACAGACTGCTGCCACTGTGCGCTGATGGTGGAAGGAGTGAATGTTTAAGGTGGTGGATGGGGTGCCAATCAAGTGGGCTGCTTTGTCCTAGATGGTGTCGAGTCTCTTGAGTATTGTTGGAGCTGCACTTATCCAGGCAAGTGGAATGTATTCCATCACACTCCTGACTTGTGCCTTGCAGATGGTGGCCAGGATTTGGGGAGTCAGGAGGTGGGTTACTCACCACAGAATTCCCAGCCTCTGACCTGCTCTTGTAGCCAGAGTGTTTATATGGCTGGTCAAGTTAAGTTTCTGATCAAGTGAAATAAATGAGGGGGGACTAGTAAATAAGGCTAGTAAGACTAAGAGGAAGAGCAAGCACGGAGCACAGCGGGACTGGTGGTCTGAAGTGCATTTGTTTCAATGCGAGAAGTATAACAAGTAAGGCAGATGAGCTTAGAGCCTGGATTAGTACTTGGAACTATGATGTTGCTATTACAGAGACTTGGTTGAGGGAAGGACAGGATTGGCAGCTAAATGTTCCAGGATTTAGAAGCTTCAGGCGGGATAGAGGGGGATGTAAAAGGGGTGGGGCAGTTGCATTACTTGTTAAGGAGAATATCACAGCTGTACTGCGGGAGGACACCTCGGAGGGGTCGTGCAGCGAGGCAATATGGGTGGAGCTCAGGAATAGGAAGGGTGCAGTCACGATGTTGGGGGTTTTCTACAGGCCTCCCAACAGCCAGCGGGAGGTAGAGGAGCAGATATGTAGACAGATTTTGGAAAGATGTAAAGGTAACAGGGTTGTAGTGGTGGGTGATTTTAACTTCCCCTATATTGACTGGGACTCACTTAGTGCTAGGGGCTTGGATGGGGCAGAATTTGTAAGGAGCATCCAGGAGGGCTTCTTGAAATAATACGTAGATAGTCCAACTAGGGGTGGGACCGTACTGGACCTGGTATTGGGGAATGAGCCCGGCCAGGTGGTCAAAGTTTCAGTAGGGGAGCATTTCGGGAACAGTGACCATAATTCCATAAGTTTTAAGGTACCTGTGGATAAGGATAAGAGTAGTCCTCGGGTGAAGGTGCTAAATTGGGGGAAGGCTAATTATAACAATATTAGGCAGGAACTGAAGAATTTAGATTGTGGTGGCTGTTTGAGGGTAAATCAACATCTAATATGTGGGAGTCTTTCAAATGTCAGTTGATTAGAATCCAGGACCAGCATGTTCCTGTGAGGAAGAAGGATAAGTTTGGCAACTTTCGGGAACCTTGGATAATGCGGGAAATTGTGAGCCTAGTCAAAAAGAAAAAGGAAGCAAACAAGATTAAGGAAAATCCCAAGGCTTTTTATACGTATATAAAGAGCAAGAGGGTAACTAGGGAAAGGGTTGGCCCGCTCAAGGACAGAGAATGGAATCTATGTGTGGATCCAGAGGAAATGGGCGAGGTACTAAATGAGTACTTTGCATCAGTATTCACCAAAGAGAAGGACTTGGTGGATGATGAGCCTAGGGAAGGGAGTGTAGATAGTCTCAGTCATCTCATTATCAAAAAGGAGGAGGTTTTGGGTGTCTTGCAAAGCATTAAGGTAGATCAGTCCCCAGGGCCTGATGGGATCTACCCCAGAATACTGAAGGAGGCAAGGGAAGAAATTGCTGGGGCCTTGACAGAAATCTTTGCATCCTCATTGGCTACAGATGAGGTCCCAGAGGACTGGAGAATAGCCAATGTTGTTCCTTTGTTTAAGAAGGGTAGCAAGGATAATCCAGGAAATTATAGGCCGGTGAGCCTTACGTCAGTGGTAGGGAAATTATTAGAGAGGATTGTTCGGGACAGGATTTACTCCCCTTTGGAAACAAACGAACTTATTAGCGAGAGGCAGCATGGTTTTGTGAAGGGGAGGTCGTGTCTCACTAATTTGATTGAGTTTTTTGAGGAAGTGACAAAGATGATTGGTGAAGAAAGGGCAGTGGATGTTATCTGTATGGACTTCAGTAAAGCCTTTGACAAGGTCCCTCATGGCAGACTGGTACAAAAGGTGAACTCACACGGGATCAGAGGTGAGCTGGCAAGATGGATAGAGAACTGGCTCAGTCATAGAAGACAGAGGTTATCAGTGGAAGGATGCTTTTCTGAATGGAGAGATGTGATGAGTGGTGTTCTGCAGGGATCAGTGCTGGGACCTTTGCTGTTTGTAGTATATATAAATGATTTGGAGGAAAATGTAGCTGGTCTGATTAGTAAGTTTGCGGATGACACAAAGGTTGGTGGAGTTGCGGATAGTGATGAGGATTGTCAGAGGATACAGCAGGATATAGATCGGTTGGAGACTTAGGCGGAGAAATGGCAGATGGAGTTTAATCCGGACAAATGTGAGGTAATGCATTTTGGAAGGTCTAATGCAGGTGGGAAGTATACAGTAAATGGCAGAACCCTTAGGCGTATTGACAGGCAGAGAGATCTGGGTGTACAGGTCCACAGGTCACTGAAAGTGGCAACGCAGGTGGATAAGGTAGTCAAGAATGCATACGGCATGCTTGCCTTCATCGGTCGGGGCATCAAGTATAAAAATTGGCAAGTCATGCTGCAGCTGTACAGAACTTTAGTTAGGCCACACTTAGAATATTGCACGCAATTCTGGTCGCCACACTACCAGAAGGACGTGGAGGCTTTGGAGAGGGTACAGAGGAGGTTTACCAGGATGTTGCCTGGTCTGGAGGGCAATAGCTATGAGGAGAGGTTGGATAAACTCAGATCGTTTTCACTGGAACAACGGAGGTGGAGGGGCGACATGATAGAGGTTTACAAAGTTATGAGCGGCATGGACAGAGTGGATAGTCAGAAGCTTTTTCTCAGGGTGGAAGAGTCAGTTACTAGGGGACATAGGTTTAAGGTGAGAGGGGCAAAGTTTAGAGGGGATGTGCGAGGCAAGTTTTTTACACAGAGGGTGGTGAGTGCCTAGAACTTGCTGCCAGGGGAGGTGGTGGAAGCAGGTACGATAGCGATGTTTAAGAGGCATCTTGACAAATACATGAATAGGAAGGGAATAGAGGGATATGGGCCCTAGAAGTGCAGAAGGTGTTAGTTTAGGCAGGCATCAAGATCGGCACAGGCTTGGAGGGCCGAATGGCCTGTTGCTGTGCTGTACTGTTCTTTGTTCAATGGTAACCCCCAGAATGTAGTTGGTCGGGGATTCAGCAATGGTAATGCCATTGAATGTCAAAGGGAGATTGTTATATTCTCTTTTGTTGGAGATGGTCATTGTCAGGCACTTGTGGGTGCAAATGTTACTTGTCACTTATCAGCCCAAGCCTGAAAGTGTCCATGTCTTGCTGCATGCAGGCACAGATTGTTTCAGTCACAAAGCACACAGTAGAGTGATCCACAAGATCAGAATTTGACTGGAAGGGAAGCTTCTGGAGTGGATCTGAAATTGGTTTAATCAGCGTCGGTGTACATGAACTGGATCAAATTGAAAAATGGTGATTGCTGGAGTGTCATTGTTGTTTGGGCCATTATTGTTTGCACAGTACATAAATTATTTTGAAGTCATCTAAGTTTGATGATAGAAAATAGGGAGGTTCAAGGAGCAGAAACATACAGATGAATGCAGTGTATTCTTAACAAGGGTTGAGAAAGGAGGCTCAAAGATTCTATGGGGTACAGATAAACTAAACCCAATAACCTGATACAGTGACAGACTCTGTAACCGGGGAATAGACAAGTGCTGAAAAGAGGGAATAGATGGTTTTGATTTAACTACTTTGCAAAGTATGATGAATGCGTGAAACAGACTGTCCAAGGCCTGTGAGCAATTGTTAAGGAACTGGATAGCTTTTGGTGAAATAAGTGATTATATTTCTTCTGCTCTTCAATGTGGCATTTTTAGAACTTAGAAACTGTCCGTATGAACCAAGTGACCCTTTCAGGTCTTGTGCCTTCCCAAGTTCCTAGAACCACTTGATATCGAGGCATTACAAAGCTGGCAAGTTCCAAAGATGAATATCAGATTCTGGGGCATTGGCCAGTTTGAGATTTGGCACATCTTGCAGTTTCCAGGTTCTGGCACTAGGTGTTGCTAGCGAGTTGGGCTGATACCACAGGTACCTGTGGTGGCAGAAATTGTGTACTGCAACACTAACTTCTATTTTTCATCCATCCATCAGTCTTCAAACTTGGCAGCATTTAGCAATCATACAAGGCAACTTTAAGGATAAATACCAGGATTGATGGGTGCTTACATTTACTTTAAAAATCTGTTCTGAATTAATCGCATTGCAGGAGCCTCCTGTTTATGCTGTACTTGATGAGTGAAATAGTGGAACAGATGTGCTTGCCGTGACGTCAACTAACAGGATCCCTTGCAACACATCATTGATTAGAATTGGCACTTAGTGCGTGCAGTCTGTTTGCGGATTCTTTTTCGTGTATAATTATACAGTCCATGCTGTATGTTTGCTCTGTTTAATTCTTTCACTTGGCTGGAGTACACTTTCCTTTTCAGCTGGGCCCAATTTTGTGATGAGGCTGCGTTACATGGTCATTTCAAACCCTGAAACAGTGGCCCTGTCTCTGGACTAGGTGCGATATTATATATCCCTTCACTGGAGAAAGTTTAAACGGCGGTTTGCATAAAGTGGTGTGATTGCACTGTACAAAATTCCAATTTTGAAACTTTCCGAGGCAATGAAATTCTGTTGGGATTTTCCTGATTTCTTGCTGCAACTTCAGGAGATCAGTGGAACCCCCCAGAGAGATGGTTTGAACGGCCAAAGTTGCAGCATGAAATTGAGTAAAAGGCCTGCTGACCTCAGACCTCCAATTTCTCTTTTTTTTAAATCGCTTGTCAAGATCACAACGCGCTCTTTCCCCAGACCTGAACCTCTCTGACTAAGCACCATGAATGGTCCAGTGCCCTTTCTTACAATAATGATAGCCACTCCAGAAATAGACTGGGGCTGGGGTGTAGATCCTGCCTCATCGGAAGATCTGATTGTAGCCAGGAGGAAAATCCAAGGTTATTGTACCAGGGGATGCAGTTTCTGGAAAATAAACCATGTCGTGTTACTGGTCATGTAAGACATCACTGTCCTGGCCAATTCCAGCCCAGTCCATCCTCACCTTTAGTGTTTCTCATTGTTCCTTGTGTGTCAGCCGTGGCTCAGTTGGTCGCACTCTCGCCTCTGCGTTAGAATATTGTGGGTTCAAGTCCTGCTCCAGGGTTAGAGCACAAAAATCAAGGCTGGCACTCCAGTTCAATACTTGTCGGAAGTGCCATCTTTTGGAAGTGACATTAAACCAAGGCCTCGTCTGCCCTCTCAGGTGGACATAAAAGATCCAATGACACTATTTCAAAGAAGAGTGATCCCCAGTGTCCTGACCAATATTTATCCCTCAATCAACCTCACAAAAAACAGATTATCTGGCCATTATCACATTGCTGTTTGTGTGAGTTTTCCGTGTGCAAATTGGCTGCTGTGTCTCTTACATTACAGGAGTGACTACAGTTCAAAAGTACTTCATTGGCTGTAAAGCAATTTGGAACATCCAGTGATCATGAAAGACACCATATGAATGCCAGTCTTTTTCCTTTCTTTCTTACGTTATACACTTATTGCACAGCACCAATCCATAATAATTTGGAAAAAATGCTAATGGTCAGTATATGGAGGCAAATGGCTAAGCCCAAATCAGCACTCCACACACCACCATAATGACTGTGTCAGTCATTATCTCCCACTGGTGCTCAGGACATCCTGTAACTGAAGAAAGTGATGTGAAGGGAATTTTTGAAGTTTTTCCAGATGGGGAAAAATTTGAAAGATGGAGTACCTTTATCAAACGTCACAACATTTGAAATAGTTTTATCAAGCCTGTTCGTGCAGGGTTATTCAGCCCATGCCCCTAGGGCTATTCCAGCTCATCTGTGCCTGGGGCTAGTTCAACCCATATACATGGAGCTTATCTGGCTCATATGTACATAGTTATAGCAGTCCATTTATATGGTGTTCCCAACAACTTGAGTGAGTCACTGTTGTGCTCACTCAATCTCGATCATGGAAGCCTCTCAGTGGATCCCAAAACATGGGAGGTCTTCTGTGCTCGGCTGGCTCTCTGAATTCTCTGGTGGGGGGACCAGTGTTTCAGTTTAATATTCTTTTGATGATGAAATTTCCATAATTTTTCTCTTTTTTTCCGTTATTCATTCTCGGGATATGGGCACCATTGGCAAAGGCACTTATTGCCTATCCCTAGCTGCCCTTGAGAAGTTGATGATGGGCCACCTTGAACTGTTTCAGTCCATATGGTGAAGGTACTCCCACGGTACTGTTGATTAGGGAGTGCCAGGACTTTGGCTCAGTGACAATTAAGGAATGGCAAATGTTGGGCAAATTTTAATCAAGCAGCCTGAATATTCTGGCTGTACTCCAAGGCTCCCTCATTTATTATGGATTGTAAATTGTTATTTTCAGCCAGAATACAAGTTACATTCCATTCAATTCTTTGTCTCATGACATTGGGCTCACTAGCAGTTATGGCCTTCCCTTACTCGCTGTCTCACTTTCACCTGTTGTCTTTAGTTTTTTTTTCAAAGCGGACATTGTACTCATCAAAATGATTTGGCAACTATTTGTTTTTGGGGAGTCAAGAGCTGATAGAGCCATGTCTAAATCTCGCCATACACAGGCGACATGATGTCTTTCACCGTAATTAATGTCATAGCATAGTGTGTGTGTGATTGTATGCAATGGCACTCTAATTCAGAGCTCTCCAATTTACAGTATGAGAGATCAAGGGAGGGATTAGCCATATAAACCTCTAAAAGTGGCAGTTGCATCACCATAACCTTCACTTGACCATCTGAATCTATTCTTCACTTGTACTCCTCATGAATATGTATTTGCATTAGCTGGCATAACAACATACAGCTAGCCACAAGTGTAACACAGACGTGTATCTCTCAAATTTACCCTGTGTTGCTGAGAGTACTTGGGAGAATTGCACTAGGAAAGAAAGACTTGCATTTATATAGTGCCTTTAACAACCTCATGATAATCCATAGTACTTTACAGGTAATTAAATACTTATGAAGTGTATTCACTGTTGTAATGTAAGAAACGTGGCAGACAATTTGCGCACAGCAAGCTCCTACTATCGGTAATGTGGTAACAGCCAGATAATCTGTTTTACTGATGTTGGTTGAGGCTTAAATATTGACCAGGTAATCAGGGAGAACTCTGCTGCTCTTCAGATAGTGCCATGGGATTTTTTATATCACCCTGAGGACAGATAGCTCCTAGATTTATCGTCTCCTCCAAAAGACAGCACCTCCAACAATGCAGCACTCCCTCAGTACTGCACTGAAATGCCAGCCTAGATTATGTGCTTAAGTCTTTGGAATGGGACTTGATCCCACGACCTCTAACGCAGAGGCAAGAGTGTTACCAGTTGAGCCACAGCTGACATAAGGGCACTAACTGATGAGTTACTGAAGTCCCAACCAAGTGGATGATGGCATGGTTTATCTTTATATCTGTGCATCCTTGGTTGACATGGCAAGTGATGGGTCTGCAATTAATGGCTTCTGCTGTATTTTGAACTCTGCATACAAGGAACAGATTTCAGGATGGTGACTCTATCTGGTAGCAAGTTCCATTGGCAGAATGAATTTTCCAATAAATGCAAGCAACTGCTGTGCTAGTGCTGCAGTTGTCATTTTGTAAAGGAATGTCACTGACAGAATGATGTTGGAGGACACTATTGATGAGGTTGATGCCATAAGGGCTGGATAACACAAGACCAAATATTGTACTGATTTTGAATAGAACTAGGAAAATTTATGAAGGTAAAGGACTTCCATCAGGGAATGTTGAACTTAACAGTTGAATCAGTAGAATAGCAGAAGCTGTGATTAAACTGTACAGTGCTACGGTTAGACTGCACCTTGAGTACCTTGTCCAGTTCTGGTGAATGAGACACAAAGGAAACATTTAATTCCTGGAGGCAGTGCAGAGAAGAACAATGAGGCTAATAGCTGGTATCAAGAGACCTGAGTTAAGAGGGAATGATGGAGAAACATAGGCTTTCCAGCTGGGAAAGAGGCTGTTCAGAGATGATCTTATACAGCTATATAAGACAGCTGATCTGTTTATATTAAATAGCAGGAGTGGAACAAGGGGACACAAGGTGAAGGTAATTTTAGGACTGATGTCAGGAACTGCTGTACACAAAGATAAAGCAGTGGAGGCAAAGGCCTTGGGATCAGTTCAGATTGGAGACTGAGATGGCTGGGTGCATTTAGGGTCATTCTGGATAGAAGAACTAAGACAGCTCAAATCGCATTCTCATCAGTAATTATCTTGTGAGCTTGTGCCTCATTTTTCTGCACCTCCACTTGGCTATGCCAGGCCTGACAGAAACCATTGCAGCAATTCACAATGACCAGTGGTGCTGTACTGTTGATCAGAATATGCTCAATTAGCTGAGTGATTCATCGATGGACACGGTACAGTAGAAAGCACTTTGCTTTCTTAATAATGCAGAGATGGATTTTTTCCAGCATTTTGGAACAACTTTAAGAATCAAGAGTTTGTAATTGTGTTTGTTCGGGGCAGGTGGGGGAACAAAGATTTTTTTAAAACAACAATAACCTGCATTAATAATAACCTGCCTTTAATGTAGGAAAACGTCACACAGTGTTTCACAGGAGCGTTATCAAACATAATTTGACACTGAGCAAAAAGAATGAGGTATTTTAGAACAGGTGACTGAAAGCTTAGTCAAACAGGTGGGTTTTAAGAGGTTTTAGAGGAGAAGAGACAGAGGTTTAGTGAGGGAGTTCCAGTGCTTAGAGCCTCAACAGCTGAAGGCAGGGCCACCAATGGTAGGGCAAAAGAAGTGGGTGTTGCATAATCAAACATAATGTCTATATTTGTACTTTGTTAAAGATGCCTTCTGTTGACTCCCTAACACACAGAATAGGCAATTAAATATGAACCTAGTCCCCAGTTTCAAATGATGTGAAAGAAAGGAGCAACACAGATCCGAACAGTGAATGATGGAGAGGCCTGAGCCACAATGTCAAGGCGCAGAATGAGATTTACAGAGTAAACAACAAGAATACAAGTAAAAACAATCTCCAAGGAGCAAAAGGTGAATTGGAATTACAATGTAATAGTCACATTGAAACAACGGGTGAGCTTTGTATTGTTTCTATATTCGTAAACATTTGAGAATTAAGAGAAGGACTTGAGGCTCCTCAGCTGATGTTTGTCACTCTGGCTGCAGAAATGATAAACAACATTAATTAAATTAAAGACATTGCAGTTGATGTCACAGCTTTGTTTAATTGGTCAATTTGTCATGCGTTTGTTAGACCGGCATAAATAATTAGAGTTGAGTAAATTCAGTAGTTTATTACATCACTGTGTGACGTTTCAATGTGACTATTACATTGTAATTCAAATTCACCTTTTGCTCCTTGGAGATTGTTTTTACTTGTATTCTTGTTGTTTACTCTGTAAATCTCATTCTGCGCCTTGACATTGTGGCTCAGGAAAATGAACATCATGGGGCAGGACGTCAGAAATGCTCCATCCATCAATATTGGCGACCACGCTCTGGAAGTGGTTCAAGGGTTCACCTACCTAGGCTCAACTATCACCAGTAACCTGTCTCTAGATGCAGAAATCAACAAGCGCATGGGTAAGGCTTCCACTGCTATGTCCAGACTAGCCAAGAGAGTGTGGGAAAAAGGCGCACTGACACGGAACACAAAAGTCCGAGTGCATCAGGCCTGTGTCCTCAGTACCTTGCTCTATGGCAGCGAGGCCTGGACAACATATGTCAGCCAAGAGCGACGTCTCAATTCATTCCATCTTCGCTGCCTCTGGAGAATACTTGGCATCAGGTGGCAGGACCGTATCTCCAACACAGAAGTCCTCGAGGCGGCCAACATCCCCAGCTTATACACACTACTGAGTCAGCGGCGCTTGAGATGGCTTGGCCATGTGAGCCGCATGGAAGATGGCAGGATCCCCAAAGACACATTGTACAGCAAGCTCGCCACTGGTATCAGACCCACCGGCCGTCCATGTCTCCGCTTTAAAGACGTCTGCAAATGCGACATGAAATCCTGTGACACTGATCACAAGTCGTGGGAGTCAGTTGCCAGCGTTCGCCAGAGCTGGCGTGCAGCCATAAAGACAGGGCTAAAATGTGGCGAGTCGAAGAGACTTAGCAGTTGGCAGGAAAAAAGACAGAGGCGCAAGGGGAGAGCCAACTGTGCAACAGCCCCGACAAACAAATTTCTCTGCAGCACCTGTGGAAGAGCCTGTCACTCTAGAATTGGCCTTTATAGCCACTCCAGGCGCTACTTCACAAACCACTGACCACCTCCAGACGCGTATCCATTGTCTCTCGAGATAAGGAGGCCCAAAGAATACCTATTGAATATTAAAAGTTATGTTCAAATGCCAACTTCATGGCTAAACAATGGAGGTTTTCCTTTAACTTTCAATCTCCAGTGACAATCCTGCTGCCGCAAATACCCTGAAGTTCCAAATCACTAGGCCACCTGCATCATTTAGGTGTCTTGGCAACTGCCCTCTGCATAATCCCAACTCACTTAATTTCATCTCTGGTTAGTTGTATCCTTGGACATTTTATCACATGACCTCCTGCTCCCATGCTTCCGCCATTGGTCGTCCAACACATCTAACCCTGTGGCGCACTGCCTTCCCACACCAATTGGAAAGCAAACACTCATCCTTGGCTGACTGGATGATTCTACACTCTCAATCAAACAACCTTCTTCTTATCTCCATTATTTTTATAACTAATAAACACATTTCTTTTGATTCTTTCCTGGGATGTGGGTGTCGCTGGCTAGGCCAGCATCTGTTGCCCATCCCTAATTGCCCTTGGGAAGGTGGGGGTGAGCCGCCTTCTTGAACCACTGCAGTCCATGTGGTGTAGGTAAACCCACAGTGCTTTAGAAAGGGAGTTTCAGGATTTTAACCCAGCAACAGTGAAGGAATGGCGATATGGTTCCAAGTCAGAATTGTGTGTGTCTTTGAGGCAAAATTGCAGGTAGTTGTGTCCCCATATATCTACCGCCCTTGTCCTTCTAGGTGATAGAGGTCACAGATTTGGAAGGTGATATCAGAGGAGCCTTCTGAGTTGCTGCAGTGCATCTTGTAGATGGTACACACTGCTGCCACTGTGCCTTGGTGGTGGAGGGAGTGAATGTTGAAGGTGGTGCATGGGGCACTAATCAAGCGGGCTACTTTGTCCTGGACGGTGTTGAGCTTCTTGAGTGTTGTTGGAGCTGCACCCATCCAGGCAAGTGGAGAGTATTCCATTACACTCCTGACTTGTGCCTTGCAGATGGTGGATAGGCTTTGGGAGTCAGGAGGTGAGTTACGCACCACAGAATTCCCAGCCTCTGACTTGCTCTTGTAGCCACTGTATGTATATGGTAGTTCACGTTCTGGTCCATGGTAACCCCCAGGATGTTGATAGTGGGGGATTCAGCAATGGTAATGTCATTGAATGTCAAGGAGAAATGGTTAGATTCTCTCTTGTTGGAGATGATCATTGCCTGGCACTTCTGTGGTGCGAATGTTACTTGCCACTTATCAGCCCAAGCCTGAATGTAGTCCAGGTCTTGCTGCATATGGACATGGGCTGCTTCAGTATCTGAGGAGTCATGAATGGTACTGAACACTGTGCAATCATCAACAAACATCCCCACTTCTGTCCTTATGATGAAGGGAAGGTCGTTGATGAAGCAGCTGAAGATGTTTGAGCCGAGGACACTACCCTGAGGAACTCCTGCAGTGATGTCCTGCGACTGAGATGATTGACCTTCAACAACCACAACTACCTTCCTTTGTTCTCGGTATGATTCCAACCAATTCCCATTGACTCCAGTTTTGCAAGGTGTCCTTGGTCAAATGCTGCCTTGATGTCAAGGGCAGTCACTCTCACCTCACCACTTGAGTTCAGCTCTTTTGTGCATGTTTGGACCAAGGCTATAATGAGGTCAGGAGCTGAGTGGCCCTGGCGGAACCCAAACTGAGCATCAGCGAGCAGATTTTTGTTGAGTAAGTGTCGCTTGACAGCACTGTCACCGACACCTTCCATATCTTTTCTGATGATCAAGAGTAGACTGATGGAGCGATAATTGGCCGGGTTGGATTTGTCCTGCTTTTTGTGTTCAGGACATACCTGGGCAATTTTCCACATTGCCAGGTAGATACCAGAGTGGTAACTGTACTGGAACAGCTTGTCTAGGGGTGCAGCTAGTACTGGAGCACAAGTCTTCAGTACTATTGCTGGAAAGTTGTTGGGACCCACAACTTTTGCAGTATCCAATGCCTTCAGCCATTTCTTGATATTACATGGAGTGAATCAAATTTGCTGAAAACTGTTATCCTGGGGACTTCAGGAGGATGCCGAGATGGATCATCCACTCGACACTTCTAACTGAGAATGGATACAAATGCGTCAGCTTTGTCTTTTGCACTAATGTGCAGGGCTCCCTCATTATTCAGGATGGGAATACTTGTGGAGTCACCTCCTCCTGTTGGTGTTTAATTGTCCACCACCATTCACAACTGGATGTGGCAGGACTGCAGAGCTTAGAACTGTTTATCTCATGCTGCTTCCACTGTTTGGCATGCAAGTAATCCTGTGTTATAGCTTCACCAGGTTGACACCTCATTTTTAAATATGCCTGGTGCTGCTCCTGAGGTGTCCTCCTGCACTCCTTATTGAACCAGGGTTGATCCCCCAGCTTGATGGTAATGGTAGAGTGGGAGATATGCCGGACCATAAGGTTACACTGTTGTTGGATACAATTCTGCTGCTGCTGATGGCCCACAGCACTTCATGGATGCCCAGTTTTGAGTTGCTAGATCAGTTCAAAAACTACACCATTTAGCACAGTGGTAGTGCCACACAACACAATGGTGGGTACCCTCAATGTGAATATGGGACTTTGTGTCCACAAGGACGGTCACACCTACCAATACTGTCCTGGACAGATGCATCTGCTGCAGGTAGATTGGTGAGGATGAGGTCAAGTAGGTTTTTCCCTCTTGTTGGCTCCCTCATCACCTGCTGCAGACCCAGTCTGTTGATCTGTTAATTGTGTATCAATTGTTTGACTATATGCAGGTGGAGGGTGTTAATTGGGGTCTTACTTGAGCACTAATAAGTTGACAGTCCGAGTGTATCAAGCCTGTGTCCTCAGTACCTTGCTCTATGGCAGCGAGGCCTGGACAACGTATGTCAGCCAAGAGCGACGTCTCAATTCATTCCATCTTCGCTGCCTCCGGAGAATACTTGGCATCAGGTGGCAGGACCGTATCTCCAACACAGAAGTCCTCGAGGCGGCCAACATCCCCAGCTTGTACACACTACTGAGTCAGCGGCGCTTGAGATAGCTTGGCCATGTGAGCCGCATGGACGATGGCAGGATCCCCAAAGACACATTGTACAGTGAGCTCGCCACTGGTATCAGACCCATCAGCCGTCCATGTCTCCGCTTTAAAGACGTCTGCAAACGCGACATGAAATCCTGTGACATTGATCACAAGTCGTGGGAGTCAGTTGCCAACGTTCGCCAGAGCTGGCGGGCAGCCATAAAGGCGGGACTAAAGTGTGGCGAGTCGAAGAGACTTAGTAGTTGGCAGGCAAAAAGACAGAGGCGCAAGGGGAGAGCCAACTGTCTAACAGCCCCGACAAACAAATGTTTCTGCAGCACCTGTGGAAGAGCCTGTCACTCTAGAATTGGCATTTATAGCCACTCCAGGCGCTGCTCCACACACCACGAACCACCTCCAGGCGCTTACCCATTGTCTCTCGAGATAAGGAGGCCAAAGAAAAAAAAAGAAAAAAAATAAGTTGACACTTACTGAGACTGGTGGAGGCTTTTGAGTGAGGAGCTACATGTTTGTAAACCTTTTACTCTGTACAATAAATGTGAAACTGAGTAAAGATAGGCTCCAGCATCATCCTTCCATAACAAGCTTCCTGGAATTTAACTCAGTCTAGCAGCTATATCCTTTAGGACTCGGCCAGCTTGGTCAGTAGTGGTGCTACCGCACCACTCTTGGTGATGGACATTGAAGTCACCCACCCAGAGTACATTCTGTGCCCTTGCTATCCTTAGTGCTGCTTCCAAGTGGTGCTCAACATGGAGAAGCACTGATTCATCAGCTGAGGGGGGGCTGTAGGTGGTAATCATCAGGAGGTTACCGTGCCCATGTTTGACCTGATGCCATGAGACCTCATGGGGTCCGCGTCAATGTTGAGGACTCCCAGGGCAACTCCCTCCCAAATGTACACCACTGTGCCACCACCTCTGGTGAGTCTATCCTGCTGGTGGGACAGGACATACCCAGGGATGATGATGGTGGCGTCTGTAAGATATATTTCTGTGAATGTGACTATGTCAGGCTGTTGCTTGACTATTCTGTGGGACAGTTCTCTCAATTTTGGCACAAGCTCCCAGAGGTTAGTAAGGCAGACTTTGCAGGGTTGACAGGGCTGGGTTTGCCATTGTCATTTCCGGTGCCTAGGTAAATGCCAGGCGGTCCATCCAGTTTCATTCCTTTTAGACTTTTCTCTAGTGGTTCGGTCCAACTGAGTGTCTTGCTAGGCCATTTCAGAGGACATTTGAGTCAATCACATTGCTGTGGTTCTGAAGTCACATGTAGGCCAGACCAGGTAAGGACGGCAGATTTCCTTCCCTCAAGGACATTAGTGAACCAGATGGGTTTTTACGACAATCGACAATGGTTTCATGGTCACCATTACTGAGACTAGCTCTTTTAATTCCAGATTTATTAATTGATTTTAAATTCCACCAGCTGCCATGGTGGAATTTGAACCCGTGCCTGGGCCTCATTACCACTACACAACCGCTTCCCCTAAATTGTTCAAAGAAAATGAAGGAACACAATTATCTTTTAATGTCCCTCTGATTATTCTCCTGGGTTGCCCACAGCAGTGTCCTGGCAATTAATCTTTAATTCCTGAAGGCTCCAGTCACGTTCCAACTCACTCAATGCAACTGGCATTCATATCCTTGAATTCTGTTGACGAGCGAGTGCTTTAAGTCATGAGTGACTTTCATTCACCTGCCCAGTGATGGGTTGTACTTGGTTCAGCAACAGACCATGAAAAGTGAGGGAAATCATGACGGCAAATGAACCAAACACGGGCTAGAAATTAGGGGATTTATAAACAAAGGTCGCACTGAACTTGAGCATTGGGATTGCACAGCAAACCAGTGAGTGATTTATTGAAAGCTCAACACCACCAAAAAAACTCTCAGCTGCAGCTTTGCTACTAAGAACTTTTCAATGAAAGTGCCAGAACCACTCCCTCAGGCGGAAGAGTTTGGACTGTACTTAAAGCAAGGTTGAACCTCTCTTTTTGAAACCGTAGCTGTTCCCCAATTGTTTGATGGATGCGGCCTTGGGCACTTGTCTTCCACTCTCAACTGTTAAAAGGCCCGCACTCTCTGTTTCGAACGATGTGGAGTAGATTTGTGTACAGTGATGGCTAAGTGCACTAGTGAAGTATGTAATAAATACCGACAGCTAGCAGAGATAAGTCAAGAACAATGTGAAACACATGGAGGGTTTGGATCCGATTTTGTTTCAGTAAAATGTTATTTGTAATTCCGGCAGAAACAATTCATAAATGAAGCAGGCTGCATGTGTGAGTGTTCGAGCAGGAGAATGTGAGGAGGAGATATAAAGATTGGAGGTAAAGGAACAGAGTGGCAAAAGCTCCTGAAAGACAGCAGTGTTGTTATTTCATTTGTTACAGCCGTTGGTTCCAGTAATGAGGTTAAAATATCCAGCAGCCCATGGAATTCCCGCTCCCCTCAATAAAAATACACGTTCAACCAGCTGATTGCACTTCTATCCTCTCAGAAGAGGCAAGCACAGAGGATTACAATAATATAGCACATAAATCTCATTCTAATGGATTATTATCATATTAATTGAGTTTTTGATGCTGTTTTAGAATTATAATATTTCAAAAGGCAATATCTCAATTGTGATAGCTTGTCTGATGTTTGGTGCAAAATAATGACATACAATTACAGTATAACCCATTTAATCTCCAGTGAGCTTCTGTTCACTGCCCACTGCACATAATGCATCAGAGTAATTACACAGAGCGGCAGGGAAATCTTATATACAATGGATCAGCCTTGTGCACAAGAGGAGTATTCAGGCGCTTTGCAGGGCACTGCCACATAATGATCTTTCCTTTGTTGAAGTGTAACTCACTGAGATGGACAGAATGTTGCGTTGGAGAGAATTCTGAGCCAGGGAGGCAAACTCATTCAGTGCTGCAATATACTTGGCATGTCAAAAGGGAAATGTCACCCACATTAATGCAATGTCATTCTCTGCCAAAATGTCATTAAAAGGATCAAGCTTTTAATTGTAACTGGCAACAACAGTAAATTCTCAAAGAACAAGATTATACCATTTGGCCCATCAAGCCCATTCTATCCACACTATATGGATGATTGTCTCAACCATGGACTCCTGCTCCTATTAAAAAAAAATCTTCCATGACATGTAACGGATTTTGACAGCAAGTTGCATTTATAACATTAGCATGTTTGCCAGTCCCCTTGCTCCATCAGGTAGGATCAGCTTGTCAACAAATGACCTGGATTATAGTGAGCTCTACCGAATGTTTCTGTAACTAGGGGGTGACCTGCAGCTTAGCATTTTGGAGTTAATTTAAATGTTCCTAGGTCAAATTGGCTTGTCATTCATTAAAGAGGAGACAGCTCCAAACAACCAGTTCCAGCTGGAATAGGAATTATATGCAAGACATTAAGCCAACTGTTATTTTTCTTTTGCTAACCGAGACTGCATCCTTTCCATTAATTTTTAAGTTAGATTCTCCTGTTCCCCTTCACTGGGTCATTTCATCCTTGGCTAAGAGAGGGAGCAAGTGAGCTTCCACCACCTCTTCCCCCCGCCCCCCCCCCCCCCCCCTCCAGCCACATGCTCCCTCCCGAGCCTGCAGCTAGCAAAAGGTACTTAGAGTAATGCTCTTAAGATTTCCCCTCACTCACTCCAAGGAAACTCATGGACTGCACCCATTGCCTCCCCACAGAGGTAATGCTGTTGGTAATTTGCAATGTGACAGATCACAGACAAGGACCTAGAATCCAGTACGATGAGCATAGAATGTAATCTTGGGGGTGGTGGTGGTGGTGGGGACTTCACCAAGAGTGGCTCAGTAGCACCATTACTGACCAAGCTGGCTGAGTCCTGAAGGACACAGCTTCCAGACTGGGCCTGCAGCAGGTGGTGAGAGAACCAACAGGAGGGAAAAACCTACTTGACCTTGTCCTTACCAATCTACCTGACACAGATGCATCTGTCCATGACAGTGTTGGTAGGTGTGACCACCGCACAGTCCTTGTGAAGCTAGTCCCATGTTCACACTGAGGATACCTGTCATCATGTTTTGTGGCACTTCCACCATGCTAAATGGGATAGATTTAGAGCAGATCTAGCAGCTCAAAGCTGGGCATCCATGAGGCGCTGTGGGTCAGCAGCAAAATTGTATTCCATCACAATCTGTAACCTCATGGCCTGGTATCTCTCTCACTCTACCATTACCATCAAGCCAAGCGACTAACCCTGGTTTAGTGATGAGTGTGGAGAGCATGCCAGGAGCAGCACCAGGCACACCTAAAAATGAGGTGCCAACTTGGTGAAGCTACAACACAGGGCTACGTGCATGCTAAACAGCAGAAGCAGCATGTTATAGATAGAGCTAAGCAATCCCACAACCAAAGGATCATATCAAAGCTCCGCAATCCTGCGACATCCAGCTGTGAATGGTGGGTGATATTTGTGAAGGTATGCATTGTGAATATCCCCATCCTGAATAATGGTGGAGTCCAGTATGTGAGTGCAAAAGGTAATGCAGAAGCATTTTCCATCATCTGCAGCCAGAAGTGGATGATCAGTTTCTGCCTTCCGAAATCCCCAGCATCATAGATGTCAGTCTTCAGCAAATTCAATTCACTCCACATGATATCAAGAAATGGCTGAACGCACTGGATACCTTCAAAGCTATGGGCTCTGATAACATCCTGGCTGTAGGACTGAAAACTTGTGCTGCAGAACTAGCATCGTCTCCAGCCAGCTGTTCCTGTACAGTTATAATACTGGCATCTACCTGACAAAGTCAAAAATTGCCCAGGTATGTCTTGTCCACAAAAAGCAGAACAAATCCAAACCAGCCAATTACTGTCCTATCTGCCTACCCTCAGTTAACAGCAAGGTGATGGAAGGTGTTATCGACCATGCTATCAAGTGGGATTCTCACAGCAATAACCACCTTCCCGATCCTTAGTTTGGATTTCACCATGGTCAGTCAGCTGCAACCGCACTACAGCCTTGGTCCAAATGTGAACATGAGAGCTGAATTCCAGAGGTGAGGCAAGAATGACTACTCTCGGCATCAAGGCAGCATTTGACCGAGTGTAGCATCGAGGAGCTCCAGTAAAATTGAAGAAAATGGGAATCGGGGCGATCTCTCCACTGGTTGGAATCACACTTAGCACAAAGGAAGATGGTTGTGGTTGTTGGAGACCAAACTTCTCAGCCCCAGGACATCACTGCAGGCGTTCTTCAGGGCACATCCTAGGCCCAAACATCTTCAGCTGCTTTATCAATAACCTTCCCTCCAGCATGTCAGAAGTGGAGATGTTCGCTGATGATTGCACCGTGTTCAGTTCTATTCGCAACTCCTCAGATAATGAAGCAGTCCATGCCCGTATACAGCAAGACCTGGACAAGATTCAGGTTTGGGCTGATAAGTGACAAGTAACATTCGTACTTCACAAGTGCCAGGCAAAGATCATCTCCAACAAGAGAGCATCTAACCATCTCCCCTTGACATTCATAGAAACATAGAAAATGGGAGCAGGTGTAGGCCATTTGGCCCTTCGGGCCTGTTCCACCATTCAAAAAAGATCATGGCTGATCGTCTAATTCAGTACCCTATTCCTACTTTGTCCCCATATCCCTTGATCCCTTTGACATTAAGAAATGTATCTATCTCCTTCTTGAATATATTTAATGACTTGGCCTCCACTGCCTTCTGTGGTAGAGAATTCCACAGGATCGGTAGAGAATTCCACATGGCATTACCATTGTCTAATCCCCCATTAACATTCTGGGAGTAGCCATAAAAATATTGTGGCTACAAGAGCAGATCAGAGGCTAGGAATTCTGTAGCAAGTAACTCACCTCCTGACTCCCCAAAGCCTTTCCACCACCTACAAGACACAAGTCAGGAGTATGATGGAATACTCCCCACTTGTCTAGATGGGTGCAGTTCCAACAACACTCAAGAGGCTCAACACCATCCAGGACAAAGCAGCCCTCTTGATCGGCACCCCATCCACCACCTTAAACATTCACTCCCTCCACCACCAGCGCACAGTGGCAGCAGTGAGTACCATCTGCAAGATGCACTGCAGCAATTCGCCAAGGCTCCTTTGACACCACCTTCCAAACCCACAACCTCTACCACCTAGAAGGGCAAGGGCAGTAGGCACATGGGAACACCACCACCTGTAAGTTCCCCTCCAAGTCGCACACCATCCTGACTTGGAAATATATCACTATTGTCTCGTCATTGCTGGGTCCAAATCCTAGAAGGACTGCAATGGTTCAAAAATGTGGCTCACCACCACCTTTTCAAGGCCATTTAAGAATGGGCAATAAAGGCTGGCCTTGCCGGTGGCACCCATGCCTGTGAATGAATAAAAAACAAGTGCATTGGATGCAGGAGCACCATGGGCCACTCCACCCAAGATTATTCTGCTTTTATGTTGGCTTTCATTTAGAAGGGCGATAGGGCAGTACAGTCGGTAATGGGTTCACTGCGTTGGAATTTAGGTCTGCATTTTTATTAACCAGAGCAACAACAATGTGTCAGGCTGTGCCCAGTACTCCTTGCATATTAGTTACTCCTCAGCTTTAAAATTTTGGTTCTGCCTGTTACTTGCCAACTGTAGGGTGCATCAGTGAAAAGACTTTCTGTAACGGTCACATCAGTATGTATTAGAAGAATAAAGCTCCAGTAGAGCGACCTTATTGAGGGAAATCTACAAATGCTACATCTGTGGTACAGGTGCTATAGATATGATTGTGCTTGAGTTCTCTACTCCATTTCAACAGATTACAGGGAACCAGCGTGCCAGGCACTTTGTCAATAAACTATTGTGGATCTTCCTTGAGGACGGTCATGGATCAGCTCAGGAGGCACAGTGTTGATTGTAAGCAAGATTGAAAACATCCTGTCCACGCTAACACAAATCCATTCTAGTCTTTCTCTGTCTTGAGAGGGTACTGCAAGCAGCACAGTTTGACGTGTGCATACTGAAAGCACTTGGAGATAAGTAGCAATTCGCCTGTAAAGTATTGAGGAAAACATCAGTGAATTCCTCCTCTCCTACAGCAACCCTGCAGCGTGAGGCTCTGGAACAATTAATGTTCACAGCAGAGTAACTGAATAATTTACTGATGGCGTCACTCAGTGATAATGTTAGCTTTATTGTGCTATAAGCTTGAAGACCAAACAGAATGTATCTGAGCGAGGTTTCTGTTGGGTCTACAGCCCAAAATGGTTGTGATTTGTACTTAACAAAATCTCTCTGACTTCTTTATGAGCCTAGGGCATGAATAGCTGATACTTGTAGGAGATGAAGATTGGATGAGGGTCTCGGGATGTTATTACATAAACAGGTCATAGAATCTTAGAATACTATAGGAGGCCATTCAGCCTCCTGCACTGACTGTTCCGAAAAGCAATCCATTTAGTTCTCATTCCACGCTCTTTTCTCATAACCCTTCAATTTTTTTTCCTTCAAGTATTTATCCAATTCCCTTTTGAATCCACTATTGACTACTATTGAATTTGTATCTGCCACTCTAGCATGCAATGCATTCCAAATCCTAATCACTCATTGCGTAAGAAGAGATTTTCCTCATGTCACCTCTGCTTCGTCTGTCAATCACCATAAATCTGTGCCCTCTGGTTATCAACCATTGGAAACAATTTCTCTTTATTTACTCTATCTAAACCCTTCATGATTTCAAACACCTCTATCAAATCTCCACTTAATCCTCTCTGCTCTAAGAAGAACATCCCCAGCTTCTCCAGTCTATCCACATAACAGTAATCCCTCATCCCTGGAACCATTCTCATAAACCTCTTCTGTACTCTCTCTCAAGCTTTCACATCCTTCCTAAACTGTGGTGGCCAAAATTAGACACAATACTCCAGCTGGGGTCAAACTAGTGTTTTATGTAGGTTTAGCATAACTTCCTGGCTTTTGTGCTTTAGGCCTCATTTATAAATCCCAGAATCTCATATGCTTACTAACTGCTTTAATCTTCAATGATTTGTGCACATGCAATCCCTGGTGTCTCACTTGCACCCCCTTTAATATATTTAGCATTTAATACCATTTAGCATGTCTATCCTTGCTTTTCTTGCCAAAATGTCATTCAGCCCAATTGGTCTGTGCAGATGTTTATGATGCACTTGACCTTCCTCCCATTCTACTTCGTCTAACCCTATCAGCATACCCTTCTATTCCTTTCTCTTTCATGCACTTTTCTAGTTTCCCCTTAACTGCATCTTTCCCCTTAACTATTCCATCTGGAAGCACATTCTCTGAGTAAATAAATTTCTCCTGAATTCCTTATTAGATTTATTAATGACTATCTTATATTTATGGCCCCTAGTTCTGGTCTCATTCACATGGGAAACATCTCCATGTCTACGCTATCAAAACCTCAAAGTTTTAATGACTCTATTAGGAAACGCATCATCTAACGAAAAGAGCCCCAGTCTGTTCAGTCTTTCTTGATGGTTCTAATCACCTCAGTTCTGGTATCATCCCTGTGAATTTTTTTGCACCTTCTTTGATATCGTTTTTATAATATGGAGACCAGAACTGTATACAGTTTCCGAGTGTGGTCTAACCATGGTTCTAAACAATTTTAGCATAGCTTCTCTGCTTTTCAATTCTGTTCCTCTAGAAATGGGTGCTTTAGTTGCTTTTTAATGGCAGTATAGTAAATATCATATACTTGGATTTTCAAAAGGTCTTCAATAAGATACATGGTAGGCTCATAACAAAGGCTGGGCATATAGCTGAATAGACAGCTAATTTGACTCAAAAATAGAAAGCTGAGAGTAGGGGTAAAGAGCAGTTGTTCAGATTGGATGAAGGTAGAAAGTGGTGTTCCACAAGAATCAGTGCTGGGACCAACGTTAGTCATAATTTGCAGGAATGATTTGGACTTGGGAACAAATGACTCAATATCAAAATTTGTAGATGGTACCAAACTGGTGGGGTACAGGGGTGGAAATATAGCTAATGCTGAGGAAAAATACAACATAATACAAGACAACATCAGAAAACTTACAGACTGGGCAGTTAAGTGGCAAATGAACTTTAACATAGATAAATATGAGATGATGCATCTTGATAGGAAAAACAGAAGCATCACATAAACCTTAGAAAGTAAAAAACTAAAGAGGGTTGCAGAGCAAAGGGATGTAGGGATACAAGTGAACAAATCATTAAAAGCTGCATCACTGGTCAACAAAGCAATTAAAATGCTAACAAAGCACTGGGATTTATTTCTAGGGCTATAGAATTCAAAAGTAGTGAAATTATGTAAACTTGTATAGGAGCCTGGTTTGGATACACTTGGAGTACTGTGCACAGTTATAGTATCCACACTATAAAAAGGACATGGAAGCAATGGAAAAAGTGCAAAACGATTTACAAGGATTTACCAGGACTCAGAGATTACAGCTGTTGAGAAAAAATGAATAGGTTGGGGCTTTTCTTCTTTAAAAAAGAGGAGACTTGCTAGAGGTCCTTAAAATTATGAATGAGTTGGACAGGGTAGATGTGGAGAGAATGTTTCCACTTGTAGAAGGATCCAAAACTAATGGCCAGAAATACAAGATAGTCACTAGTAAATCCAATAGGGAAATATGGAAAGGTTTCTACTCAGAGTGGTTAGAATGTTGAGCTCACTACCACATGAAGTGGTTGAGGTAAATAGCTTAGATGCTTTCAAAGGGAAATTACATGTGAGTAAAGAGAATAGGAAGATATGCTGAAAGGTTCAGGTGAGGTAGAGGGAGCAGACTCAAGAGGAATATAAATACCAGCACAGACTAGTTGGGCCAAATGACCTGTTTCTGTGCTGTATACCATATGTAATTCTATGCAAAATGTACACCAGCTTAAACTTAACTTGAAATTAATATGCCATTTACACCCCCATTCTGCAAGTTTATTAATGTCACCTTGTACTTTGGCACAGAAGAGAATATCCCTTAACTTGGAGAGGCTAAGAGATGTCACTGGAGTAGTACATGCAATTATATTAAGCCAGTGATGTCCAAGTGGAACTAAATATATCCCACAAACTTCTTTGATCTTGCTGGCCCCCTTCCGGCCTGCAATGTTCTGAAAGCTAACCCTAGCTCCTTGAAAATGTTTCAAACAGTCTTGGGCCTGAAGGACAGACAAAGGCCCTGCCTCGATTGCTGAATTTTAACCAATAAGTGAGCAGCCTTGATCAGGTTCACTAGATTGATTCTTGGGATGAGAGGGCTGTCCTAAGAGAAATTGAGCAGAATGGGCCTATATTCTCTGGAGTTTATCAGAATGACAGGTGATCTTATTGAAATGTATATAATTCTTAGAAGTTTGATGGGGTAAACACTGAGAGGCTGGAGAGACTAGAACAAGGGATTATGGTCTCAAGATAAGGGATCAGCCATTTAGGACAGAGATGAGGTGAAATTTCCACTCAGGCTTGTGAATCTTTTGAATTCTCTATCCCAGAGGGCTGTGGATGCTCATTCCATGAGTATGTTCGTGACCGAGATCGACAGATTTTTGGCCACTAAGGGAATTAAGGGATACAGAGATATACAGGGCAAGTGGAGTTGATGTAAAGGTTCAGCCATGATCTTAATGAATGGTGGAGCAGGCTCAATGGGTTGTATGGCCTACTGCTGCACCTATTTCTTATGTCTTTATGTCCTCTAGTTGAGGTAACTTTTCAGAGCTGCACCATTCGTTATTGCTCACCAAGTGGCTTTAGCAGCTCCAGCCGTATCTTTCCCGCTGCCTGCATTGGCCAAGGAAAACATGTATTTTGAAGCATGGATTTTGTTCTTTAAGATAATCAAATGAACCTAAAAAAAAAAGGGGAAAGAAAGACCAGATAGAAGAGATGAGGAAAACTGAAGAATAGGAAGGAGAGGACTGCAGGAGAGCAATAGCTTAGAAGGAAAAGAGTGAAAGGACTACAGCAGTAAAGGGAGGATCAGAAAAGAAATTACATTTATGTAGAACCCATCATAAGAACATAAGCCCCTTCAAGCCTGCTCTGTCATTCAACAGAAGCATGGCTGATCTACCTCAACTCCACCTTCCCACACTATCTGCATATGCCTTAATTCCCTTAGTGCCCAAAAATCTATCAAATTCTTTCTTGAATATACTCAACGACTGGGCATCCACAGCTGTCTGGGATAAGGAATTCCAAAGATTTGCAACCTTTTGAGTGAAGAACTTTTTCCTCTTCTCAGTCCTTAATGGCCATCCCCTTATTCTGAGACTGTGACCCGTGTTCTAGATTCCCCAGCCAGGGGAAATATTTTCTCAGCATCTATTCTGTCAAGCCGCTCAAGAATTTTGTTTCAATTAAATCACCTCATTCTTCTAAACTCCAGGGCAATAGGCCTAGTCTACTCAATCACTCCTGAGAGAACAATCCCCTCATCCCAGGAACCATTCTAGTGAACTTTCATTGCACTCCCTCGAAGGCATGCATGTTCTTCCTTAAGTAAGGAGACCAAAATAGCACACAGGACCTTAGGTCTGCCTCACCGATGCACAGGTATAATAGTAGTAAGATTTCTTTGCACTTATATTCCAATCCCTTTGTAGCAAAAGCTAACATACCATCTGCTCTCCTATTTGCTTCTGTACCTACATGTCAATTTTCTATGATTCATATACAAGGACATCCAGGAACTTGTGAATGCAAACGTTTCCCAGTCTCTCACCATTCAAAAAATACTCTGCCATTTTATTTTTCCTACCAATGTGGATAACTTCACACTGCACTACAGTGTATTCCATCTGTAATGTTCCTGCTCAGTACCCTCATCTAAGTCATCAAATAGAGTATAAATAGCTGAGGTCCAAGCTCTGACTCTTGTAGTATCCCACTAGTTCGAGCGCCAACCCGAAAATGTCCTGTTTATTCCAACTCTCTCTTTTCTGTCCATTAATCAATCTTCAATCGTGCTAATATATTGTCCCCAATCCCATGAGTCCTAACTTTGTGTAATAACTTCTTGTGTGGCACCTTATCGAATGCTTTTTGGAACATCCAGATACACTGCATCTACTGGCTCCCTCTTATCCATTTTACTAATTGCATCTTCCAAAAACTCCAGCAGCTTTGTCAAATATGATTTCCCTTTCATACGTCTATGTTGACTCCGCTTATTCACATCCTGGGATATCACGAAATGCTTTACAGCCACTGAAGAATTTTGAAAGATTGTCACTTTTGCAGTGTCGAGAAACGCAGCAGTTAATTTGCATACAGCAAGGTCTCAAAAATAGCAAATAGATAAATGACCAAATAATCCAATTTTGGTGATGTTTGAAGGGTAAATGTTGACCAGGAGAACTCCCCTGATCATCTTCGAAATGGTGCCATGGGACCTTTTTATCTGAGAGGGCAGGCAGGAGGGCATCGATTTAATATTCCTCAGTACTGCGCTGAAGTGTCAGCCTAGATTATGTCTAGGCAAGAGTTCTCCCACTGAGCCAAGGCTGACACCTTAGGGACACAAGATAGAGTAACAATGAGAAGAGAACAACAAAAGCACTGGAGTTTGGGGAAGGGATGATGAAGGGAAGGATGAGTGGCAAAGGAAGATGGAATATTGTATTTTGTTTATGGAGCTTGCTTTACTGCATAACCATGTACAGCTCACTCACTACTTCAGATGGATGTATCACTGCACCCTCTGCCAGCTTGAAAATGCTGTATTAGGGGATATTTTAACATGGAGCTGGAAGTATCAGAGTGCATTACATTGGCAGGGGAGATAGACCCTGCGTGATTCCCTACAAAGCACCTTCTCAACCTGAATGACCAAGGGAACAGTGAGCGAGCAATTGTCTCACCAAACTGTCAGCATGGGCAGAAACCTTGGCATGAGATTTTTATCTAAGAATCTATTTAAGTTGTAAATGTGGCAAGTTGTGTCCATCAACTGGGGTTCAAGGGATGGCCATCTTTTAATTACAGTCCTGTCCCAGCGATGCTTCCACTTCAACTCATTTTCTCAGTCATGGTTGAAGAGCTGAATTGCTTATTAGTTGCAGAACAAGCATGTTTAGCCAATCAGAAATCCCCTGGAAGAGGTAGAAGATGGGCACTGACTGAAATATGAAAACAGCTAGTGCAAAGTCCTGCCAAAAAAGTCCAAACTTTTAAAGTTAAAAGTTTATCTCTTGTACCATCATTCACTATTTAATAATTTAGAACTGACTAACTTGTCACCTGTTACAACTATTAAAACTCATGGCAGCAGGAGCCTAGTAAACTGAGCATCATGCATGGTTTGATTTGAACGTTATTTATAGAGCTGTACCTCCTTCAGTCTCTCAGTGCTGCAAGCATACTGTAAAAGTATGACTGCCACTTAGTAAAAAGAGAATCAACAATCTTCATTGTTGCTGTGTATTTAACTGCTGCTGTTTGTGTTACTTCTATCAGTCTCTCTCCTCTATCAGTCTCTCGGTCTCTGATCTTTCTCCTCCATCGGTCCCTCTGTTCTCTCCTCTTGGTCTCTTTTTCATCAATCACTATCTCCTATTGGCCTCTTTGTTTTTCTTCTTGTTTCTCTACGTCTCTTTCTCTTTTTTCTATCAGCCTCTCCTCCACTAATCTCTCAGTTTCCCTCTTGTGCTGTTTCTGCTTCTCACTTCCCATTATTTTCTCAGCTATATGTCTAGTTCTTTCTCTCCTGCTGATTCATTGTTCCCTCCTTCCCTGTCATTTTCATTCCTTACTTTTCGTTTTGTCCCAGTCGCTGTTATTTCTCATCTACATGCTGGCCCTCAATGGCATCATCCAAAAAACACAGCGTAAACTTGCATATTTATGCTGACAACACCCAGCTCTACCTCAACATCACCTCTCTGAACCTCTCCAATATCTGATTTGTCATACTGCTGGCCAACATCCAGTACTGGATGATCAGAAATCTCCTCCAAATAAATATTAGGAAGGCTGCAGCCATCATCTTTGGTCCCTGTCACAATGCTTTCCTGGCTAGTATCCCATTTTCCACCTCGCATAAACATAAGCTCATCCAAAACTCTGCTGCCCGTATCCTAACTCACACAAAGTCCTGTTCAACTATCAACCCAGTGCTTGCTGATCTACATTGGCACCCAGTCTGACAAAGCCTTAATTTCAAAATTCTCATCCTTGTTTTCAAATCACTCCCTGCCTGTGTAGCCTCGCCCAACCATCCGAGATCACTGTGGTCCTCCAATTCTGGTCTTTTGTGCATCTCCAGTTTTAATCGCTCCATCATTGGTAGCTATACCTTCAGCTGTCAAGGCCTAAAGCTCTGTAATTCCCTCCCTAAACCTTTCTACCTCTTTAAACCTCCTTTAAGATACTTCTTAAATCTTATCTTTTTGACCAAGCTTTTGATCATCTGCACTAATATCTCCTTATGTGGCTCGGTATCAAATGTTGTTTAGTAATGCTCCCGTGAAATGCCTTGGGATGATTTACTACATTAACGGCACGATAGAAATGCAAGTTGTTGTTCTGGCCTCTGAACAAGTAGCCATAGACAAGTTGCAGCAAAGCACCCACAAATGGAAAATAAACAGTCTTGTGTATTTTGCCACGGGACCTTGCTGGTCATTTGCATGGCTCTCAAAGGCAATAAAGTTCCAGAGAATCATTAATCTAGGAAATTTCTACCCGTACCAGCTTCTCCACTGGGAATCGATGGGAAATGCCTCTGGGGTGGTAAATGTGCTGTATGGTTTTATGCAGAACCCTGCCCCTCTCAGAAAGCTTCCATGTTTGATCACTGATTTATACTTAATCAGCTGGGGTGACAGTGGAGGTGTAACAATTAATCTCTGAATTCCTGGTTCTGGGAAGGAGAATTGGGAATAGGTATGTGGGCCTGGTTGAACACAATTGAACTTCAGGAACAAAACAGGTGATTAACCGATCGGCCACCCTGCTGAAGTCATTAGGATGAAAAATCAGATGGGGTTTATAATGGGTGACAGATCTGCCAATGTGCACTTTACCCCTGTTGAGGTTGAATTTTAACCCCTCAATGTCTGGGCTCACATTGATGGAACAGTCCAAGGCACTAAATGGCAATTGTCATCCTTGGGGCCATATCTCAGGATGCAGTGCCATCTCCTGTTGTTGCTCTATTATTCCATTTACTTCTAAGCGGTTATCAGTTCAGCTAAAATAACAGGCAAAAGATTGTCTGTAGTCATTTATAGAAGACTAACAACAACCAATGTCAGTTTGAATGCATGGAGAATTTTTCTTAGAATAGTTAATTAATTTTGTAAGTAAAACATGGTTTGACACCCTTATCATATTTGCATAGCAAATATCTGTTGCATATCTGCCTCTGGTAACACAAGTGGGCATCACTGGCATCATCCAGACAACTCCCTGCAGAATTGAAAAAATCAGACAATGCATCTAAAGAAATGCAGAATTACTGAATGGAATTCAGTGGAAAAGGATTTGCTAATTCTGAACTTCCATGCACAGCTGGGCTAATCCTTCAGATACATGAATACATGCCAGGGGTGATTCTACAACCTGGCACCCTCCATGGGGACCAGCTGTCACCCATGATTTTCTGTCCGCTAAATTAATTAAGATAAAATCAAGGGCTACACACCCACCATTTCCCTATATATGTTCTCCTTGAGAGTGCCACTCGCTATGCGGAGCATTGGATTGTTGGTTCGCTCTTGCTGTGAAATCATATCACCTTTTCTTACATGTTCTATTGAGAAGGGGCTTCTCTTGTCATTAATTTGCTACTGAGTTATTGTAACTATATCATTTTTGATATAAAGATATTTTATTATCAACTCGAAACTGGTTTGTTTATAATACTACCCCTTGCTTTATTAACAAAGAATGCCTTGCATTGATGCAGCATTCCAAGTTGCAGTGAAATTATTTGGTTTCATTTCACTGGAGTTTTTGATCTACTGAACATGAGCTGGGATTATGCATAGTACCTGCTCATGATAATCTGGGAAGAGGGGAATGTGAAACTTCACATCAACAATGTGTCAATGTATTTTATTAACAAGATAAAATGTGAATAAGCTTTTATTTCACAGCCCTTACAACGTGAAACGAGGTCTGTAGACTGCAATGTAAAACACACAATGCACTTTCAAATGTGCTCTATAAACTGCAGACTAAAACAGTCATTAGTATATACCTCAGTAAGGATGATAGACTGCAATGTAAAATGCTCACCCACACATACCACATTGGGTCTGTACAATGTATGTAAAAGATTCATCAATGCATTGGATTAGATGTAATTGAATCTTTGAAAAATGTAATTGGGTTAGATGTGAGAGAATGGTTGATGGTGATTGGATGAGATGTAAGGAAATGGCTGAGTCACTGATCCATTTTGGCACATGTTGAATATTCTAGTAAATATAAATACAGTATTAATAGGAGAGGCTTCTTTATCTTAGTGCCATTGTCTCTGTTATAATATGCAATCAGAATGCTTAATGGAATTATCAGAGATTGGCAAAACGTTTATTGATTTTGTTTTTAGATTGCTATTCAGCTTAGTGGGACAGGTGCTTGGAATTGCCCCAAGTTAGTGTGATATACTACACTGAGAAATCATATCTATTGCTAATATGGAGATTGCAATATGAAGCCACAGTATAGAATCTGTACATGACGTAAGTGGAAACATAGTAAAAATCACATGTTGGTTTATAGCCGTTGAAAACCCAAATGACTAATCCTGACTACCTCTTCAAACCTCCAGTGAAGATAAGAGTAATTCTCTTTGACACGTGAAGATGGGTAGATATTTCTACCAAAGAAAGGTGGAAAGAACTAGCCAGGAAGACATCTTCATTAAGTTTACTGTATTTGGTTAAACAATACCCCCTTTCCAGTCTGAGAAGTTAATTACTGTTATTCATCGGTGCCATGCTGAGATTAATGGGAAGTTAATGTACTTTAAATATAGGAGGTAACTTTCATCCCTGCAGTGGCCATTCAAATCAATTCTTCCACTCGCAATAAGGGGGCACATGAGAGAGTTCATGTTTCCTGAATTACAGTCTTACTTGCAGAAAATAGAAACTAAATCTCTTGTCCCTAATCCATAGCCTTTCAAAAAGATTTAATTCCATCCCCCAGAATTGAAAGCCTTCCAACAAGTGAAAGCTCAGTCAACTTATTTGGCAAAGGGGCCAGCAGTTTTTTTCACCCAAACACCATAGATTGAGAACGGCCTACTGAAGACAAGTGGAAAGGTTGGACCCTTCTTACTATGATTTAAAAAAATAGTACTGAACATTTTGTATATTTCAGTCTATTTCTGTTGATTAGTTGAATGTTTTAAATCAATGTGCATATCAATGACATCAGGAGTAAATCTCTGGGAAGAGCCTATTCTTTTGTAATTGTTTGATTTACAATTACAAAGATGTCTCTGAAGGTTTCTGATCACATTGGATGCAATATAGTACATTGTTGGGCAGTTGAGGGCTTTCTTTGTAACAACCTCTGTTTTTTTTCAGTTATCTAGACAGCTTAGATCGAATTGGAGGGAATGATTACCAGCCAACAGAGCAGGATATCCTCCGAACCAGAGTGAAGACCACTGGCATCGTAGAAACTCACTTTACATTCAAAAACCTCCACTTCAGGTGAGTCCAGTTAAGGATAGAATCACATCTCCCCATATAGGAGGGCTCCTTCCCATCATATCAGTAGATAAATAACCAAGCATGTGCAATTGAATTAGATATGAGAGAATCATTGAGCAAGATTTTAACTCATTCAAAACCCATCCACTTAAACAGAGTTAAAATTGGGCCCACTGAGTATGATTGTGTTTGATGTGATAAGGTGAATATTATAAAAAATACAAATATAGCAATAAATAAAAGAGGCTGGTTGCCCTACGACTGTTGCCTTGATGGTAAATACTGTGGTGCCTCCTTACCCCTCCCAACAGGAATCTCCACCCATCATGTACGGACATAATTAACAGACCAGAATCAGTGTGTTCCTCACAGATAGGGAGCCTCTTCCATGCAGTTATTTAGATCAGCGGCAGTCACATTGTACAAGTTGCAGTTATTAGTTATCCCCAGTATCGAGACACCGGTCATGGCTAGTCAGTTACATTGGGTGGGCTACATCAACCTCATGCCTGACACAAGACTGCCAAAACAAGCTTTCTACTCTGAGTTCCATCACAGCAAGAGGTTACCAGGATGACAGAGGAAACACTACAAGGATATCATTAAAGCCTCCCTGAGAAAATGTGACATCTCCACTGATTCATGGGAATCTCTCGCCTGAGACCACCCAAAATGAAGAAGCATCCACGAAGGTGCCAGCCAGTTCGAAAAACGTCAACATGCCCAGGCAGCGACAGATGCAAACAGCGGAAAGAGCTTTAGGAAATTCAAGTATCCCATCCACTCGCCAAAAACCACCTGTGGCAGAGTGTGCGGATCCAGAATTGGACTATTCAGTCACCTAAGGACCCACATTCCTGGAGTGGAAGAAAGTCATCCTCATTCCCAAAGGACTACCTAAGAAGAGAAGAAGTATTAGTTATAAACGGTTCAAATGTGTTTTCACTATAATAAAGGGATCACTCAGAACCCTGACCTCTCACAGTCGAGGATAATGCACAGTAAACAAATAATGTAGCCAATGGAACCCAAATGGAACCATTTACATTGCCTTGGTGTGCAGGCAAAGCATGTGGCTCATCCAAGACTAGATGACAGACATAATGTCTGAGAGCATAGATGCAATGAAGGGGGCTGAGAGAGGTGGTGGAGCTGAGTGTCGTCAGCATACATGTGGAAGTTGACTCCATATCTTCGATGATCTCACCAAGGGGAAGCATGTAGGTGAGAAAGAGAAGATCAAGGATAGATCCTGGAGAGACTCCAGAGGTAACGGTGCCAGGGCAGGAACAGAAGCCAGTGCTGGAGAGGCTCTGGCTATGAATTGACAGGAAAAGCAAAACTAGGCACAGCAGTCCCATAGCTGGACATTGGAGGAGGATAGTGTGGTCGATCATGTCAAAGACTGCAGAGAGGTTGAGGAGAGATGGTGTATTATAGTCAAAGTTACAGAGGGTGCCATTTGTGACTTCAATTTAGGGCAGTTTCAGTGCTGTTCAGAAACCTGATTAGAGAGATTTAAATATGGATTTGCAGGAAACAAGGGCATGGATTTGGGAGATTTGTAATAATTTGACATCATGATCATTTTCTCCCCACAGCCCATAAATTACCAAATTCAATTTTACAACTTGTCATGGTGGGATTTGAATTCTGACCTGTAGATAGCTATCCAGTATCCTAACTGAGTAACACAATCATGGGAATTCCAACAAATTATAGAGCCACTTCACATAGGAACTGACCTGTAGTACACACACTGATGGAAGGGTCAGACCTCTTCCCTGCGGGGTGGCGGTTCAGACCTAGGCATTTCAGATTGTTTTCCCCTTCTCCAGGATCCAGTTTGCATTTCAAAAGATTTTTCATTTCACTAAGTGACTTTCTGTAAAATATGAGTAAGTAATTTTCTGAGCCAGTTCTGGATACCTGCTGATTGGTGATCATGCGGCTCATGGGGGTTGATAGCAGGTGGTTTTCATTAATTAGCCTGTGTGGGCGCTGATAGACTGCAGGGTTTTGATCATTAACCTTTTAAAGGACTGCTAGTCGTCAAACATAAAAGATCAAAATTTACATTTTTTTTTAAACTGCATTATTTCTTATAAAAGAAATAAACATAAATAAACCATATCAGCACAATTACGTAACCAATTTGAAAAACAGACTAAATAGACCATTAAAACAAGGGGGTTAGTTCACTGTGCTCAGGCTAAGCCAGACTAGAACCCAGTACTCTGTACCCATGCTAGTTCCTTCTAGACTGTACCAAGCCCAATACCCTGTACCCAAGTTAGCACTCAGTGCCTGTCGTCCTGTACCCAGGCTAAGCCAATAGCTAACAACTACCCGTTAGCCTCTGTCAAGTACCCAGTACCCTGAACCTGTATCAAGACCTGTATCTGGTAATCTGACCAGTACCCACGAGCCTGTTTCCAGACCTATATCCAGCACTTAATACCACGTTTCTGGACACAGTATCTGATATCTAGGCTGGTATCCTGGACCCAGTATGTAGGCAACTCTATATCGTGTACAAAGACAACTACTCTGGTATATAACTGGGATGGGGAGATCTACTCCTGCATCACAATTATTGGGGATAAGTGACCTGTATCCCCATGTGGTTAATATTGGGATAACACCTGTGTGTTATATACTGAAGTAGTTTGATTGTTGTATTTATCATGAGGTTAGACCCATGTATCAAGATATTTTGAGTTATCTAAAGACATAAGGAACTTTTGACACTGTGTTTTTAGATCAGAAGGGAGAGAGAGTCCCCATGTAGAGTGTATATTTGAAAGGTTATTCCTGCACAGTGTAGATCATGGTGAGAGTGGAGGAGTTGGTCTCTATCTGAAGCTGACCTTCAACATCACAAGATCACACCGGCATGCTCTGTCTCCAGCAAGCTTCCATTGTTGTCGCCCACCCAGTCCGTTCACAGCCCTTTATCTCAGTTTTGGCCATCCACATTGTCATATCCCAGCTGACGCTCACTCCATCATCTTCAAAAGTGCCAATCTTGTGCCATATGCACACCCATTTCAGTTATCTCCCTGAAATATATGCTGTGGTACAAGAGCCATTCTCTCATTGCTCCTGGGTACTACCCACCATTATCTTTGCACAGTGAATTCCAAAAGCACCAGTCTCTGCTTCTGTGCCTTTTGTCAGTAAAGAACTGTGGACAATAAACTGGTGTATTAATATCTCCAATTGGTGAAGAGCCATATTGGTATGGTTAGTAGAAATGTACATAGAATGTACAGTACAGAAATAGGCCATTGGGCCCAACTGGTCTATGTCAGTGTGTATACTCCACATGAGCCTCCTTCCATCCCTCCTCTTCTAACCCTACCAGCATAATCTTGTATTCCTTTCTCACTCGTGTGTTTAACTAGCTTCCCTTTAAATGCTTATATGCTATTTGCCTCAACTACTCCCTGTAGTAGCAAGTTCCACATTCTCAACACTCTGAGTAAAAACACTTCTCCAGAATTCCTTATTGGATTTTTTAGTGACTATCTTATATTTATAACCCTTGGTTTTGGATTCTTCCACATATCAAACTCTATGTATATTGGGTCCTGCCCTGGAGATTGTCTGCAACTAACTTCTAAAAGCAACAGGTGGCTTCTGTAACTGGCCCATCTTGCCTGGAGGGAAGTGAATGACCTGTGCTTACTGCCTTCTCAGCCAACATCAGAAACTTCACGTGAAGGGAATTGCAGCCACAAAGGCACATTCTAATTCTCCACAAAGGGCTGCATGGAAGCATCACCACCACACTACCTCTGGGCTTTCAGTCTCAGGGATAATAAATTCGGGAAGTCGAGCTGTATGTTGTGATCGCTATCTGTCAGTCCCACATACATCCCCATAGCTGATTGAGATGATCCCACTGGTTTGGCAGTCACCAGGTCTTACTAAAAATAATTGTTACATTTTTTCACAGGCTGTTTGATGTGGGAGGTCAAAGGTCAGAGAGAAAGAAGTGGATCCACTGCTTTGAAGACGTGACAGCAATTATTTTCTGTGTGGCACTGAGTGGCTATGATCAGGTGCTCCATGAGGATGAGACCACGGTGAGTAGGGCCCCAGGAGTTGGAGTACGCCCGATGGCTGATGTTTGCACTGCCTGACAGATCCTGTAATGATGGTTTCGGTCTCTGTCCTGCAGTTGTAGTGTACCCAGTGAGGTACAGAACCATGGTTTCACGTGTGTGTGTGAGTGTGTGTGTGTGGTTTGTGGATGAGTAAGTACATGTTTGTATGCATGTGGGTCTGTACAGAGATGTTTTCAAATTGTTGTGTACATAAACTATAGAAGTGAAATTAAGATTACATGTGCCTGTTAACCAAGAGAGTCTGAGAAGGGAGTTTGACAGAAGCTGCACAGAAGGGAGGGGCAGAACTGATTTCTCTTTATCTGCGAGTAACAAGAGAATTGAATTATATTACATGTAATATTTCTTTTTCAAGCTGTGTAAAGTGCTGTGAGAGATGGATTATTGTCTCTGCTGATGTCTGTGAGATACTGAGTAGATGTGATGTGTTTTGGCTCTTGGGTATTTATTTTTGTCCTTACACAGGATTGTGCTGCCGAAGTTAGACAGTTTGGCTGATGCACTGGCTATTAGTCTAGCTGTACTCTATCTCTGGTTGGAAGTGGTTTGCTCTTCACTATTTACATAGAAGCACAATGACTTGTTTCTTGTCGTTCTTTTCCCCCCAAGATATCAACTTTCTCAAAATGGCTTAAAAAAAAATACACTTTATTTTATGAGATCTGAAAATTAAAGCAACAGAGTGCTTAGTGTAGTACCAAGGTCTGAGAACAGAGAGGGCCCCTACCTTGTTGGATTTTTGCAGCTATTATAATCCAGTTCCAGGATTCTTTGACCTGTCCAATCAAACCTTTTGAACTCAACAGGAAATGACGCACTAAAAAAAAATTGTTCTATTATCCGGCACGGACACAACAGCCTGAATGGCCTCCTTCTGTGCTGTAAGCATTCTATAATTCAAATGTACATTCAGGATTTCTCATGCAACAAATAAGATTCCAATTGATGCAGGGCAAGATTTTAGAATCCCTGACATGCATGTGTTAATAGGACAACTCTGGGAGAGGTAGATTATCCCAATACAACCTCATAGCCACCTTTATGTATCCCCTCTGCCTTTAAAACCATTATGTACATTAGGCTGATTGTTAGGATTGCATCAATGTTAAAGGGGATGTGAATTCATGAATTTTGCTTCCTAGGTCCAGTAGCATGTCTTTTAACTCACTATGTTTTATAATATCCCAGCATTCCTTTCTCAAGGAGTAATCAAAGGCAGAGTAATTATGTATATTGATGTGTTCAAATGATGATACATGCCTGTGTGTTTTTGTATGCTGGAGCTGAGCAGGATGGCTGCTGTCAAATTTTCACCAAGTTTCCCCAGACTCTAAGGCCAGAATTTTACGGCCCCCCCAAAGGAGCGGGCTGGTTGGGGGAGGTGGGGGGCCATAAAATTGAGTGGAAGGTGGGAGGGTGCCGATCCTGACGCCTTCCCGCCCCAACTGCAGTTTTACGAGGGGCGGCGGCGGTGAGAAACGGCCCGCCCGCCCTAGGCCAATCAAGGCCCTTAAGTGGCCAATTAACTGCCACTTAAGGGCTTCACCCACCGCCGCTGGTATTTTACCAGCAGCAGGTGGGCAACTTAGGCCCCCAGAATGCCGCCCACCTCCTTGTGGGCTGGGGCCCCTCCTGATCGGGCACCCTGTGCCCCACGGAGGGCTGCCCTCGAAGCCCCAACCACCCCCACTGAAAGAAAGTTCCCCCCCCCCCACAACTGGCCCCCCTCTTGCCTCGCTGGGACCTGGCCAATTGTCCCCAGCAAGGCCCCAAACTCTTATGTGTCATACAGGGCAATCATCCCTCTTGCTGCTGAAGCTGGGTGCAGTCCCAGCAGTGGCCACCACTCCTGTTGGCGCTGCTGGGACTGAGAGCTGCCAGCCCACTGATTGGCCAGCAGCTCGGCCAGCAGCTCCATTAGGCGGGACCTCCTGCCTCAGAGAGGGGGCAGGCCTGCCCAAGGCCATTTAAGGGCCTGAGGAGCATAAAATCCCAGCGTGGCTCCCCTGGCCTGTTGGAGGTGCGCTCATCCGCAACTTTTTGGCCTGTGGGCAGGGCCTCCCACCCAACATAAAATTCCAGCCAAAGTGAAATGTGTAAGTAGTTACTGTTGCAGGAATATCATTGTAGGTTTGTCCCTGGATCTGGCATGAACATAAAATTGCATGCTACCATTCCAAGCCATTTAGATTATCACAACATTTTGATGCTGTAATTCCGACCTGTTCCCAGTTCACTCAACTGCTCTGAATATTGTTATTCAGCTGTGCAGCTTCATACAAGACTAAAACTGCCTACTGCAATCTCATTTCTGGTGTGTGTCCCCAATACCTGTTTCTTCTATTTAGTGAATATACAATCACCTTCATCTTAACATACAGTGCAATCAGTAGTAAATACGTGAAGGAATCACATAGTGTATTATTGTTACAGTGGTGCTAGCTGTCATCATGGCCTTGTCTGGACTGCCTTAAACTTACCTGTAACTTGCTAAGGTAGTTCTGTAATGACGAAACGACCCCAATGCTACAACAGGCACCATCACTGACAATACGCCTTCGATAAGTCAATTTTTTTAACACTTAATTTTTCACAAATCCAATGGGACAGCACAGTGGTGATGGGGACATGTTAAGAGTCTTGTATTCCATGTGATACATCACCATGCTCATCAATAACAAAATATCCTGAAGGAAATAAATTTATAGCATTAAGGGGATCGAGCGGGGAAGTGAGACTGACTGGATTGCTGCACGGAGAGTCAGCATGGACTCGATGGGGCGAATGGCTTCCTTCTATGTCCTTTTATGAATGACACTGTGACTCCATATAGCTAATAAAGAATGTTGTGTCTAATTTTGTACAAGCAGATTACTAACTGTACCTAGGATTTAGTAGTAACCCTTTTGAGGATATAAGGATGGCATACAAGGGTTCCAAAGAAGGCAGCATTGATCATATATTTTTTCCCACAGGATAGTGGGCATATGGAGCAGACTTCCAAAGAAGGTAGTTGATTTGGATTCATTTGACACCTATGAAGAGATCTGGATCCATACTGATGGGAAAGGAGATTGAGGGTTATTAATAATGCTGATTTTTTTTTTGAGGTTGAGGCAGAATTTTAGTATTCCTTAAAATAGGAATCAACAGGTGATGGGACTGAGGTGAAGTCCATGGTATATTAATCATATGCCTTTTGGATGAAACAGCTGGATCAACTGAAAGTCCTTTTCCTACATTGTAATATTGAAAGGCAATGGCGGGGTGTATTTTCTCTATTGTTCACATGTATGCTGACGAAACTAAGTTCTACCTCACCACCACTTCTCTCATCTCCTCCACTGGTGCTAAATTATCAGACTGCTTATCCGACATTCCTGATTTTAATTGTTCCACCACTGGTGGCCGCACCTTCAGTTGCCTAGGCCCCAAGCGTTAGAATACCCTCCTACGCCTCTCTGCATCTCCACCTCACTTTCCTCCATTAAGACTCTCCTTAAAACCTACCTCTTTGGCCAAGCTTTTAGTCATCTGACCTAATATCTCCTTTTGTGGCTTGGTGTCATACTTGGTTTTATAAGGCTCCTGAAAAGCACCTTGGAACGTTTTATTGCTTTAAAGACGCTATATAAATATAAGTTGTTATTTTCATAAAATGACCTCTGGTCACAGGTTAAACGCATATTATAATTAGATATCCAGACGATTTAATGATGTCATTAATAGAGACATGGAAGTATTACAGTGACCACTCATTACTCTGATTTATGGGAAAGTCTGGAATAGTAAAATGCTGAAAATCTGAAATGAAAAAAATATAATATCCATTAACATCTGAAAAGATAGGTTAAGATTTCAAGTATGGATACTTCTTCAAAAGGTCTGATCGTAGCATTTTGTTTGTGTAATTAATATCCCCAAAGTGTTTCAGCATTGAAAGTGACAGGGTGAGGTCTGATATGTTGTCTTTCTTCACATCACTTACTGATTTTATTCAGCCCTTCCAGCATGAGTCTGAGTGAAAGAATCCAAATAATCATTTCTATAAGAATGTGCTGCTGTTTAAATCTTTCCTCCTTGGAATATCAATTGATCACGAATACAAACTTTCCGTCCAAGTAAACAGACCCATGGAATGTGAGACTGGGGAGGGTTGTGGCAGGTTTTTTTAAGTGCGACTCCATTAAAGGGAAAATGACGGTGTGTGCAGTGGAGAGTAGGTGCTCGAGTGAAATGGACTTTTGCATCCTGTTTGAACACAAGGTGGCAACATTGTGAAGTAAAGCAATGCCAATGCTTAGGAGTTCAGCCATTGCCTTCAGTGAATGCTATACCTGAAAATGTAGAACTGACATTTAGTTATACTGAGAATTTCTAGAAGCAAAATGCAATCAAAATGTGATATTTGTGTGAACTTTCAATGGTTTCTGGCTAAATTACACTCTATTCATTATGTAAAGAGACGCCCCTCTGGGTCATGCTGCATACATGATGGTGATTTTTTTGGATTGCACTGTGACATAACAGTGTGCCTTCAATGCCGTGTGACCATCCCATGACTCTGGGTGTGCTTCGTCCTCTTTTTGCCTGCTCTATGATATCACGTCCCTGGGGGAAGGAGGCGGCCTTCCAGCTACAGCCTCATGCTACAGCCTCATGACACCATTCCACCACCGGCTGACTGTTGCAAACAAAATGCTAATAATGAGATTTTGAGAGACCAACCAAATTGGCAGGTATGAAGCTTCTCTTGACCAAGAATTGAAAACAGCAATGTGACCTCTGACCTGGACCTTGTCACGAGCTCCTCCCACCACCATATGCCATGTAGAAGACTTGCAAGTCTTTTCCAAATTTTTTTCTTCTGCCTTTTACTTTGCCTCGGCACATGTCCTGTAAAATGTAATTTTTTTTTTTGCTGTCCATGCATTTGGTAGTCTTCCTTTTGGCACTAGACAAATGTCATCATGAGCTGACATTGTGGTGTTCAGTAGTCTACAGACTTCTTACTCTGTTAGTTCCTTCACTCCAGTTTTTAAAAACCCATCTTTCAGTCATTGCTGTTAATAAAACAAAAAGGTCATGGCAAAGTCTCAAAGGTCAGGAAGAGGTCAATCATTGACTGTTTTCAAGTCTCGATTAATTCAAGGATCTCTGACATCCTTGGTTAATGTATCCAGTTAATATTTGCCACTGCTCTCTGGTTGCAAGGTTCTGCATGGATTCTCGCCCTAGCAATAGAAAAAGGCAGCAAGTCTTCAGCTCTAGTTCCCACTACATGCATGATGCATGATTTATACCATATATAAGATAAAATGTTTTTTTAAATAGATGCAGTTGTAACATTATGCATAAAATGTTTAAGTAACATTGACCTTCTGTAGTTAGCCTTGTATTTAATACATAAATTGTAAATTGCTGAGCTGTCAAGATGGAATTGCTTTGTTTGGTCCCAAGTGTTTACCTTAACCAAGAGCGTTCTTTCTGTTTCAGAATCGCATGCATGAGTCGTTGAAGTTATTCGACAGTATCTGTAACAACAAATGGTTTACAGATACTTCCATAATCCTCTTTCTCAACAAGAAGGACATATTTGAGGAAAAAATTAAGAAATCTCCACTAATGCTCTGCTTCCCCAAGTACACAGGTAACTAGGTTACTGCCACACCTGCTGGGGTGGGTGGGGAGGGAGCACACAAGTCTGATAAATGGCAGTTAAATTCATTTGATAATTTTGAAGTTCTGTGGCTTGAACTTGCATTCTTTGGAAGTTAACATTTTAGTTTTAGAGATACAGCACTGAAACAGGCCCTTCGGCCCACCGAGTCTGTGCCGACCATCAACCACCCATTTATACTAATCCTACACTAATCCCATATTCCTACCACATCCCCACCTGTCCCTATATTTCCCTACCACCTACCTATACTAGGGGCAATTTATAATAGCCAATTTACCTACCAACCTGCAAGTCTTTTGGCTTGTGGGAGGAAACCGGAGCACCCGGAGGAAACCCACGCAGACACAGAGAGAACTTGCAAACTCCACACAGGCAGTGCCCAGAATTGAACCCGGGTCGCTGGAACTGTGAGGCTGCGGTGCTAACATGTTGAGCCTTTGTACGCTCAACATTCAAAAAGTTTACTTTCAGGTTACCTGTGTCTGGAAATAGAATCAGAATGTTGTTGGTAAAAGAGCAAGAAATATGAGATGTCCAAAATAACCCAATATTTCAGATGACACACCATGATGCCCTCAACAGAATTCTGAACACTCAAAATACAACTAACCTCATCACCTTCACTACCCATTAAGTAGCAGAGCTACACTCATCTGCATTACAGGAAAGATTTGCAATAATTATAATACAAGTAGTACCCAATTCCTCTCAATTAATTTAGTCATAATTCAGTCAGAAGTTTTGCGTAATGTAAGCAGCATGTTCATTATAAAGCTGAGTGGCGATTTAGTTAAACATAAAGTTAAACTCCAATGGAAAATTTGAATTGTATTATCCATGATGAGGGACGCTTCAGATGAAGTGGGTGGGAACTGTCAACTTTCATATGAGATGGTAAACCAAGGCCTTGTCAAGAGTTAGTAAAAGATCCCACGGGACTGTTCAAAGAAGAGTTTTTCACGTGTCCCACCCAATATTTATCATTCAACTAACATCATAAAAAACTGATTATCTGGCCATTTATCTCATTGCTGTTTGTGGGAGTTTGCTTTGTGCACTTTGGCTGCTGCATTTCTCTATAACAGTGACTACACTTCAAAAGTACTTCATTGGCTGTAAAGCAGTACTATAAAGCTGTTGATTCTGATTGATTCCTAAAGGCCATGGATAGGAAAGCCTCTGGTTAAGATTTGTACAAAATTAGTTGATTAACTAAAGTATCAAACCCATCATGGATAATGCATTTTAAATTTTATCTTTAAGATACTTTTTTTACTCGTTCTCCACCCTTTTTTATAATGAGTTCATCTTACCTTGTATGCTGCTTGCATTGTCTGTTCAACTCATGACATCATTCACTGGAACAGTCCATACAAAAAGAGGAAGTGCAATAATAGCATGCATTTTTATAGCATCTTTAACATAGAAAAATATCCCAAGGTGCTTCACAAAGGCATAATCAAAAACATTTGTAACGTAGGTTGCAGATTTTTTTTTACAGGATTTAGTCCCCCAGTTGCTGCCAATTTCCTGGCTTGGTTGAACAAGTGCCTGTTTGCATAGTTACCGCAGGTCTCTGGTACATCACCCAAATGGACAATCTTCATGTGCCATTCTAGACAGTGATCTTTGGTAGGCTCCTCCACCGTGGAAGGTATCACAGCTGATTACATCCTGTTCTCAGCCAGTTGCAGGTTTTGAACAGTTACCTGGAAACGCAGCAAGCAGTCCTCCCAATCTCCGGCCATGAATCCAGTGGAAGCTTGGCCAAATCCTTAGAGAAATGGTCTCAATCACACTCTAAGCTATTCCTGCAGGATTTCCTGCCTTAAGTCACAGTGAGAGATCAGGCAAACCCCACCCTCAGCAGAAATTACACCCCGATGCATTTATTACTGGGCAGGGCATTTACCTGTGTTTCTGCAAAGGTATTTGGATGCTTCTCAGGAAATGTTTTACAAAGAAGCAAAAGAGAAACTGACAGACCACAGAATACCTTAGGCCTGTTAGGTATGGTTTTAAGATCTGTAGTTTACTCTGAGAGAGCTGGTGTCTAGCACCAGACAAGGAGAACAATCTTAAATGTTGCTGATACTATTTTCTTTTCCTCTGTGTTTGTGTGTCTCTCTTTCAGGCCCCAGCATGTTTGCTGAAGCTGTTTCTTACATTCAGTCCCAATACGAGACCAAGAACAAGTCAGCGAACAAGGAGATCTACACACACATCACCTGCGCCACCGACACCAATAACATCCAGTTTGTTTTTGACGCAGTAACCGATGTGATTATTGCTAACAACCTGCGAGGTTGCGGACTGTACTAGATTCAGTCGGGGCTGTAAAGGTGGCATTTTTGGAGACAATTTTGCCACTGGTTTTACTTCAGATATAAACAAAACAGCCTATTCTGCAGCGGTTGCTTGGGCACAGAGCAGAATTGGACAGATTTTATCTTCATTTACATACACACGTGGGCCAGGCAGGCATACACACACAAACACACACCCTGACACAGGCAATATGCACTTCGGGGCGCAGTTATAATGCCACTTTGGATTGATTTGGGTGCATCTCAATGCGTAAGTGGCAGTATAGCTCAGGAGAGTCCTGACAGCAGTACAACCAGGAAGTACGAGTCCCCCTCCAGGAGGCCAAACATGTTGTTTGGAGTTTGCATCAAGTTCAGTGTAACTCCATCCTTACTGTACTGAACCATTCACTCATATGCAACCATTCACCTGGTCAGCCATGCACACGGACACACACTTAGCTCTAACATTCAGGATGCACATACACATGTGTAAGCTTGTGTATTTTTCTTTGCGGTCAGTATTGGCTATTTCCATTCTCTCTTCTCTGCCTTTTGTTCATGATTTCAATTTAACTAAATTTATCCTCGGGGTCACTTTATCTGAAAAGTTCCTCTTTTTTTTTAACAAAGCATTATATTTCAGAACTCAGAACCCATACTATTCAGTCACTTTTCATTTTGTTGGAGAAGCTGATGTCTTTTAGGTTTTTCTTGGTGGTGTTGCTGAAATTAGAAATGTGTCTTGCTTGGGAAGAGATTTCTCAGGGATTGGCCTTGTGCTGAGAACTCCGGTGTCTGTTGGACCCGTGTTATCTATATGGAGCACAGGAAGCTGTGTGGTAGATGTGGGCAGAGCTAGTCAGTATTGAGGCTATACGTGAATGCTTTCCTGGAGTCTCTCCTCTTCAGTCTTTTGCACCCACAGATGTTGGATCCCAGTAACTGTCGATATTTATTGTACCTAATACAGTCGGTTGATCAGTATTACTGAGACTCATTTCCAAAACTTTGGTTGCAATCATACATGAGGCCATTTGGCACTTCGTGCCTCTGCTAGTTCCATGGTAAAACATGCAGATTTTTTGCCCGCTAATTAAGCTGGCAAATCTTGAAAATACTAAACAATAGTCTTTTCAAATACTTCACAATTCTCACCTCTTGAAAACCGAGTGCCAGTTGTTATGTCCAGGTGGGTGATGAGGTGGCTTGTTCCCACTGTTCACCTCCCAACTGACCGCAGCAAGTGTTTTTGTGATGAGTGTTTTAACCCTTGTGTTTTATTTGCCAAGTAAACAGACAAATGACAGGTTTTTTCAGAGGTTAAAAAGAAATAACTACTTTAACAAATCCCGAAATGCCCGCATTCACTCTCTCACGAGCACTCGAGAAGATAGATAGAAAAGTACAGGGTAAGAGGTATTCAGAGTTCAGGTTGTAAAAGTCTGTTGTTTCAGGAATAACCTATGGGATCCCCTCGGAAGATGAATTTTTAAAGTTGCAGGCCTATTTGCTGGTGGTCTGGTATTTGTTGGGCTGTTGCAGTCTCCTGGCAGTTCACTTTGGGTTGAAGACAGTGCTGATGTCTTAGGTTAATCCTCACCCGTAGAAAAGTCATTTTTGCAAAGGCACTGTCTTGTCTGCTGCAGCTAGCTACCAACTTGTCTCAGCAGGACTCAACTGTATTGACTGGAATCTCTCTCTCTCTCAGCCTTGTTGGAAATCAAAATGCCTTTTTTGTTGTAATGAGAGAGCCGAGGACAGACCAGATTGATGTCTCTAGTCCTGTCCTGAACTCCCCCTCCATTCCTCAAAATTATTACCTTTTAAGGTGAATATTTTTACAAGGGTTGTTTTTGCCCATGTGACTTCAGGTTTCAGGCCTAGCTGGGCTGTAAAATAGCCTTGATGATGGCCCCATTCTGAGATGAGAGTGGTTCACATTCCATTGTAATGGAGGTTATTCGGAGATGAGAAGACTGAAAAAGGTCTCATTGTGTTTTAGTATAGCTCACATCCAGATGTGATTGTCTGTCGCATTTCCATGCAGACAGGGCTTAATTGGTTTTCAGTCTTAGTAGACACTGATGTGGATTTGAGGGCAAGAGATGCTGAGGGTCATGTGTCTTGTCCTCCATTTTGTTGACAGCACATGTACGAGTCTCTTTAAAATTGTTCTAATTTTTTGTAACTCTTCAGTTTGGTTGTGTATTTTCATCACTGCATTTCTCATGAGTGTGACTCCACCCCCAAAAGGGAAGAAATGAAATTCCTTGGATTTCATTTTTATGTTTTTTTGGTTTAGAAAGAAAGAAGGAAGGAAGGTATAGGATCACACAATCTGCACTCATGACACCCACACCTCAATCTTACAACTGTGACAGCTGGCATTATCTGTAACAGCTGTTTCCTATTCACGTTTGATTTCTTCTTCTTCCTTTCTTTGGATGAGGCTCAATTATAATTGAATTTCCTTTTTGGGCTTTGAAGTTTTGCCCCAGGAAAGCTTCTGTTTCGCATATTTGGTGTTTTCTATCCGTTTCCACTTTTAAATCCCAGTTATGTGGTGTCGAATGGGGTTGGATTTCTCGGGCATCTGTTTGCAGTACTTTGGGAGACTGCTGGAGAGACATCTTTTCTGTTCCAAGGCTTGTATTATGCATATTTCTGATACTGCATTGTTCCTGGCTGTTTGTAAATTGCACTGCCAGTAACCCCTTAATGGCTGATTTCACAATACATGGCTTGAATAGTTCAGGTTCTGACACATTGATAATTCTTATCACTAGGGTGACAGCAGGTGATAAATTGTTTTTTAGCCCCTGTGAGGTGTCTGGGGTTCTCATTCTGCACTTCGTCCTTAGTGGGTTCTGAATCTAATTTGCTGGGTTTGGATTTAGAACCTGACCCTTTGATTCTTCAATGGGCAAATCCACACTGACCTCACTTTTAGTTTTCTTATGACTTTCCCAAGTGTTTTTTTACCAGAGGGTACATTACCTTCTCTTTTCTCTTTACTTCGGGGATGGCTTGACACTGTGTGCATGCTGGGGAAATCTACTAGCATTAAAATATTTATTATAAATCAAAACTTATACTAAAACCTACAATATATATATATTAAAAGCTGAAATAATTTATTACAATAAAATACAGATGATTAAATCAAAACGGTATAGTGGTATTAAAACAAAATAGATTTTATGTCTGCACCAGTTACAAGTAATTTCACAGGAAGCTGATCCTTAGTATTCTTTTTGGGAGATTTGTTACGTTGCGTTTCTACGCAATTTCTCTCCCTCTCCCCAGTCACAGAGCATGTTTCCATGTTTCTGGAATTACTCCACATGCTGTAAATATCACATTTCCCTTCAGATTGTGCAGAAGTTCCTTACTGGGCTGATGGCCATCTGGGGAATGAAAAGATTCAGAATAGGCTTTCTCAAATGTTCCTGAGAACATGGAACACTATCTTGTCCCTGTGAGAATTGACAGGATTCCACCAAATTTTTGGACAGAGTGCTTTTTGTATGAAGAGATGAGGTGAGAGTGCTCTTGTGAGTATGGCATCAAGGAGCCCTTGCAAAACTGGAGTCAAGGGAATCGGGGGAAATCACTCCACTGGTTGGAATCATACCTAGCGCAAAGGAAGATGATTATGGTTGTTTGAGGTCAATCATCTCAGCTGCAGGACATCACTGCAGGAGTTCCTCAGGGTAGTGTCCTAGTCCCAACCATCTTCAGCTGCTTCATCAATGACCTTCCTTCAATCATAAGGTCAGAAGTGGGGATGTTCTCTGCTGATTGCACAATGTTCAGCACCATTCGTGACTCCTCAAATACTGAAGCAGTCCATGTAGAAATGCAGCAAGACCTGGACAATATCCAGGCTTGGCCTGATAAGTGGCAAGTAATATTCGTACCACACAAGTGTCAGGCAATGACCATCTTCAACAAGAGAGAATTTAACCATCTCCCCTTGACATTCAATGATATTGCCATCGCTGAATCCCCCACTATCAACATCCTAGAGGGGTACCATTGACCAGAAACTGAACTGCAGTAGCCATATAAATACTGTGGCTACCAGAGCAGGTCAGAGGCTAGGAATCCTGCGGCAAGTAACTCACCTCCTGACTCCCCAAAGCCTGTCCACTATCTACAAGGCATAAGCCAGGAGTGTGATGGAATACTCTCCACTTGCCTGGATGGGTGCAGCTCCAACAACACTCAAGAAGCTCAACACCATCCAGGACAAAGCAGCCCACCCGATTGGCACACCATCCACAAACATTCACTCCCTCCACCACCAACGCACAGTGGCAGCAGTGTATACCATCTACAAGATGCACTGCAGCAACGCACCAAGGCTCCTTAGACAGCACCTTCCAAACCCGCGACCTCTACCACCTCGAAGGACAAGAGCTGCAGATGGTTGGGAACACCACCACCTGCAGGTTCCCTTCCAAGTCACACACCATTATGACTTGGAACTATATCGCCGTTCCTTGACTTTCGCTGGGTCAAAATCCTGGAACTCCCTTCCTAACAGCACTGTAGGTGTCCCTACCCCACATGGACTGCAGCGGTTCAAGAAGGCAGCTCACCACCACTGTCTCAAGGGCAATTAGGGATGGGCAACAAATGCTGGCCTAGCCAGTGAAGCCCACATCCCATGAATGAATTAAAAAAAGACAAGTGGTGTTTTATATTTGCTGTTTTACACAGTTATTCCATTTGAAATTTGTGGACCTTTCCTTTGCCTGCTGTATAATTCCAGCTGGGTGTTTATTTGTTCACCAGGAGAGGGGACACACTTGCAGAGGACTGCAACTGTCAAGTAGCTAGAGGAAGGCAAGGTTGAGAGTGTTTTTCAGTCAAGCTACATTTCACCGAAAGATAGACTAGTGAATAGAATAGTGGCTGATTTCTCCGAGACCTGAGTAGTTCATTCCCTCTGACTATGTATGTGATATTGAACTAATCACGGCCATAAATAACAGCACATAATCAAGAGCAGTATTAGAGAATGAACAAGCAGGCTTGGCCCCATGGAGTTCTACCTCTTATTACTATCTTCAAATATCTTCTGTGACTAATAGGATAGATCTTTCAGCCTGGCCAGGACAGGCCTACCCAGGGAGACCTGGTACACAGAAGAAACCTGGGGCTTGATTATGATAGCATTTGATTACCTCAAATTGCTTTACTTAAGGAAAGTGTAAATGACAATGGCAAGTGGCTAGTACAATATATATGACTCAGGATGGAATGGTTCAGATGCCAGAGCAACCCTACTAGTACAGAATTGCTGAGTACTGCTTCACACACTGGTACCACACCTAGAACCAGGGCAATGATGGGTAATAGTTCATTGTATGACTAACAGTCAGAGTAGCGCAGGAGTCTTGGGTCCTGTTCATTTACTGGAAACAGAACTGATAGTGGCAGCTTAGGAGTGATTAGTATTGGTAGCGGTAGCATTCAACTACAAATGGAATTTGGCAGTAATACCAATGCATTCCTGTTCTAGAAGTTGACTACCATACAATTTCATGGAGTAGTGATGGGCACTGGCACAAAAGGGTGGAACCTGTACTGGTGAATACCAAAACAAATAACAATACAGCAGGCAATCCCAACTGACCTCTCTGCAGAGAAACATGTTTTATGAATCTGGTATGGGATATACACTTCTGTAGATGGGATGCAAGAATTTGTGGTTTACAGGCACCCATGCTCTGTTGAACAATGATTCAGTTCTGTGGTGTTTGGTTATTCCTCCCTCGCAATTACTACCTGTGGGGACATTGTGGAGAGATCCTAAGCTGTTGATCAGGTGGTTGTTACTGATTGTTGCAGTTTCACTGTCAGTATTAGTGTAAGTCTTCAAGGCCATCTGCCAGCTTCGAACCACTCATGCAGGTCTGCCAATTGCTATGAAGGTTTTGAAGGCCAGTTGTGCTCATTTACCATTGAAAATCATCCCACTAGCTTTGTACCATGCTGGTATTCCTTTCCAAAGTATTAACCACAAACTGAGTGATGTTTTCAGTTGTGTCTACCCAGTGCCATAACACTAATAGCAGTGGAATGCTTCAGGTAAGTGAACTGTGTGGAACACAAGTAAATGTTTGTACAAGACCTAGTTGCAAGGCGGTCCTTACTAATGCAGTATAGGCCAGCCTTTAGCGGCTGCCTCTTAGTCACCTCTGTGTAGCATTAGGAACTGTAATGTGAGATTGAGTTGACTGCTGAGGCTAACCTACTGCTTTATTGGTTATTACATGTGAATGAGGTACTTAATAATTTTACAACAAAGTAAGTGTCCGTCTGCTTATACAGTAGTTTGTGTCATTATTTATTTCTGTTACTGTATTTATTAGTAAGATGTCAATAAAATGGCAGCTGTTTCCTAGTGTGTGTGTTTGCCTCTTCTTTGTGTCTGGCCTCATGATGCTGAGTGCAATTTTTCGTTCATTCTTAAATCCATGATTCTGAGATAAGGAATGCATTCAGCCTACTTTCTCCAATTTTCAGGAGATTTAAGGAATCAAAGCAGCAAAAAAAATCAATGTGAAATAATCTAGGTCTCCAGATATCTTCAGAATGTCTTTTAGTATTGTTTTACTTAATCTGCTAGTTCCATTTTATGACTGATCTTCATTACTGCCCCAAACTGGGATATCTGCTCTTCTCTCTTGTCATTTCCAATAGCAATATCAACTACCCACATGCACTTGGATGTACAGCCACTGATGCAGGTTCCATTGATTCTCTTTCCCCGTATTCATCATTTAATTTTATCTGCCTTTCTCCTATTGCTTTTTTCCACAGGATCTGAACTTCAGTACATTCCTGACTTGTAATGGAAGGAGCCAGTCTGTACTGCAAACCTTTGCCCATGACACTCTGTGATTGTAGTCGGTCAAACGTCTGTGAGCTGCCCACTCTACCGCAACCCCCACCAGCTCCACTTTTTGGGGTGGTGTGGTTGCTGGGGGTGGGGGTGGAGGTGGGGGGTGGTTGTTGCGGGTGAAGTGTTTGATGAGTCAAACTCTTACGGACAGGAAATGCTGGGCCTTGGATCTGCTCCTATCTGGCAAGTACCTGTCCACTTCCCTGTCCACATAATGCATAATGAATGTCCAACAGTCACAACAGTGTAAATGTACATCATGGGCCGCAGTGTGTTAACATAAAGGCATCAGGATCCAGCTTTCCCCTGTATGTTAGCTGCTCAGTCCAAGGGCTTCTATTTATATTGCTGTGTTTGCCAACCTCCATAAGTAGATTTTGTGATCAGATTAGGTCCGCCTTTTGTTGCGGCACTGATGCTGAGGTGCATCAAAAATAAAAGCACTGAAAGGAGAAGCAAGTTTAGCCTCTGGATTCAACCTGGACTTCAGGTCAGTTTCCAGTAGCACAAGACAGTGGTATTTGCCTTGGTTCCAACTCCAAGTAGGTCCCCAACTCAGTACCATGACTTGCAAACACATCTTTAAAATATCAATGCTGTCATTACACAGAATTATCACCACAACTCAGTCATTCAGGCAGAAATTCTCTACACACTGAAATGTAAGCCTTTAGGAGAGACCTATCTGTAGGCTTTCAAAGTCTGCACAATGGCCTCCCCCTCCCCCTCCTTCCTCCACCCCCATTCTTGCTCAAATGCTAATTCGCTCCCTAGCAACAGGTTCCAAAAACAGTTATATTCCCAGGCTGCTCTAGTGCATGAACTCTGGAGTGGGCCAGACTTTGTTGGAAAGTTATGGTGAGAACTCTTACAAATTTAACTCTTATCACATCTTGCACAGTTTGATACAGAAAGCCCTGCGTGGTCTTGGTGTAGTTGGAGTTTGAGTGCTCCAGTTAGGAAGGCCTTGTGCAGTGCTGTTTTGCTTATGGCTGCTCATGTGAGAGTCACATAGGATCCTTGTATAAGTACACTGTAAACTAAGTAAAGTTGTATACCCACCATAACATATTTAAAAGAATGTGTCTGGTGTTGCAGGATCTTGTTTGTATGTGTCCAATATCTCATAGTGTGGAATACATCCAAATGATGTGCTTGTGATGCGTCTATGATATGTGTGCACAACACAGTATCACTATCCACTTTTATGCAGTGTTTGATGTAGCTTAATAAGTTAGTCACAAAACCTTCTTGAATGGATGGACTAAAACATTCCAGTGATTGGTCTGTATTTGTTCAGTAAATTTGATGGCGTCACTTGTAACATTAGTTTGTATTTTCATGCCCTTGTAGTATTTACACCTGTGGGTGTATTGATGTTCCAGAAAATGTGATCACATTTTCTGCTGTGATTGCAAGATCATCTCCTAGATGCTCTTTGGAACTGTTACTGAACAGTAGATGGAGAGAGGGCTTGTCAGTGAACGTGTACGATCTGGTATAGACCTTATATCTATACATCAGAATGCCAAACTGAGAACTTTCTTGCTCTCCTTCTCACTGTTTGTGGCCTAGCATAGCCACAGTGCCTGATTCTGAGATCTTTCACTGCAGAGCTTCATGAGCATGACAGAGGCATGAATGAATTTGAGTTGATGGGTTTCAGTATTTTATTGCTCAAACAGAAGGAAGTGTTGTTATTGGGCTGGATGTCATTTGTCAGGGAAGGCTGAAGTTTGCCCAGGTAAAATTACCTGGATAATAACTGAACTCTTGGCTGATCTATGTATTTATAAGTGTTGGTTAATACCAGGAAATGTGGTGGCACAATTTGCAGCTGAAGGTTGCACAGCTATCTTGGTTAAAGGGCTGTATTGCTGAGCAAAATTTTTTGGGACAAAAGCTCCACATGGCCAATGATAGGTCATCCAAAATGGCAATGATGATGTTGTCCATGCAATATTTGGTATTATGTGCTTATGTTCTGGATCCCATTCTTCATGCCAACCACCCAATTGGTCCTGTGACATTTTAACCTGGGAAGATTTATTTTGAAAACTGAAATGACACCTTTAACAATCTCCATCTATGGGTTGTAAGTAGACTTATCAGTGATATGTCACCAAATCTAAAGTTCGAGAAAAGGTTAAGCAAACCCTACCTACAGAGATCAACAGCAAAAGACGAAGTTGATAAGAAAGTTTCTAGATTGATCAACAGGGAATGCTGAAAGTTTTAGGTGCTGGAATGTGAGTGAGTGAGTGTGTTTGTGTTGCTGAGAATTTGTGTCTGTCCACCTGAACATTGGACTGTCTGAACTTGTTTGAGCGCTTACTTGTATCTAATATCTATTTGACTCATGTTTATTAACTACACTCGTTCATACAGTTTCCCCTTTCTGATGCTAACGAATCCTCCTTCTTTCTCTCTCTTCTCTCCCTCTCCCTTGCTACAGAACCGCATGCACGAGTCTCTTATGCTGTTTGATTCCATCTGTAATAATAAGTTCTTCATCGACACCTCCATTATTCTTTTCCTCAACAAGAAAGACTTGTTCGCTGAGAAGATCAAGAAGTCGGCTCTCACAATCTGTTTCCCTGAGTACACAGGTAGGAGTTTTATTAAACCTTCCCTTCCCTTGTCTCTCTCAGCAGTGACTCCTTCTCTGTGTGCATGCTTGTGTGTTCAGTCTGCTTTGTTCAACACAAATCATTCACTCTCTTCAACTAACCCTTTTTCATATCAAGTTTGAAGGGCCCATGTCATCAGAAGTCTCTTGGCTGTTAACCACAGATATATTTGTGTGTGTGTGTGTGTGTGTGTGTGTGTGTGTGTGTGTGTGTGTGTGTGTGTGTGTGTGTGTGTGTGTGTGTGTGTGTGTGTGTGTGTGTATAAACAGTGGAGCATTCATGGCTGTAAGATATAGTGAGCCTGGGGTGCCTGCTGGGTGGGGGGAGGAGGATTTGCAGATTTATGTTCCCACAATATTTTCAAAGATTTAGGGGTAGATTTTGACTGTGTGCAACACTGTAAAATGGGTGCTAGCGAATCAGCAGCTCGTTTTACATCTCATTGACTTCAATGGAAATAGCAATCGAAGATGTTGAACGGACTGCCAATTGGCTATCGGCCACTTTACACTGTCAAAGTTAGAATATAGCTACTCAATGAAATTCACACTTTGAAACACTTGAAAGACCCCAATCGGGTTGTTGGTGGGTTCATGAACCTTTCAGCAGCACTGCTCCTGTAATCTTTCTATACTAGTTCAGGAACAAAGTATGCAAGTCAAAAAGATGAAAAGAGTCTCCCTTTTGAGGGCTGCAGTAGCATTTGTACACACTTCCAAAAATAACATCTAAATATATCCATCTGTTCATAACAGGCCTGTATCATTTAATATCTATACCTTTTTGTGTGTTTATCTCTGTGTTTCTGTGTCTGTGTTGCTTCTGTAACTTTGTGGGTGTATGTATGCTTATTTTAGTCAATGTATCTGTGCATCTTTATATATGCATTTGTCTGTATGTATATGTGAAGTTCTGTTTGCACTTGTGCATTTCCATATCTCTGTTTGTATTTCTGTGTATTTGCTTGTGTCCACATGTATAATCATAGATGCACACAACTGGGTGAATATATACTGTCTATACATGCACATACCTGTGTGTACCTATACCTGAGGATATGTACATTTATCTGGATGTGTGCTTATCTGTTTCTATATGTACACTTCTGTGTGTGTGTGTGCTGTCTCCCTATGTAGGACGGATGTATGTATTTGCAATTTGTGCACGTATTTATTTAGGTGTGTGTATATCTGGAGGTATGTATGCCTGTGTGTGCTTCTATCTATGGCTGATTTATCTGAATATATGTTTTTAGGATAGATAGGGAAGAAAATGGGGAGGGGCTTTGTTAATAAGGGATTCCATCATGGTGATACAGCAGGATGTTCTAGATTGTTGCATACAGAGTCTATGTGGATGATAGGAAAGGAAGTGGTTACAATTCTCAATGTGCATGACAAATCATCAAACAGTAGAGGGGTGGGGATCAGTATACCATTCAGAGCAGGGGTCGGCAACGTGTCCGTGGTAAAACATTTTTAGGTCCGTGACTGGTAATTTCAGGGACGAGAAATTTCCCATTGGTTTCTTCTTTCCGACCAGAGTGGCTGTAAAAAAAAAAGGCAGCTGTCCGTTTCACAGCTGACAGGTGCAGGGAGTAGGAACAGCGGTGTCCAAACTTCAGACAGATTCAAGGGTTTCCAGCGGGTGCAGCTTTTTTTTTAAAGCCCGCCAGAAAACCTTGAATCTGTCTGGAGTTCAGAAACTGCTGTTCCTGCTTCCAGCAATGATCATGGGGGGGAGGGGGGGGGGGGTGCAGGGGGAAGGGTACAGAGAGAGGGGGGAGGGGAAGAGATGGAAGAAGAGGGGATTAAAAGGGCTAAAAGAAAATTTGGGAAAAAGCGGATAATTGAAAAGGAAAAGTAAGTGCTTTTATAAGCATATAAAAATAAAATGGTGAGAGAATATGACCACTCGGATGAAGGAGGGAACATAATTGTGGAAATTTGGTGGTGATATTAACTAAATATTTTACATTAATTTTTACAATTGATGGTGGAAGTGAGAATGTAGATGTACTGGGGAGGACATGGAACACTTGTCAGAGGGAACTGTGGAAAAGAACTCAAGGCAGATCGGTCATTGGGCTCTGATGGCTGCAGCTTCGGCTGCTGAAAGAAATCAGAGAGGAGATAGCACAATTTTTCAACTTTCATCAAATACGGAAATTCTGCCATTGGATTGACAATGGGCTTGCAGTTTTACACTGTGCACTAGCAGCACACTGCTGCACAAAGGGGAGGGGCTTGGGCCGGGAGGGGGATCTCCTCGTCGGTCTGCTCCTGGGCCTGGCCAAGGTGGCAATTCACAGGTCCAGGTTGCGGGCCGTCGGGGGGTCAGTCCTCCCCGATTGCCTGCCCCTCTTCCGCGGTTACGTTCGCGCCCGGGTGTCCCTGGAAAAGGAGCATGCGGTGTCCGCCGGTACGCTTGAGGCCTTCCGCGACCGGTGGGCACCGCAGGGACTGGAGTGCATTGTCAACGCCGAGAATGGCATTTTAATTTGAGTTTTTTGTTTATTTATCTGTTTTTTAATAAAGTTATTTTAAAAATAAAAAAAAAACAAAGGGTTAGACCTTGAGTTAGTGTGGCAGTGTTAAACATGTGATAGCGAATCGGCAGCCCATTTGGCATCTCTCCCATTGACTTCAATGGTGATAAAAATCAGGATTGTTGGTGGGCCACAGCTGCTGAACTCAGAGCATGTTACTTGTTCTGCTGAATATTAGACCATACTCCTCTGTCACTTATAGTCATTCCTTTTTTTTTTGATCAATGCTAATTATTGGTGTGTTCAAAGTCTAAGGAGTTGTGCCTGCTGTTGTAGACTTTGAAATTATACACTTTGTTTTTATATTCAGACATCACATTGCATTTTCCCTGATGTTTTGACTAGAGTATATCACTAATCTTGCATCGGTATTGCTCAGGTTAGTACTTAACTTCTTAGAAACTGAGTATGGCACAAAATTACATTGATATCCCACATCAAACTTAAAACAGTTCCACCATGCATCTTTAGATCAACAGTCCATTCAGTTTAGCACCTTTCACAACCACAGGACATCGCAAAGCACTTTACAGCCAATGAAGTACTTTTGAAGTGTAATCACTGTTGTAACATAGGAGAAGCAGTATCCAATTTGCACACAGCAAGCTGCCTCAAACAGCAATATGTTAACGATCAGTTAATCTGATTTTTAGGTGTTGATTGCGGGCTAAATATTGGCTTGGACACTCGGGGATAACTCCCCTACTGTTCTTCAAAAGAGTGCCCTGGGATCTTTTACCTCTACCTGAGAGGGCAGATGGGGCCTCAGTTTAATGCCTCATCCAAAAGACGGCAATTACAACAGTGCGACACTCCCTCAATATTGCACTGGAGTGTCAGCAGTGGGATTTGAACCCGTGACCTTCTGAAGCACAACCGCCACAATGTCAGGATTGCTGTGAAGTCAGTGGGGCAAACAAGAAAGCTGGGCCATTGTATCCTCAGTGGTGAGGGATGGATGTTTGAGTGTATTTGTGTTTGTGTACATGTGGTTTCTGCATTGTGGAATCCCTTCTGTGTCTGCCCATCAATGCTGGTGGCCTGTCTGGTTACCATCTTCATTAATGACATCCCAAATGGATTGTTGAAAGACCTCTTGGGCTTCCAAAAGACAGTATCCCCATGAAAGGCTATTTGGCTCAAAGGGGTGAGGTATTCAGAAAAATATTTTGGAATGGATAAGAAATTGGTTGGAGGAAACTTCTTTTCCCTCTTGGCATCCCCTCAAAGCAACACAGCTGTGATTAGGAGCTTGGTGGTACAGGAAATTGACTACAAATGCAGCATCCTGATTGTGGTTCCAATGCACCACACTGCTGTTCTGTCAGAACACAAATCCCCATCCGCAATTGTATGTAAATACACAACTGGAATTCTGTACGTTGAAGCTACAATTCAGACCCACCAGCACAGGAACAAGGCTTACCGCTTACTTATCACTGGTCTCAAAAATGTAGATAACCAAGTTGAGGGTTGTAATTCCAGAGCTCCACTTCCTCGGTGCTGCTCATACACTCAGTGCTACATTATTGCACTGTGGACAGCATGAGATATTTAATCTGGAGCATGACAAGAAAAAGAATGTGTGAATAGCCAGTGCTACTGTAGGTTTGGGCAAGCTTTATTGCACCAGTTAATTAAACTGTAAACATGTTTACAGATGTTACTGAGATGTTACAACAGTTTGGATTCCCGGGTCCTGATGGACTTCATCCGAGGGTCTTAAAAGAGGTGGCTAATGAGGTAGTACATGTGTTGATGTTAATTTTTCAAAATTTGCTTGATTGTGGAAAGGTTCCATCAGACTGAAAGTAGCAAATATAACCCCTTTATTCAAGAAGGCGGGAGGTAGTGGGGGGAGGCAGAAAACAAGTAACCAGACGCCAGTTAGTTTGGTGTCTGTCGTTGGGAAGGGGTTAGAATCAATCATTAAGGAGGTTGTAGTTGGGCACTTAGAAAAACTCAAGGTAATCGGGAATAGTCAGCATGGTTTTGTGAAAGAGAAATCACGTTTAACCAATTTATTGGAGTTCTTTGAAGGTGTAACGTGTGCCGTGGATAAAGGGGAGCCTGTTGACGTACTGTACTTGGATTTCCAGAAGGCATTTGACAAGGTGCTACATAAAATGTTATTGCGCAAAGTAGGAGCTCATGGTGTCGGGGGTAGTATATTAGCATGGATAGAAAATTGTCTGGCTGACAGAAAACAGAGTATGCATAAATGGGCCCTTTTCTCATTGGCAGGTTGTGATGAATGGAGTCCCACAGGGATCTGTGCTGGGGCCTCAACTTTTTACAATTTATATCAATGACTTAGATGAGGGGAGCAATGGCATGGTAGGTAAATTTTCAGATGACACAAAGATAGGTAGGAAAGTATGTTGTGAAGAGGACATAAGGAGGTTGCAGACCGATATAAATAGGTTGAGTGAGTGGGCAAAAATCTGGCAAATGGAGTATAATGTGGGAAAATGTGAAGTTGTTCACTTTGGCAGGAAGAATAAAAAAGATTATTATTTAAACGGGGAATGACTGCAGAAATCCGCGGTGCAGAGGGATCTATGTGTTCTAGTGCAGGAGTCACGAAAAGTTAGTATGGAGGTACAGCAGGTGATAAAGGCAGCTAATGGAATGCTATCCTTTATTACAAGAGGAATTGAAAATAAAATTAAGGATGTTATACTTCAGTTATAAAAGGTATTGCATTGGAGGCGGTTCAGAGGAGGTTTACTAGATTGATTCCTGGAATGAGCAGGTTGTCTTATGAAGAAAGGTTGGACTGTCTGGGCTTGTTTTCTTTGTAGTTTTGAAGAGTGAGAGGAGACTTGATTTGAAGTTTATAAGATCCTGAACTGTCTTGACAAAGTGGATGTGGAGGGGGTTTTCCTCTTCTGGGTGAGTCCAGAACTAGGGGGCACTGTTTTAAAATTAGGGGTCACCCTTTTAGGATAGAGATGAGGAGAAATTTTTTCTCTGAGAGTTGTGCAACTTTGGAACTCTGTGCCTCAGAAGGTGGTGGAGGCAGTGTCATTGAATATTTTTAAAGCAGGTAGATAGATTCTTAGGCAAGGGAATCAAGGGTTTTCGGGGTAGATAGGAGTGTGGAATTCGAAACACAAACAGATCAGCCATGATCTTATTGAATGGTGGAGCAGGCTCGAGGGGCCGAATGGCCTACTTCTGCTCCTAATTCATATGTTCGTAGGGAGGTTATGCTTCAGTTATACAGAGCATTGGTGAGACCACATCTGGAGTACTGTGTACAGTATTGGTCTCCTTATTTAAGGAAGGATGTAAATGCGTTGGAAGCAGTTGAGAGAAGGTTTACTAGACTAATACCTGGAATGGGTGGGTTGTCTTATGGGGAAAGGTTGCATGGCTAGGCTTGTATACGCTGGAGTTTAGAAGATAAGAGGCAAATTGATTGAATCAGGATTTTTCCTCTTGTGGGACAATCTAGAACTAGGGGTCACTTTAAAAATAAGGGGTTGTCCATTTAAGACAAAGATGAGGATACATTTTTTCTCTCAGAGGGTAGTGAGTCTTTGTAACTCTCTTCCTCAAAGGGTGGTGGAAGCAGAGTATTTTAATATTTTTAAGGCAGAGGTAGAAAGATTGTTGATAAACAAGGGGCTGAAAGGTTCTGGGGGTAGGCAGGAATGTGGACTTGAGGTTACAATCAGATCAGCCATGATCTTGTTGAACGGCGGAGCAGGCTCGAAGGTCCTGCTCCTAATTCATATGTTCGTAGATAACCACTGAGGCGTTGAGTGTAAAAATGTTCGGATCCAGGATTGATTTCAATGTCACTATAGCAGAACACCTTTGGAAGCTGGATTCTCCCATCAGGCCTCACTCAGGGTGAGAGATTTAAGCTTTTTAATTATAAAGTGTTGTATGTAGGAGAACCAAATGGATATCTCACACACTCTCGGAAATAGATAAGGAAAGCTGAAAAATCCAGTGGCCTGAGCCTTGAGACTCAACATGTCCAACAACTGCAGAGCGGCAATCAACAAAGCAAAAACATATTGAACAGGACAGTCAAAGCACTAGGGTACAAGTCAGAGGAAGACATGTTTAAACTAGTTCGTGCTCTGATCAAACCACACGTAAGTCCCGTGTCCAGTTGTGATTGAACTACGGCACTGTGCCAGGAAAGGAAACAGAATTCTCGGTTTATCGATGGTTTGCCCAACAATGTTGTGTGTCAAGTCAAGACGTGTGTGTTGTGTCTTTCCTTGCGCTTAAGGCTGTTTCTGTTCCATTCTACCCTTGCCTTTAGGTCCCAACACTTACGAGGATGGTGCAGCCTACGTTCAAGCACAATTTGAGAGCAAGAACCGCTCTCCCAATAAGGAGATCTACTGCCACTTGACCTGCGCTACGGATACTGGCAACATCCAGGTGGTCTTCGATGCCGTCACTGACATCATCATTGCCAACAATCTCCGAGGCTGCGGCTTATACTGACTCTACTGTCTAGAGGCAAATTTGGTGATGATTATTGAATGCAAGTTGGTAAATAAAGGCATAACGTATATAATTCTTTTTAGTTATCATAAGCTGCCAGCAGAACTAGACTCCTGAAACCCCGCAGCCTTATCACAAACTTGTACACTGTTAACACTGTACTTCACAGGATCTTCTGCTTTAAAGAGAAAAATTTTACAAAAACCTTTTTAAAAAAAAATCCACACCCTCACCCCCACCCTGGGAAGACGAACCATTTTTATTAGTACCATGTCTGCCTGTTTTTAAACACATGGCCCGTACTACGGAATCGGTGTGGCACTTCACCTTCCAAGCACAAGGCCGAGTTTCCAGTGTTTAGTTCCGTGGCAGCTCTTTGACTAATATGTTAGGAAACCTGAGGACGCACAGGACAGCACCATATCAGCTGCATTGAGCCTCCCTCTTCATATGGTGGAATGGAACGGCCCTGAGTTAAGCACAGCAACAGCCTTGGAGCTTTCCACTCTGACCGAGGGAGGAGAGGGGCTTCCGTTTACTAAAAGCTTGAAGGTCTATTTTTGCCAGAGAAGTTTTCTTTTGTTTCGTTTCATTTTCTTTGACTGTCCTTACCAGTGCCAACCTGCCCCTCCAGCCATTCTCCCACCCCCCAAACATTCCCCACCCCACCCCTCGTTTTGGTGAGCTTGTGAAAATGGCTTAGACAAGTTGGTGACCTGATAAATGTTTCTCTTCCTCCCCTGAGAGTGTGCATGAAGAATCTCTTGTGTGTTTTGTGTGATGGGAAGGTTCCCTCAGCCTCTTTCTGCAGACTGTATAATGGACTATCCTGGTGCCCTTATGTACAGATAGCATGATCTTTGGCCTTTGTGAGACACAGCCTTCCTACACGGTCAATTCAACCTTCTGAAAACTGAATGGTGGTTGTGTGTTTCAGTAGAATGCTGTAGATCTGGTTTTAGCCAAGTCTTTAAAAGTAGAAGCTAAAATAATAAATTATTTAAAACATCCATTTCTTGTGCTATGTAGCTTCAAAAAGTTATTTTTCCCTTTTTTTAAAGTTAAAGAAATTTTGCTGAGAGGTTGTGTACAACACTCGGATTAGTTAAGCCAAGTTAATGTTTTGGATTATACTGGTTCAGCAATGCTTTGGTTACTCTTTAGCCTGACGTCCTGCATTTGCAACATCTTTTCTCGGCCTGGAGTCTTTCAACCCCACCATGGACCTTGACTGTCCCCCGAGACAGTGCAACTGTACAGTAACAATGAAACTCTGTTTAGACTTATCTTAATTCTAATTGTATCGGGATTTTAAAAAAAAAACAATTAAACGTGTTCACCCTCCAGGTTTGTATAGAAAAGCACAGCTCTCACTGGCCAAGTAGGTGCAGTAAAGATGTCCCCGTTTTACAATATTTGCTATGATACTGTGTAATATATAAGTTAGGCTTCATTTCTTTCTCGGTGAACGTCTGTGCTGCTATTTCTTTTTAGTGAATGGTGTTTTCTCCTGTGGGATGTTAGTGACGCAAACACCTCGAATGTAGTGTTTACATTAAAGCCACAGTTTTCATGACCAATATTGTTTGTCATTTCCTAGTTTGATTGAAACAAGGTCGCACCCCACTGTCTCACTATGAATAGGGCGTGACCTTTGAACGCTGACAGCGAACCAGCTTGTAGGAAAATAATGGCCGTCCGTCGCGGAGACGTTTCTACTTTATTTATTGATTCGTTTCTTGCTGGTGTCTGTTCAACGTGGCCAGTCTCTTTTACAGATGATGGAATATTCATGTGTAGCTCTTCAATAAAGAGGAAATTTGTCAGTAACACCCAGTCTCCAAACCTCTGGTTTTCCGATTACAATCATTCTTTTTGTGTTTTTGTTTATTAGCTCGGTACATTTCTGGTGTATGAAAAGTCATTTTTCTGTTAACAACCCTCTGTTAGAATGCGTGGGAGCTGCCTGTTGTCTTGCAGCTGGCGCCTTGCCCATTAAGTGATGTTGCTCATACTTCAGTCCTCATCGGCACAGCCGGTAGTGACAGTGGCACAGATCAGTGCAGAGAAGCCACACCTTCAATTTCGTCTTAAACCCCTTACGCCATTGAAAGGTTTCAGCTGACATCTGCTCCAAGAGGTTTGTGATAAGAGTATAGATGGCATGAGCCTTCCTCTTGTGTTTAGAGGTCTACCTGACTGACGGATTGGGAGACTGGAGCCTTCTTGTTGCCTGATGGATTACTCTCAGATTCATAGATTTTGATTGACTAGTCACCCTCTGGTTTTATCCCATTTAACATCTCGTTTTATCTTTATATTAACCCAAATCTTCATTTAAACACTCAAAGGGAGGGACCATTTATATGGAGCACATCCTCAAAGATGTCCAGCTTGGAATCCAGTAATCTTTACATGTAGATAGATGCCTGTTTACTGGGTCCAAAGTCAATGGTGCAACCAGTTTTACTTATTGTAACGATGAGTCTCACAGTTAAGGTAGATGCTTCTACCTTTTCATTAATAATATTGGAAAACTCTTAATTATTTTGAATTTGGTAAAATGTTTGAAATGTCAAGCAAATATCATGTTTGGTCATTTCTAACCTAAAAATGTAATAAATCAGATAAAATTAATTCACTGTTAACTCAATGAAGCAGATAAGCAGTAACATTAAAAAATGGCAGTTTGGGAAAGGTTCGTGGACTCAGGACAATATTAGCCTGGTAGTTTGTAGAGGCACAGAAGCTGCATGGATAATCAATGAGAAGAGTACTTGTGAGGTTCAGTGCATTTATACTGTGGATTTAGCATTAGTACAAAGTGATTTCTGCTTCCTAATGATGCTGAACTGATCATTTGATTCTAGGGTCATATGGGAATGGTAGCATAGTGGTTATGTTACTAGAATAGTAATTCAGAGACTTAGACTAATGACCTGGAGATATAAGTTCAAATCCCACCATGGCCACTGGGGAATTTAAATTCAATTAATTAACTAAATCTGGAATTTAAAAAAAAGATTAGTATCAGTAATGATGACAATGAAACAACTCGATTTTTGTAAAAACTTATCTGATTCTCTAATGCCCTTTCGTGAAAGAAATCTGCTGTCCTTACCCACTCTGGCCTATATGTGACTCCAGACTTTCAGCAATGTGGTTAACTCTTAACTGCTCTCTTAAATGGCAGTTGTTAATTTGTTAAGAAGGTGGCTCTTAACAGCCACCTTCTCAAGGGCAGTTACCCAACATCCCAGGAATGAGTTTAAGAAAATTAAGAGTCAGGGCTGAGCTACACAGTGAAGGTCCTTGGAGAGTGGGAGTTTTGCACTGCTTTGCTTTGGTTTGATGCTGCATGCAGTATAAATCTCCCAGTTAAATCTGACTGACTTCAAATGTTTACAGAAAATGGATTCTCCATCCTAATCTCAAAATCATTGAAGTTTTTTACTCCTTGTGGGCTGAAGCAGTCCTAGGCAAGCTACAGCCGAGGCATGTATATGGGCTGTAAGTCGGAAGGTTGTGAGTTCGAGTCCCATCTGGGACTTGAGCACAAAAATCAAGGCTGACACTCCAGTGTAGTATTGAGGGAGTGCTGCATAGTTGGCGGTGCCATCTTTCTGATGAGATGTTAAACCGAGGTCCTGTCTGCCCTCTCAGGTGGATGTATAATAGTGCCATGGGATCTTTCAAAGAAGAACAGAAGAGTTATCCCCAGTGTCTTAGCCATTCTTTATCCCTCAATTGACATCACAGCAACAGATTATCTGGTCATTATCACGTTGCTGTTTTTGGGAGTTTATGTGCAAATGGGCTGCCACATTTCCTATGTTACAACTGTGACTACAATTCAAAAGTACTTCATTGGCTGTAAAATGCTTTGGGACCTCCTAAGGTCATGAAAGGCGTTAAATAAATGCAAATCTTTAAAAGGAAAAGCCTTCAACCCACCTCAAGATCCAACAGAGAGAGTAATGAAGGCCCCAATTTTAACGTAGCAAGAAAGGGGCAGGTGAGGCAATCACCGACCGCCGCACCCAGCCCCCTCGCCCCCCGACCACCACCCCCACCAGCCTCAGTAACTTGAGGCCTGAGCGATTTTAACACCCAAGCTTCGTCTGCATGTCCCCAGTCAGTTGTCTGCCTGAATCTAGTGGAATACAGCAGCTGGCTAGCGGGAAGGAGCAGAATATTGGCCGGTCGGAAACTATTGTCAGGGATTGAAGGAGTGGTCCACAGCATTTGGGTAAATAGCAGGAGGAAGTTTTGGGAGGATCTCATGATTGAGTGGGGCTGGGGGTAGTCTTGGGACAGGGAAGGTCACAGCTTTCCCTGTGGGACCCAGAGAAGGACTTCTCCTGGCCCCACAATGAAGGATTTAAGAAGAAGTAAAACTTAATCTCTTTAGTTAGGAACAGGAGTAGGCATTCAGGCCCTTGAGCCTATTCCTCCATGCAGTGAGATCATGGCTGATCTGCATCTTAACTCCATACATCTACTTTATCTCCATAATCCCAAAATACCTTTGGCTAGCAAAAACCTATTGATCTGCAGATTTAAAATTATTCATTGAGCTAGTATCTACTGCTTTTTGTGGGAGAGGTCCACACTTCTGCCATCCTTTGTGTGAAGAAATATTTCCTAACTCCTCTCCTAAATGGCTTGGCTCTGATATTTAAGATTATGTCCCTCTATCTTAGACTTCCCCACCTGTGGAAAAATTTCTCTCAATTAACCCTATCGACTCCCTTCAAAATCCTAAAAGCTTCAATCAAATCACCCCTTAACCTTCTATATTCCAGGGATTACAAATCCAGTCTATGACAATCTCTCCTTGTAATCTAAACCTTGGAGCCCTTGTAGCATTCTTTTCCAAGGCCAATATATCATTTCTAAGTTGCGGTGCCCAGAACTGTACACGGCAATGTTCCCTTTAAAATTTAGTTGTTCTGCACAGCCCGTTTAAATTTTCTTGCACGGCCATGCACATGCATTATTTATCACAGAGCAAGGCCTGTACACTACCCTTTTAGCTGCTGTGCAGTCATGCACCTCCACACGTCTTTGCGGGAACATTGGTACATGATACTCCAGATGTGGTCGAACCAGGACTTTTTATAGCTGTTGCAAAACTTCCTCCCTTTTATATTCTAGCCTTCTAGTTACAAAGGCTAATATTCCATTGGCCTTTTTTTGATTATTTTTGTACCTGACTACGATATTTTAGTGATCTGTGTACATGGACCCCTAAACATCTTTGGACCTCCACTGTTTAGAGCTTTTCACCATTTGAAATAAATACTCTGATCTATCCTTTATTATTCCAAAATGAATGACAGTACATAGAGGTGTTGAAATCCATCTAACAATTTTGCCCACTCACTTAATCTATCATTGTCTTTTGTATTTTATGTTCCCATCTCCATTACTTACTATGCCACCAATCTGTGTCATCGGCAAACTTGGATAAATGGCTCTCCATTGCATTATCTATAATGAATAGTTGAGGCCCCAGCACAGATTTTTGGAGGACATGACTAGTCTCTTCCAATTCGAGTACATACTCAATTATCCCAAATTTACGTCTTCTACCACATAAACAATCTTCTAACCAGGTCAATAATTTGTCTTCAGTTCCTTTTGCTTTAATTTGAGCTAATGTCTCTCTTATATGGACCCTACCTTCTGGAAGTCTATAGACATTCCCCTGTCTACTACTTTAGTTACTTCCTTAAAAAATTCAATTAGATTCATTAGATGTGAGCTACCCTTTACAAATCCATGTTTTCTCTCTCTAATAAGCTCAGATTTTTCTAGTCACTCCGTCCTTAATTATAGATTCCAACAACTTCTCACACCACGGCATGGATATAGAACAGGCAAGGGAGACGGGCAGACATGGAATTTCCCGAAGCTGGTTCCCTGCCACGGTGACGACTTGGCTGTTTTCCTGGAGGCCGGATACAGCAAGGACGAGCTACCCGCCTGTAGCTTGTTAGGTCAATTAAAAGGCCAATGGAGGCCATTAATCAGAGGCTGACTGGAATTTTTCAGTCAGCCTGTGGAACCCCCATGGCATCAGGACCTCGGCAGATGCCTGGAGGTGGTCTCCTGGTGGCAGACCAGGGGCCAGCACTTCAAGATCACTTTAAGGCACCCCTGCAGCCACAATACCTACCTGGCTGCATCTGCGGCCACAGTACACCCTGTTGAGGGGTTTCCCCTCCACAGTGCTGGTCTGGCCGCAGTAGCCATTTTTAATTTCAAATATGCTAAAAGTGCTGAAAGGGCATCTCAAGGTGGATGCACCCTCTCCTTCCCTTACCTGCAATGACAGAGTGTAGTTCCTTAAGTGCTGGAGAGCCCCCTACTGGCCCTCCAGCTTTGAGAGCCCACCCACCATCCTTAATTAGAGAGCGAGCAAGCCTTCTGGCCACTAATTGGCAATCCAGCAAAATCGATGCCTGGTTACTGCTCATGACACTGTGCAGGGTCGGGTCTGGCATTTGATCCTGATGTCAAATCCCAATCCAAAGTGGAAAATGCTGCCCCAACTGTTTGACTAACAGGTCTCTAATTTCATGGTTTCTGTTTCTCGCCTTTCTTAAATAATAGAATTACATTTGCAATTTTCCAGTCTAAAGGGACAATTCCTAGATTGAGAGCACTTTGGAAGATTATGGCTAAAGCATATGCAATTTCCTCACCTATTTTCTTTAAAACCCTAGGATGGAAACCATCGGGTCCTGGGGATTTGTCATCCTGTAGTGCCATTATTTATCCTAATATTTTTTCATGCTTACGTTAACTTTAGTGAGCTCCAGACTATTAGTTGCCCTGGAATGTCTGGAATATTATCTGATTCCTCGACTGTGAAGACTGCCATAAAATAATTATTCAACAAGTCTGCCATTTCCTTCTTTTCATTTCCAATATTACCCACATCTGTTTTTAAAGGACTCACATTACCCTTGACTACTTTTTTTCTCATATAATTGTAAAAACTTTTTATGTTAATCTTGATATCCCTTGCAACTTTTTGTATTTTCTTTTGCAGCTCTTACTATCTTTTTGTTGTCTTCCTTTGTTATTCTTTATCTCTCCCCCAATCCACTGGATTTACACTATTACATGCTGTTTGCTTTACTTTGATGTTATGATTAGATTAGATTAGATTAGAGATACAGCACTGAAACAGGCCCTTCAGCCCACCGAGTCTGTGCCGAACATCAACCACCCATTTTATACTAATCCTACACTAATCCCATATTCCCAACAAACATCCCCACCTGTCCCTATATTTCCCTACCACCTACCTATACTAGTGACAATTTATAATGGCCAATTTACCTATCAACTGGTTCTAGACATATTGCTTCATAAAACTATCCTGAATGCACTGAAGAAATTCACTACCATTCTGAGTTGAGCTACTCTACTAATAAAAATTAAAATCTCCCATTAAAACAGCTCTGCTTTTGCGATAAGCCTCTCTAATCTCTGAATTAATTTCTTCTGCCACTTTATGGCTGCTATCAGGAGGCCTGTAGACAACTGCCTCTACTATTTGAAGACCTCTCTCATTCCTCAATTCTAACCGTAGAGTATCCACTGATAACGTTCCATGACCTGTATCCTCTCGTACTGAAGCCTCTTGTGGCCCTGGATCATCCCCACTAGGTTGGCCTGAAAGAAACGCCATACAGTTTCACCACTCAGGCCACCCCTACATGAGCAGTCGGGGCCTGGTGAAATTATCGGACCCTGATCTGCATATTGAAAGAAAGACCCTGCCAGTTTCAGGAAGTTGTCCTTGACCCTTGCTCAGAAGAGCAGGTTAAAAGAGAAAACCGTGGGAAGGGAATGGGGCATCAACAGTTAAATATCCCAGCTGATTAGTTTAAATTAGTCTTGGAATTTTCCTAGTGCTTCCCAAGGGTAAGATGAACAGTCTGCCCCAATATTACAATGAAAGAGCCCCACCATTCTGAGAGGGAACCATACAGTCAGATCAAAAACTCTGCAGGAGAAGAATGTGCATCAATGCGGCCCCCCCCCCCCCCAAAAGGAAATCAATGTACCTGAGAGCAAAGTAAAAGCTGTCACTACTCTTTCTAACTGTCTGATGTAACCTTCAGCTCATCAGAACTAAAGCCACTATTTTTGTTTCCAACAAGCAATTTCACTCGCTCAAGCAGTGGCGCACCATGGCTGCAGTGTGTACCATCTACAAAGTGCATTGCAGAAACTCGCCAAGGCTCCTTTGGCAGCACCTTCCAAACCTGCGACTTCTACCACCTAGAAGAACAAGAACAGCAAGTGCATGGGAACACCACCACCTGCAAGTTCCCTTCCAAGTCACACACCGTCCTGACTTGAAAATACCTTTCACTGTCACTGGGTCAAAATCCTGGACCTCCCTCCCTAACAGCACAGTGGGTGCACCTATAACACAAGGACTGCAACGGTTCAAGAAAACAACCTATCACCACCTTATCAAGGGCAGTAAGGTGACCTTGCTAGCGATGCCCACATCCCATGAATGTTACTGGTCCCCACTCCATCAACCTTTCCCACTAAGGTCGCAAATCTTGATGTTTGCAAACTTAACATCATGTTTGAAGCTGCTTCATCGCCTGGAACACATTCTTCAGTCTCCAGTGCAGTGACCATTTATACCAATAACTCACCCACACAGCTGCTAAAACATAATCCATCAGGTGGGCCAATTAGTCATTGAAGAGACCCTGATGTGTGAACTTATTTTCTGCCTATAAATCTATTCTGCAAACACGTAACTAACTGTACCTCGAGATGTTCCTCCTGGTCCTAAATTTTCTGCTTCCTTATTCAGTATCTACATTTCACCTCCTCAAGGACTCCAGAAAAGTTTTAAAAATGCAACTTGTTTTTGTCCCTAAACTGAGTGGGAAGAGAGAGGAATGCAGAGACAGCAGTGAAAAACCTGTCCCTACACTCAGAGAACAGTGTGAAATTGTCACTACACTCAGAGACAGCAGTGAAAAACCTGCCACTACACTCAGAGACAGCAGTGAAAAACCTGCCACTACACTCAGAGACAGCAGTGAAAAACCTGTCCCTACACTCAGAGAACAGTGTGAAATTGTCACTACACTCAGAGACAGCAGTGAAAAACCTGTCCCTACACTCAGAGAACAGTGTGAAATTGTCACTACACTCAGAGACAGCAGTGAAAAACCTGTCCCTACACTCAGAGAACAGTATGAAATTGTCACTACACTCGGAGACAGCAGTGAGAAACCTGTCCCTACACTCAGAGAACAGTGTGAAATTGTCACTATACTCAGAGACAGCAGTGAAAAACCTGTCCCTACACTCAGAGACATCTTTAGACAATCACAAATTAACTATTTTTAAAAACTAAATCTTAAACACTATTAAGATAAACCTATGTCTAAAGACCTTATAACTTCTTATTTTAACCTAACTCCCCCATTCACACACATACACTGAAAAATCACGGTTAACTGGTTTCTTTTCTAAAAATTGTGTTTTAAAAGTTTGCTGTTTCTTAAGAATAAATAAATAAATAAGTCTTTGTGGGTTACGTCCCTAATGGATGAGGTATTCTAATGTGAAATTAAGCAAATGCTACTCGAAGACTCCTTGCGGATTTGATGAAATAGTTTGTTCTTAATAGGCATTCAAAACACTTCCATTGTAGTACGCATCAAACAGTTCTTTTAACGATGAGCACAGCAATAGGTCAACTTGAATTTTAAAATTGACAATTTCTCAGTTGAAACTTTACTTCGAATTACAGCAAACACAATCAGTCAAGAGAGATTCAATCTTGAAGCAAATACTTTCTGGCTTGGAAGTAAAGAAAAGGAGTTTTGCTACCTTCAGCAATACAAATGGTCTCTTCAAAAAAAAAAGGCTTTTTTTCTCCTTAGGCAATTAATTTAGCCTTTAGCTCCTTGTAGAATTTCTGCTGAGAGAGAATAGACAGCTCTTTTCAGTAGCAGGCCTCACTGGAGAGTCTCTCAAAACTAGTTTGAACCAGTTTTTGCCAGTTTTACACACAGTCAAATCGAAACAATATACCATGTGACCTCTCTCCAGCTGTGGCCTAGGGACTGGTGCAGCTGGTATCCGCTGCTCAGTCTTAGAGGCACACTGTTTTCGAACAGAGTCTAAAAGGCACACACTGTTTTTAATCCGAGGAGAAAAAAAAGACAATAGTTAAACACCAGCTGGACATCGAGGGACTAGAATCTCTTTCAGTTGCGGTGCATCTCAGAGTTGACATGTGATACCTGCAAAGTGCTAAACATGCAGTCAGTGCCATGTGCTCACTCCATCTGCTGCTCTCTGGCAAGAGAGAATGAAATATATTCAGCTCCCTTGGAATACAGAGCCCCAATGAGTCCCTTATGCAATAATGGATGGCAAACTGGGAGATGTTGCAAATATCTCCAGCTCCAGCCTGGAAGGAGCCTGACACATAAAAGTTCACAGTTAACGGTCACCTTAACAGCGACTGGCAATACTGTCCTCACCCTGTTCTGTGGCTGCAGCAGGTGGCAGCTTACAGTAAGGACATCCTTATTGAAGTGCAGATGTATGACACATTGGGCGGAATCTACTGCTCTTAAAATATTTGGAGGTATCTGAACCATTTCTAGGTCCCGAACCTACAGGGGTCAGAGGTGCACCAACAGGGTGAATCTTCTGGGAGGCAGCCAATTATGAGGCCGTCTCCACGTTCACTGTCCAATTAAGGACAGTGGCAGAATCAGGAGGTGGGACATGAAAGTCAGGCGACCTATTTAAAGACCAAAATAGTGGAGTGGAATGGAGGGCAGGCTGGGAAGGGCAGCCCCAAGATTCACTGAGATCATGGTGGAGGCAGTGAGGGTTTGCAGCTATGTATTATTTCCAGAGAGCGAGAGGAGGAGGCTAGCTGCTACGATGAAGCAGGAGGTCTCCAGCCACAGCGTCCTTAGAAGGACCTGGACTCAGTGCCGCAAGCAGTTCAATGACCTGCTGAGGTCTGGCAAGATGAGTGGCATAAGCTCCCAGGTGCCAGACAAGAGGGTTGTTGAGCACAGTTGGCCTCTGCATTGCAAAGGTTCAGCCAGAACAAGTGCTACCAATACTGAGTCTTGTGCACCCTGGGCCACTCAGTGACTGAAGGAGATGGTAGATGCATGCCACCCATGGAAGAAGTGAGGATGGCACCATGACGTTAATAGTGTGTGAACTGTTCTTTGGCACAATACCATCTCAGGTGCTGATGGGAGCCCAAGCATTCATGACACTCCTGTCCTTCACCTTGCAGGAAAAGAAAGTGCACAACACCCGGAAGAGGGGCACACTGAGGGTGGAGTAACCCTCATCTCAGTCCTGACGTCAGTGGAAGAGGAGGCCCTGGTGATTGGAAGAGTGTCAACAGAGCTTGCTGTAGCTAATGGCGAGATGAGGGTGCCCCTGAGTGAACGCCCAATGCTTGAAACATGGCACTGTTTTTGCACACTCTTGGGCAAAAGATGGAGGAGTCCATCCATGGCATGAGTGCTGCCATCTCTCAGTCCAATGAGCACATGAGTACCTCCATTGAAAGGGTCCCATCCTCATGGAGGCTCATATACGCCACGCCATCAATTGGATGCAGGAGCAGAAAAGTGGCCTTCATAGTGTGGCTGCAACGCGCAGGAGCATTGACAGTTCCATTGCAGTTATGGCACCCAGAGGCATGGAAGCATAGCTCAGTGCTCTCCCACTCCTGGTTAGCGCAGGTTTGCCCTGAAAGGACTGGGGCAGATAGGTCTGTAGGCAACAGGAACCCTACGGTCATCGGCCGGCCCCCTAGTCCCTGACAGAGACACCCCTCTGCCTCCTGTCCCCATGACTGGGGCTGTCCCTGCACAGATGCAGAAGGGGCAGTCTGTGGCTGAGCCCTCATGGGCACCAGAACCCAGAGGACAGCCGCCATGGGCATTTACTTTGCAGCAAAACGAGCAGGTAACTTCACGTCGGCCTCCACCACAGGGAGAGAACCATGTAGAAGCTCACGGAAGAGAACAGAGAGATTGCATTAGTGTCACTAGGGGGCACACGAGTAACTTTTTAAATGTAAGTGTTAGTTGCATATTCGTGATTTGAATGAAGGATCATTTGCTGATGACTTCATAAAATGTAATGTAGTTAATTTTGCATTGAAAACGCCTGGTTAAAAACACACTGGAGTGCAGGTAAACTAAAGTCGTGGGATAAAGTCTGGCCGTGGCCTGGGTGTAGGCAACGGGAAACGTGTTACCAGGGGAACTGGTTGTTTTGAGGCAGCAACTGATTTTTGTGTCAAACAGGGCAGGTCTGAAAACCTCCAATGCAGCCAAAGCCCTTCTTATGAAAACCTGGCCTGGATGAGTGTCCCGAGCTTCCTTGCCACGCAGCTCCATCTGCTGACGGCTCAGAGGCACCAGAGCTCCTGTCCTTCTTGTGTCTCCAGTTCCTCTCCCCCTCGCTGCACAGCACCACTATTTTAGGTCCTTTTTGGAGGGCACCCCAGAGCGATCAAGGCACCGGAAACGCATCTTCAAAAGACCAATGGCCTGCTCAGTGGTTGCCCTGGTGGAGCCATGGCAGCATTTGTACCACTTCTCTGCCTCTGTTGCTGTGTTCTGCACTGGCGTCATGAGTCATGCCTTCAAAGGATATCCCTTGTCACCCAGGATCCCTGGAGGCTATATGGTGGAGTGAACAGTTGAGGCACCTGAGACTGTCCAAGAATGAACAAGCCATGGCAGCTGCCAGGGAATCTTGTACACATTTGCATGAAGTGTTTATGGTGGTCACAGACTAGCTGCATGTTGAGAGAGTGGAAGCCCTTCCTGTTAATGAATGCATCCTCCTGCTCCAACGGCAATTTAATGGCCACAGGGGTGCAGTCTACCGCCTCCTGCACCTGACGGAATCCTGTGATTGAAGCAAAACCGACAGCCCTCTGGGCCTAACTGGGCCCATCCGTGGAGTACCCGATGTAGTCAGATGCCCTCGCATACAGGGAATCTGTCACCTGCGTTATGCACGCAAAGACAGCCCCAGATGATGCCTGAAAGGAGCCAGTGGCATAAAAGTTAAGGGCAACTCTCACCTTCACTACCACAGGCACTGGATGTCTGCCTGTTCCCTAGGATGTGTGGTCATCATCCAGAAGAGTGCAGATGTTCACGACCATCTGCTGTGAGAGGCACAGTATCCTATGGCACTGTTCCAAGAGGTCTATGAAGCTGAGCCTTTGCCTGTAAACCCTCCATGGAGGGTTACACCGTTTTCTGCATCCTGCTTGCATCCAACCCTTCTGTGGCACTCTGCTGCCTGTGCTGCTCTCCATGTTGTTCCTCTTCCGTGATCCAGCCAACCACTGAATAACGGACCACATGTCCACTTGCACAAGTCACTCCTGTGGTCTCCTCAGCTCTGGTGTCCTGCCGGAATACATTGGCCCAAGCCAACCTACATTGTCATCCCTAACACTTTTTACACTTCAGCATCAGAATGACTACTCCTCCATGGTAGGTGTCTTCCAATGCAAGGGTCCTTCCTGCTGCCTCTGCTCTTTATGGTGAGGACTGCATGTAATTTTCATTGCACAATGACTTGCTGCTTGTGCAGCCGCCTCAGCTGAGCTGCTGAGATGCTGACACAACATGAAGCTTGTGTGATGGTCACAAGATCTCATGGTACACTCTGATGCTTAATTAATTGCTTCTGATTGGCTACCCACCACTGTGCAACTTTTGCAATTTTCTCCCAGTCCCACCTTGAAACCCACTTCCATAGGGTCCGGGCTGATTCTGCCCATTGTTCCCCACTGAGGTTCAGGTAGGAAGATTGCTCCCTGAACACCCCGCTGAGACCCCATCTCCCCGTCCTCCACTCCCTCTTCAGCAGCTGTCCAGCTCTGCGTGGCCTCTGCTCATTCTCCAAGTCATGCTGTATTCCAAGGGGAATGCCAATACTGTGCCCATGTCTGGTTTGTGCAGAAACTTTGAAGTTAGGACAAAGTTCTCCAGCAGCTGCCACTCGACTCCCTGTAGCAACTTTAAAAAAACTCTGGAAACCACCAAACATTTCTACCATTGCAGAATCAGCCAGTAGAAATCAATCAGCAACTAACTTGAAAGCAACTGATGATCCCTTTAAATAGCACTGGTGGTGGTCTTTCCTGCTGCTGAACATGTGTTCAACTGTGCGAGATTATGAGAAAGTGTTAACTGGAGCGTTGAGCTCCAAAATGGCCTTGCTGGTGTCAAATCAGTGTTACACATTGATTAATATCATGATCTGCCTACGCTGCATACTTCCAGCAGACACTCACTGCACGCATGCTAACACCCTCATCAAAGGGTGACTCACACTAGATGTGTGCACGCACACCACAGATGCTATTTTAGACCTCCTTGGCCACCAGTGGCACCCAAAGAACAGGCCCTACAGATCCAAATTTGCTGCACATATTCTTTGATTTACCATCCGCAACCCCATGTGAGGGCCATCGAAATATAGGGGCTAATTTTCACCTTGACTGCTTGGATATAATCTGGCAGAGTGGAGTGCCTACTCATTGCAGAACTCACGATTCTCATCTCCAATCTGGCACAATTGCCATAAATTTCCAATAACCCAGCTGGGTTCATTATTAGACCTGGGCTGCATTAGTTCCTGTAAGGCTCCAATATTTTACTTGTAGCTAGTAGTTATCCTATTACCCACTGATATTCATCCTGTAACTGAAGCCAATACACAAGGTGCACTCAGGCTTCTCAGCCCAGGTCTGATAATGGGTTATTTGAAATTTATGGCAATTATGACAGATTGGAGATGAGAATCATGTGAGTTCTCAGGCTTCTCAGTCAATGCCACTGTTAACAGGCCTTATATTTCTCCCTATCTCCCTGAACTCTGTGCCAAGATGACAACTCTGAACTGGGAGACTCAGCGTAAATCCCCATTTAAGTCCTTAATTGACCCCACTCCTCCTTTTACCACTCTTAACTATTTATATGCCTATAGAAGACTTTTGGATTCCCTTTTATGCTAGCTGCCAGTCTCTTCTCATACTCTTTCTTTGTTTCTCTGATTTGTTTTTTCACTTCCACTCTGAACCTTCTATATTCAGCCTGTTTCTCAATTGTATTATCCATCTGACATCTGTTATATGCACCCTTTTTCTGCTTCATCTTCCCTTCTACCCCTTTCATCATCCAGGGAGCTCTGGTTTTGTTAGTCCTACCTTTCCCCCTCATGGGAATCTACCTCAGCTGTATCCAAACATCTTTTTAAAGGCAGCCCATTGTTGAGCCACAGTTTTGCCTGTCAATCTTTGATTCCAGTTTACCTAGGCCAGACACATTCTCACTCCATTGAAATTGGCCCTCCCCCAATTAATTATTTTTACTCTGGATTGCTCCTTATCCTTTTCCATAGCCAACCTAAACCTTATGATGCTATCTATGGTCACTGTCCCCCAAGTACTCCCCTACTGTCACTTGGCCCATTGCCTAGAGCCAGATCCAGCAATGCCTCCTTCCTCATTGAGCCAGGAACACACTGATGTAGAAAATTCTCCTGAACACACTCTAGAAACTCTTACCCCTCTCTGCCCTTTACACTATTACTATCCCAGTCTATATTTGGATAATTAAAGTCCCTCATTATAACTAGTCTATATTTCTTGCAACTCCCTGTAATTTCCGTGCAAATTTGTTCCTCTATATCTTTCCCACTAGTTGGTGTCCTATAGAATATACCCAGCAATGTAATGGTACCTCTGTTGTTGCTTAGTTCTAACATAATAGATTCTGTCCTTGACCCCACTAGGCCATCCTCTCTCTCCAGCATTGTAATGTTCTCCTTAATCAATACAGCTACCTCTCCTCCTTTCCTTCTTTCCCTATCTTTCCTGAACACCTTGTATCCAGGAATACTTAGTACTCAGTCCTGCCCTTTTTTGAGCCAGGTCTCCATTATTGCTATAACATCATATTCCCACATGACTGTGTCCACCTGCAGCTCACCAACTGGCAAATCGTCCCACAGGGACATTGTTCCCAGCTCTCTTCGGGTGAAATCCATCCAGCTTTTAGAGGTCCCATCTCCCCCAGAACCGATGCTAATGTCCCAGGAATCTGAAGCCCTCCTTCCTGCACCATCTCTCCAGTCATATATTCAACTTCTCTATCATATTTCTATACTCGTGCACATGATACTGGGAGTAATCCAGAGATTACTAGTTTTGAGATCCTGCATGTTAGTTTCTTTGCTAACTCCCTAAACTCTGCCTGAAAGACCTCATCCCTCTTTCTACCTATGTCCAATATGGACCAAGACTGCTGGCTGCTCACCTTGCCCCCTCAGCCCTGCAGCTACTCCATGATGTCCTTGACCCTGGTACCGGGGAGGCAACACACCATCCTGGATTCATGTCTGCAGCTGCAGAAACACCTGTCTGTTTCCTAACCATCGAATCCCTTATCACTATTGCTTTTCCAATCTTCTTCCTGCCCCCCAGTACAGCTAAGCTAGTCGTGGTGCCATGGACTAGACTCTGTCTGCACACCCCAGTTGAACCATCACTCTCACTAGTATTCAGAACGGAATACTGGTTGGAGAGTGAGATGCACTCAGGGGAATCCTGCACTACCTGCCTGGTTCTCCTTGATTGCCTGGCAGTTACCCATTCCCTCTCTGCCCGCATACCCTTAAGCTGTGGGGTGACCACATCTATAAACATGCTATCCACGAAACTCTCAACCCTATGGATGTGCGCTGTGACGCCAGCTGCTGCTTAAGCTTCGAAACCCGGAGCTCAAGCAGTTAATAACACTTCCTGCATATATAGTTATCCTGGAGTTCCCACATGGAACAGGTTGCACACTCCACGGGTCCAAGCTGCCCTGCCATGCCTCTATTTATTAGACTATTAAACTTACGACTGAAATAAAAAAGACTCACCAGCTACTTACCAATCAGCTGCTTCTTCTATGCTGATATTACTTTATTTTGTAGGGAGGTTAATGGAAATGCTTTTACTAAAAGCCTTAAATTTTAATTCACTTAAAAATTCAGACTTCTTTAGTTTAGATTTAGAGATACAGCACTGAAACAGGCCCTTTGGCCCACCGAGTCTGTGCCGACCATCAACCACCCATATATACTAATCCCATATTCCTACCACATCCCCACCTGTCCCTATATTTCCCTACCACCTACCTGTACTAGGGGCAATTTATAATGGCCAATTTACCTACCAACCTGCAAGTCTTTTGGCTTGTGGGAGGAAACCGGAGCACCTGGAGGAAACCCACGCATTCACAGGGAGAACTTGCAAACTCCACACAGGCAGTACCCAGAATTGAACCCGGGTCGCTGGAGTTGTGAGGCTGCGGTGCTAACCACTGCACCACTGTACTGCCCATAACCACTGCACCACTGTACTGCCCATAACCACTGCACCACTGTGCTGCTCATAGCCACTGTGCCGCGCATAACCACTTTAGTTTTACTATCCTCTAATATTTAATTATTTAATTTTTCAACTGAAAATCGGGCGGAAATCCAGATTTATACCTGAGCAGCAAGTTGAAAATCCACCCCAAAGAATTTTTTGTGAAGGTGTTTTATACTTTTATCTATTCATGCGTTTTGAAGGTTTTAGTGAGACAGCACTCGTAAAGTCTCACAAGCATAACTTGTACATTGCAGTAACTGCTGAAATGATCAGCACCAGTTCAAAATGACATTGGACAGTGGCAGGCCACCAGATGTCAGTCCTGTTCTGAATGATCCTGGCACCAGCAGCACCCCAATTCAACAGTGTGCTTCATTCAGTCTGACTGCCCTGCAGGAGACATTGATGCAGGCAGAGTTCCAGATGTGCTTGTCAGCTCTTAACCAGTGTGTATGGGGCAAAAGCTACACAGTGTAAATAATCTGTCATTACCGAGGTTATGCTATTGAGATTCTACTCAATGCTTCTACATTGCTCCCGTTTGACTTATAGGCTGTAGCCTTTTGTAAATGGAATTTTACATCATAAATTATCCATGGTTATTAGCATTTTCTTGACTAACTGAGAGAGGTTGGAAGAAATGAAACCTTTAAGATTGAGATTGATAGATTTTTATTAGGTAAGGGCATCAAGGGATATGGAGCAAACCCAAATAAGTGGAGTTGAGGCATGATCTAATTGAATGGTAGAGCAAGCAGGAGGGGCTGAAAGCCCTACTCCTGTTCCTATGTGAGTGAGAATGCAGTTTGCTCCCAAATGTTGCCATTGGTCCCTGTATCAGTTCGGTGTGACTCCACCTACCGCCTGCCCCAACCTTCCTAGTGAGATGCCACAGCCTCCAATTGGCATGGTTCAGATCAGAAATTGGACAAATGGCTCTGGACATGTCAAATCTCCATATTGGGCTGCAGTTCTGATTCGATGTCAGGTGCAACTGGACAGATACAGGACGTTGATTCCTCGGCAGTCACTGTGGGTCATTGCACACCCTTTAACGACTGGAGAATACATCAGTGCTCAGCATTCAATCTTCATTCTTTTCTCTGACTTCAGAGGCATGAGGCTAACTTAAATAATTCACTGTTGCCCGGCTGAGATCTGCTTCAGCATAATGAAAGCATAGATGCTGGACCCGTACTGGTCTCACAGATATGAGACATATCCCCAACTCTACCATTACCAACAAGCCGGGGGATCAACTTGATTCAATGAAGAGTGCAGGAGGGCATGCCAGGAGCAGCACCGGGCATACCTCAAAATGAGGTATCAACCTGGTGAAGCTACAACACAGGTCTACTTACAGACCAAACAGTGTAGCAGCATGTGATAGACAGAGCTAAGCGATCCCACAAGCAACAGATCAGATCTAAGCTCCGTAATCCTGCCACATCCAGTCGTGAATGGTGGTGGACAATTAAAGAACTAACAGGAGGAGGTGGCTCCACAAATATCCCCATCCTCAATGATGGGGGAGCCCAGCATGATATCAAGAAACAACTGAAGGTATTGGATACTGCAAAGGCTATGGGCCCTGACGACATTCTGGCAATAATACTGAAGACCTGTCCTCCAGAACTTGCTGTGCCCCTAGCCAAGCTGTTCCACTACAGCTACAACACTGGCAGCTACCCAGAAATGTGGAAAATTGCCCAGATATGTTCTGTACACAAAAAGCAGGACAAATCCAAACCAGCCAATTACTGCCCCATCAGCCTACTGTCAATCATCAGTGAAGTGATGGAAGGTGTCATTGACAGTGATATCAAGCGGCACTTGCTTAGCAATAACCTGCTCAGTCACGCTCAGTTTGGGTTCCGCCAGGGCCGTTCAGCTCCTGATCTCATTACAGCCTTGGTTCAAACATGGACAAAAGCGCTGCAGTCAAGAGGTGAGGTGAGAGTGACTGCCCCTGACATCAAGGCAGCATTTGACTGAGTATGGCATCAATGAGCCCTGGAAAAACTGAAGTCAATGGGAGTCAGGGTGAAAGCTCTCCGCTGGTTGGAATCATACCTAGCGCAAAGGAAGATGGCTGTGGTTGTTGGAGGTCAATCATCTGAGCTCCAGGACATCAATGCAGGAGTTCCTCAGGGTAGTGTCCTAGGCCCAACCATCTTCAGCTGCTTCATCAATGACCTTACTTCAATCAGAAGTGGGGATGTTCGCTGATAATTGCACAATTTTCAGCACCATTTGCAACTCCTCAGATACTGAAGCAGTCCGTGTAGAAATGCAGCAAGACCGGGACAATATCCAGGCTTGGGCTGATAAGTGGCAAGTAACATTCGTGCCACACAAGTGTCAGGCAATGACTATCTCCAACAAGAGAGAATCTAACCATCTCCACTTGAAATTCAATGGCATTACGATCGCTGAATCCCCCACTATCAACATCCTGGGGTTACCATTGACCAGAAACTGAACTGGAGTAGCCATATAAATACCGTGGCTACAACAGCAGGTCAGAGGCTGGGAATCCTGTGGCGAGTAACTCACCTCCAGACTCCCCAAAGCCTGTCCACCATCTACAAGGCACAAGTCAGGAGTGTGATCGAATGCTCCTCACTTGCCTGGATGGGTGCAGCTCCAACAACACTCAAGAAGCTCAACACCATCCAGGACAAAGCAACCCGCTTGATTGGCACCCCACCCACAAACATTCACTTCCTCCACCACCGACGCACAGTGGTAGCAGTGTGTACCATCTACAAGATGCACTACAGCAACGCACCAAGGCTACTCAGGCAGCACCTTCCAAACCCACGACCTCTACCACCTAGAAGGACCAGGGCAACAGATGCATGGGAACACCACCACCTGCAAGTTCCCCTCCAAGCCACACACCATCCTGACTTGTAACTATATCACCGTTCCTTCACTGTCGCTGGGTCAAAATCCTGGATCTCCCTTCCTAATAGCACTTTGGGTGTACGTACCCCACATGGACTGCAGCGGGTCAAGAAGGCAGCTCACCACCATCTTCTCAAGGGCAATTAGGGATGGGCAATAAACGCTGGCCTGGCCAGCAAAGCCCACATCCCATGAAACGAGTAAAAAAAAAATTCAAGCCCTGGACATAACTTGAAGAACACTCACAAGACTGAGGACTGAGCCTGAGTGTCAGAAGATTGATTGAAGGAAGGATTGGGATTTTCAGCATTGAAATTAGACAACCTGACAGGTGAACTTATCGAGCTGGATAAGGTAATATAAAGAAGGTGGAACTTCAAACAAAATAATGAGTGGAACAAGAGGACACAGGTCCAAACAAGCAAAAGGAGGACTGATATCAGGAAGTTGTTCTTCACTCAACCCTTGGAATGGACTTCCAGGTAGAGTGGTGGGGACAAAAACCCGGGAATCATTGGCTATATCCTTGTATTTTTAAGGATCCGTAATCAATCTCCATCCTCTGCTGATCTAGAAGAGCGACAGTGTGTCTATGCCCTGCTTCTGATCATTAATAAACAAAAGAGGTCCCAGCACTGAACCCTTGCGACAACTCATAGTGGCTGTACCTCATTGGGAAGTTACCCCATTTAAACCCACCCTTTGCAAACACTTCTTAGTCAATTAGTGATCCTTCTCACTATTGAGAACACAGGACTTCATTTTAACAGTCCCTCATAAGGCACTAAGTTAAAACCTTTTGGAAATTGAAGGAGATGTCTATTGGATCTCTATGATCTTTCAATGATTTTATTCTACTGCTTTGGCCATACTGGTCAGAATTCTGTTGGCTTTGCTGATTGCTGCTCTGCTGCAAAGAACACAAAAGGTTGGCTTTTGTTGCAAGAGGATTGGAGTACAAGAATAAAGAAGTCTTGCTACAATTGAATAGGGTTTTAGTGAGACCACACCTGGAGTACTGGGCTGAATTTTGTGTAGCTGTTTAAGGCAGGTCCAGTGGCATGGGGGGACCGAGAATTGCAGCGGAGCCGTCCACCCTGAAATCCGGTGTCATTCCGTATTTTCCCGATTTTGTTTGAGGTAGGGAAGTACCAGGGCAGTTTTGACTCCCTGGTACGACGGGATCCTAATTTAAATTGCTGAAATGCTGATTAACACGAATTTAAATGTAATTATTTCCAATTTAATGACTTGACTGTGATTTTGTGAATGGCAGGTGGCACTCACCTGCCTTCAGCTTTGCAACTGGTCAAAGCTGGCAGCACCAAGGCGAGAGGCCTCAGAGTCGCGACAGGGAGGTATCCTGACCATGCAGCATCGGGGAAGTGGGGGGGGGGGGGGGGGGGTTCAGTGACCATTGCTGCTTTGCTAATGTAGGGTCTGCAAGGGGGTTGTGTCTATCAAGGGCTCTGCAAGCGTTTACGTTGGGTGTGGGTATGCATTGGAGGGTATCATAACTGCTGTGTTATTGTGTGTGGTGGCTCACACTGCTGAAAAAGGTGGTGGCCCTTCAGTAAGTTTAAGTCTTGAGGCACATCAAGCAAATAGTGATAAGCATAGTTGCCAAGGCAGGCTCGTCTCTGCCTCTGAAGCAATCCAAAGGCCCCAGGACACCTGCCATGGGTCTCACACACCCTGTGTTTTTGGATCCCCTTGGTGTGTTGAGGCACCTCTGACAGAGTCAGGCCCAAGAGGCAGCTGCACCTGACCCTGAAGCTCCACGAGGAGAGCAGCAGCAGCAGCTGGCCAGGCCAAGAAGGACCCACGTACACCAAAGAGTCTACAGGACTCACATCAGCTGCCTCCAAATGTCTGAACGACACTGTCAATGAAGACAACGGCTCTCTAGGGAGGCCGTCACTGACTTATGCGGCCTTCTGCAGGACGATTTGTGATCTCTAGGATTTGGGGGTCACACTATGTCGGTGGCCCTAAAGATTACCGTAGCACTAAACTTCTATGTATCTGGATCTTTCCAAAGATGCGCTAGGGACAAGTTGGGGTCTCCCAGGCCACAGCGCACTGTTGCATCAAGGAGGTCACCAATGCTCTGTTCAAGAGGGCTGGCGACTATGTGCAGTAACGGATGGACCCAGATAATCAGGCTAAGAGGGCCATCGGTTTTGGGGCCATCGCTGGATTCTCCCAGGTGCAAGGTGTGATAGATTGTATGCATGTGGCCATCAAGGCTCCAACAGACCAGCCAGCCACCTTTATCATCAGGAAGGGCTTCCATTCAATCAACGTTCAACTAATCTGTGACCACCAAAAGCGTTTCCTGTAGGTATGAGCCCACTTCCTAAGAAGCAGCCACGATGCCAACGCACTTCGACAGTCCCAGGTGCCACAGCTTTTCAATCCCCCCGCTAGACTTCAGGATGGATTCTCAGAGACAAGCCATTGAAGATATTGCTTCTTACCTTTGTGAGGAACACTCACACTGCAGCAGAGGAGAGGTACAGCAGTTGCCACGGCTCCACCCAAGCGACCATCGAGCAGGCCATTGGTCTGCTGAAGATGAGGTTCCGCTGCCCCCATTGTGTCTTGCATATCGTGGCGCTCTGCTGTGCTCTGCACAATCTAGCACTACAGGGTTGCGGGGCAGGGGCTTACATGAGGAAGACATGCCTGAGCAACAATGTCCTCCAAAGAGGAGGACGCAGTGGAGAGACAGGGGCAAGTAGCAATGGATGATGATAAGACAGCGGTGGAGGCCAGACATATTGAACGATGCGCAAAGGCGGCAAGAGACAACCTCATAATGATCTGCTTTCAGTCACCCTGATGTCCACTCAATGATAATCCAATACTCACCTTCATGCATGTAGTCTTCTGCCTCCTTTCCATCTGTGTTCCCTGAATGCCGACCATCTGCAATGTGCACTAGTGCCCATGGGAGAACATATGTTAATGAGATATGAGATATGGCATGTTGGCCTTTATTGCAAGGGGATTGGAGTACAGGAATAAGGAAGCCTTGCTACAATTGTACAGGGTTTTGGTGAGACCACATCTGGAGTACTGTATGCAAATTTGGTCTCCACATTTAAGAAAGGATATACTTGCATTGGAGGCGGTACAGCGAAAGTTCACTAGATTGGTTCCCGGGGTGAGGGGGTTGTCCTATAATGAGAGGCTGAGTAAATTGGGTCTATATTCTCTGGAGTTTAGAAGAATGAGAGGCGATCTCATTGAAATATACAAGATTCTGAAGGGGCTGGATAAGATAGACAAAGAGATTGTTTCCACTGGTCAGAGGAGGATACTTTCAGTATAAGGGGCCAACCATTTAGAACAGAGATGAGGAGAAATTTCTTCACTCGAAGGGCTGTGAATCTTTGGAATTCTCTACCCCAGACGGTTGTGGATGCTCCATCATTGAATACATTTAAGGCTGAGATAGACAGATCTTTGGTCTCCCAAGGAATCAAGGGATATGGTGAGTGGGCGGGAAAGTGGAGGTAAAGCCTAAGATCAGCCATGATCATATTGAATAGTGGAGCAGGCTCGATGGGCCATATGGTCTAATCCTGCTTCTATTTCTTGTGTTCTTGATAATGAGGGCTGTGGTTACATTGACACTGCACTAAGGGGTAGGGTGGAAGTCAGAAGCTCACAATTAAGGCATGTTGGAATATGCTTTTCACACAATGATGGCTAATGATTGGCCAAATGAGCATTAAATTGAATTCCAAAGAACATATTTGCAACACCCATGAATACCCAATGTGGCTAGGTGCTTTTTTTAATATGTTTGTGGGTGCTCCTAAGCGATGTGACCGCTGCAGTAGCAGCTGTGCTAGAGGCAGGCTGCTGATCAGGCTGCCCCTTGGCCAGTGATGAATTCAACGGCTGTTCTCTGGGTGCCTGAGGCCTGGAGGGTTCCAGCTGCCTGTGGATGTCCTGCACTGGTACAGGAATTTCCTCAGGCATTGTGGATGCTGAAGCTGGGCTCACTGGTGGAGGGCCTGAGGAGCCAGTGTCCACACTCAGAGCGCACAGTGGGGAGCTCCCAGATGTGGAAGGCAGCCTCTTCTCCGCCCCTTCAAGGCTCGCTGGAACCTCCCTGCTCACCAGTAAAGGACGAGGAGTGGGAGAAGTCTCCAGGCTCCTGGTCCTTCTCTCACCTTGCCACTGCTGAGTTGAGCTCATGGCCAAGGTGATGGTGTGCAGGTCCTGGTGCATCTGTGAAATCTGCCTCTCCATGAGGGATGCCAACTTCTCAATGGAGAAAGCCATACGCTCATATGCCTGAGACATGGCAGCACTCATGGCATGAAAGGACCCTTCCATTGTCCTCTCATGGCTGCACATGGCCTCTGGCATCTCTGGCAGATGTTGCCTTACCTCTGTCTGCAGTTCCAGCATGCCCTGTACTATCAACACCACAGGCTCATCATCAGCCTGGGACTCAGCATAGCCTGTCCACCCATAGTCCTCCGACTGTCAGAGGCCTCAGCTGTCTCAGCCTCAGCCAGCTACTGTGGCGCGTGTGCAGTGCTGTCTCCATCTTGTGACCCTGATGCTAAAGCTGAGCAGTTACTTACTGAGGTGAAAGTATCTGCACTGGTGGAAGGTGCAAGAGAGTCATGGGATGGTGCATCCTCTGAGTGGTTCTCCTCCTCAGAGGTTGATGGGTGTCCCACTGGGGCTGCAGTCACCTGCAAAATCTGACCTGCACAGGAGAACAGAAACATGTGAGGGTTAGGCTGCACATATCCCATCATGACAAACATGCCTGAGTTGGTTCTCCATCATTCATGAATTTTTCGATGAATGGCAATAATCGCTCTCTTGCGCAGGGACTCCAGTCTCCCCATCAGATTTAGTGCATCTGTCCTGGCTCCCCACTCATTCTCAAGCCTCTTCCTCAGCCTGGCTTAGAGGACGAATGTCAGGGACCTCTCCAGCAGTCCTAACCGCCTCTTCTCCTGCAAGAGGAAGGATAGAGAAATTATAAATTGGTATAAGTATCACCATGACAGTTCTGCTGCTATGGGCCCCTCATCACCAACTGGGAGATCTGATATATCCCATGATGACACATGCTGTCATGGGATTTACTAGGGGTGAGCTATGAACGACGGTGGCATGTGGCCCAGATGCAGTCATAACTCTGTCATGATGATGTAATAAGCACTGTTATCGCAATGGCAGTGGCACCCTCACCATGTCGCACACCTTGTAGTCACATCCAAACCCCAGAATAGATCATTGGAATGTCACACTCAGCTTGGCTGAACGCAGGAGGTCATTGACCCTCTTCCCACACTGGACTCAGTTATGTCTGGTGATCCCAAGGCTGCTGACCACTACGATCTTTGTCCAGGCTTGCTTGGTCAGGCGGGAGGACCGCTTCTTGCCATTGCTGGGCAAGAGAACCTCCTGCCTTTCCCTTGCAGGCTGGAGGAGAATCAGCAGGGATGTATGACTGAAGCGTGGGGTAACTCTTGGTCTACCCTCTGCCATCTGCAAGGCAGGAGTGATTGCAGGGCTGGCAGGCTTTTAAAGATGGTGCCAGCACCTGATCCACTGTCACCTGCCGACATAATTGGCATCTTGCCTCCCACCCCGCCACATGATTGGGGGTGACAAGTGCCTCCATTATGTTAAATGGCCACCCACTGCATAATTGCATCGATGCAGCCAGCCGCACATGTGACACACGGCAACGCCGCCCTTTTCCAAGCCCGCCGCCAGGACCAACAGCATCCTCATTAAATTCAGCCCACTGTGTGCAGTTTTGCTCTCCATATTTAAGAAAGGATATGCTTGCCCTGGAGGCGGTACAGCAAAGGTTCACTAGATTGGTCCCTGGGATGAGGGGGTTGCCCTATGATGAGAAGCTGAATAAATTGAGCCTGCACACTCTGGAGTTTAGAAGAATGAGAAGTACTCTCATTAAAATATACAAGATTCTGAAGGGGTTTGACAGGGTAGACACTGAGAGGTTGTTTCCCCTGGCTGGGGAATCTAGAACACGGGCCACAGTCTCAGGATAAGGGGCCAATCATTTAGGACTGAAATGAAGAGAAATTTCTTCACTCAAAGGGTTGTGAATCATTGGAATTCTCTAACCCAGAGGGTTGTGGATGCGCCATCATTGAATATACTTAAGCTTGAAATAGTCAGGTTTTTGGTCTCTCAGGGAATTAAGGGATATGGGAAGTGGGCAGGAAAGTGGAATTGAAGCCAAAGATCAGCCATGATTGTATTGAATGGCGGAGTAGGTTCGATGGGTCATATGGTCACTCCTGCTCCTATTTCCTATGTCCTGATGTTGGGTTTTACAATTTCAGCATCATTGATAGAATATGTGTTTTCCACTTTACGTTGCTATTTGCAGAACTTTACTCTTGTCAGTATTAAATTTCACATACCATTTGATCTGTTCCCTTACATATTTTGATCAACTCATTTTGTAATTTCCTCCTTTTTCCACTGCCCTTCCTAGTTTGTTATCAACTGCAATTTTTTCCAGTTTTCACTGGGCTTCTAAGCTTGTAGTTATCTCAATGAGTGAAAGATGTAACAATCGATAATAGTTACGGTATCCTGAGAACATTGCAAACTGATTTTCACATGTTATGATTTACAACTAGAGGACAAGCTATGGGTCCATTTCCTGTCTTGCATTCATTCACTAAAAGCTGTGTCTGGCATCAGTCCTTGCAGAGGCCTGTTTTTGAAAAATGTTATTAATCTCTCACTGTCTTTCTCTTTGTTTCTTTATTGTTATTTTTGATTGTTTTCTTTTAATTTTGCATGTCTTAAACTTTCAGTCTGTTGGCCTTTTGAAAAATCTTTCCATATAAATCCCTCTCTCTTGTTACGACCAGGTGTGAAGGGGTCTAGGGGTTCCCTCTCAGCCTTTGCCTGATTTAACCGTAGCAGGGTTTAATTTTAAAACACTGTGTTTTTAGCTGCCCCTCAGTGAATCCTTGTTCACTGCTCCAATTGTCAGGCAAAGTAATCAAACAGGTTTCCTTAGATTTAAACAAGAAAGGTAGAAGTTTATTAATCTTAAACTCTAATCCAGTTAATGACTACAAATATGCTACGTGACCATGCTAGCATGCATACGCGATAAATGCACGCAGATAGAGACAGGAAAAGTAGAAAGAATAAAGGGGAAAATGTTTGAGGCAATATGTGGTAGTTACAGTCCTTTAAGTTCAATGTGGAGTCTTTGGTTGCCAGTAAGTCTTGCAATTTGTTGGGGCCCAGTTCACACGCTTCAACTTGTTCTGATGTAGGAGTCTTTTCTCTCTTGAGGTTTACGTGTCTTCCGTGGGTCCGGTAGCTTGGGAGAAAGCAAGAGAGAGGGGGAGGCTTCCTTGTTCCAGCTTCAGTTTCACACTGCCTTCTGAATTCAAACTGTCCAGTGGCTAGTTCAAAAAATCTGGACCACCCACTTAGTCATGTGACCAGCTGGTTTAACCAGTCCTGGCTCTGTGGATTGTAACATCTTAACAGGGCCTGGAATGCACCTCCTTACACCTTCAATGTCTGGTGATCAAAATCCATTTGGGTTAATTGGAGCAGGGAATAGCCCTTTGTCTCCACAAGCAGCGTCTCTTAGTATGCAAATGTCCTTCCAGCCCAGTGTCTGGTGATCTTCAAACAAGTCATTTCTTCACTCCAGCAACAGTTTAAAATCAATGTTCATATGACAAAATTAATATGCCTCATTCTTGGCAGGTGGGGGTCTGCATGACACCTCCACACCCAGCGGAATGAAATGCAATTTTTAAGAAAGAGCATTTCATTAAAAGGGACTAGAGAGAAGATAAGGACAGGAAGATACACATGCATCTCTCTCATTCATTCAGAACCCTAACAATTGTTACAGCCTATCTTTTCTGGGTAGCAGTGCTGCTTTAAACGGCCCTTTTTGGCATCCCAATAAACATGTAGTTTTTGGGGAAGTTTTTCTTTCCAGTTTGCACATTTCCATGATTGCCTAAGGTGTCTTTGTTCTTGTTGAGGTCTGCAGGGCGAGGGTTTAGTTTAATTAGCCCTGGGTTAGAGTTCTGCTCCGGGACGGCGGCAGTGGGCGGTTCTACTCTGAAGTCTCTATCAATGCTTTGATGAGTCATGCAAGGGCTTTTCACCTCAGGGAATGGCTGATTCCCCTTTTTCCTGACTTTGGGGGTGGATTCTTTGCTAATCCTCCCTTTGTCCTGTGGGACATTCCTGCTTGTAGGTATTTGTCCAGATTTTGCTGCACTCCCCTGCAGTACTTTGACTAGGTGAGGCATCTCCCTCACGGTTTCTCTGCCCTCTTGAGGACTTTCTTTGTCCCTGCAGGTCCCTGTAAATGCTGTTAGCCACCATGGTGGGGGTGCTTCTAGTGTCTGCATTTACATAGGAGGGTTTGGGGTCTAACTTTTCAAATATTTCGGGGTTGGCTGACTGGACAGTAGGGGTTTCCATTTGGGATTTCTCCCAGACTTCCTTTAACCTGCCCTCTTGGTCCCTTTTCCCTGTTCCTTTCTAACCTTTTGCCAGCCTTGTGCCTGCCTGTCCCCTTTTGTCCTTGGCAGGGGTCCCTTACAGTTCACCAGCCCTCTGCTGGATGGTCCTCCTAACGCCAATTCAAGACTTAGGGGTGCAGATTTCACCATAGGTTGGCACTTCCCCTCACCCTGGCACATGTGACAATTCCTACAGTACTCCACCACATCTTTGTGGAGTTTTGGCCATTCAAACTGCTGTCTTATGCGGGCTTTGGTTTTTCATATACTGACATGTACAGCCTCTGTAATCTCCTGGGCCATTCTTACTATTTCTCCTCGGTACCTTAGCAGCACCATTAACTGGTGAACCACTGTCCACTCCTTGCTCTCAGGTCTGTGAGGAGAACTCCACTTCCTCATCACTACCTCATTCTTTAAGTAGTAGCAATCAGGTTCAATTTCAGATTGGGCAGCCTCTCTCAATACTGGGTCAGCTTGCTGAGCCTCAGCTAGGGAAGATCCATTTAATTCATACCCTGATCATCTAACTTTCCAAAGAAAGTCTCAGATAGACAGACCTCATGGTCATCTGCCTGCAGTGTCAATTCAGTCTCCTCTGGGGCAGCTGGTTTGATCATAGCCTGATTCATTACACATTTAGGGAAACTGCAGGGGATCGTCTCCTGCCACTGCCCTGTCTCTCTGACCTCCTTTGGCCTCTCTATCACTACTGGAGAAGCTACCACCTTCATCCCCGCCAGATCATTACCTAGGAGCAGGTCAACCCTGTCCACAGGCAAACTAGGGACAATCCCTGCGGTCACCGGTCCCGAAATTAGGTTGCTCTCTATGTGCACCCGGTGTAAAGTACAGGCATACACTGCCCTCCAATACCATTTACCACCATTCTGGATTTTACTGCACTCTCTGGGGAAATGGTCAGGCCTTTTCCCAGTAAAAGGGATCTAGTGCCCCTGGTGTCTCTGAGGATTACTATGGGCTTGCTTGCTCCACTTGATGGGTATGGGGTTACTTTCCCTTCAACCACAAAACCCTGATAGCCTTCAGGAATCCTATTAATTTTTCCTGCTTGCAGTAGTAAACTTCCTGGGTCTCACTCTTACTGCAGTTAAAGCCACAGCTTGTGCTGCTGTGCTTTCCATCAGGTTTGCTTCTTCACTGAGCAGGTGTGCCCTGATTAACCCGACAGGTTTTCCCTTTAGTTTCCAGCAGTCAGCTCTTAAAAGCCCCGCTTTATTACAATGGAAACACACAGGTCTCCGGGTCTCACTCCTACTTATAGCACCTTCCTTTTTGGCTGGAGGAGGACTCCCTGTGACTCCTGCTTTTTCTTCCCGCTCAGGACTGCTTGGGCTTCTAACACCTTCCCACCCTCTGTCCTTTTCAGATTTGCGGGGGTGGTTAGGAAAGGTTCTCCCCTGGGAAACTGACTTATAAATTAAAACAAACTCATCAGCCAGGACTGCGGCTTGCCGGGCTTTATGAGCCTTCTGCTCTTCTACATGTGTCTTTATGGAGAGTGGGAGAGAGTTTTAAAATTCCTCTAACAAAATTACTTCTCTGAGATTCTCATAGCTGAGATGTACTTTAAGAGCCCTCAGCCACTGGTCAAAAGCCAGCTGCTTACCTCTTTCAAATTCCAATTAAATTTGATCAGCTTGCTTCTTGAGGGTTCTAAACTTATGGCGATAGGCTTCCAGTACTAACTCATAAGCCCCGAGGATAGCATTTTTTGTCAGTTCATAATTTGATGAACTCTCATCTGGCAACATGGAATAAACCTCATGGGCTTTTCCGGTTAGCTTACTTTGTAGCAAGAGAGTCCAAGCCTCAGTTGGCCACTTTAACTGCCTTGCCAATTTTTCAAAAGACACAAAAACGCTTCCACATCTCCCTCATTGAATTTTGGGATCAGTTGGGAGAGTTTTAACAATTCTGTACCCAGCCCTGAAATACGCTCCTCCATATTGGCCAGGCTTTCACTGGGGTTACTCTGTCGCCCCCTAGCTAACTCAAGTCGCTTCAGTTCACTCTCTCTTTGCATTCTTTCTGGAAGGTTCTTTCTCTTACTCTCTCCTGTCTCTCTTTGTCTTCATGTTCCTTCTGGAAGGCTCTTTCTTTCTTTCTCTCTCTCTTTCCTTGAAATTCATGTTTTCTCTGTTCCAATTGTATCTTTTCTAGCAATACCCTGTCAGAGTCTATTTCTAACCCTGCTCTGCTTCTTCAGATGCACGGGAAAAATGGTTGGCCACTAGTCTTAGGCATTCCAACTTCCTAGCCTTGCCACGTACAGTGATCCTACACTGCTCAGCCATTTTCCTCAACTCTACCACAGACAGTTTTTAACTTATTACAAATTACTTCACCCTGGCTTGGGGAGCTACTCGCTTCAGTCACAGACATGTTAGTATTCTAGTACACACAACCACAAGAAAACTTGTATTGAAATCTTTTCTCTTTTTGTTTGGGATCAATTTGACCTCCCACTTCTAATTTCTCGTTTGTGGGTAAAATCTCAGACACTAGCCCCCAAATTTCTGTTACGACCAGGCGAGAAGGGGTCTAGGGGTTCCCTCTCAGCCTTTGCCTGGTTTAACCATAACAGGATTTAATTTTAAAGCACTGTGTTTTTAGCTCCCCTTCAGTGAATCCTTGTTCACTGCTCCAATTGTAAGGCAAAGAAATCAAACAGGTTTCCTTAGATTTAAACAAGAAAGGTAGAAGTTTATTAATCTTAAACTCTAATCCGGTTAATGACTACAAATATGCTCCATGACCACACTAGCATGCATACACGATAAACGCACGCAGATAGAGACAGAAAAAGTAGAAAGAATAAAGGGGAAAATGTTTGAGGCAATATCTGGTAGTTACAGTCCTTTAAGTTCAATGTGGAGTCTTTGGTTGCCGGTATGTCTTGTAATTCGTTGGGGCCCAGTTCACACTTTGACTTGTTCTGATGTCGGAGTCTTTTCTCTATTGAGGTTTACGTGTCTTCCGTGGATCCAGTGGCATGGGAGAAAGCGAGAGAGAGAGAGAAAGCTGCTCCCTTGTTCCAGCTTCAGTTTCACACTGCCTTCTGAATTCAAACTGTCCTGTGGCTAGTTCAAAAAACCTGGACCAGCCAGTTAGTCATGTGACTAGCTGGTTAAACCAGTCCTGGTTCTGTGGATTGTAACATCTTAGCAGGGCTTGGAATGCGCTTCCTTACACCTTCAAGGTCTAGTGATCAAAATCCATTTGGGTTAATTGGAGCAGGGAATAGCCCTTTGTCTCCATGGCCCAGTGTCTGGTGATCTTCAAACAAGTAATTTCTTCACTCCAGCAACAGTTTAAAATCAATGTTCATATGACAAAATTAATATGCCTCATTCTTGGCAGGTGGGGGTCTGCATGACACTTTGTATTTGTCTTTGTCTCATGCTCTTTCTCTCTCCATTCATTCTGTTTCTTCTCTCGCTCTCACTATCTCTCCCTCATTCCAGGCACACACACAGAAAAAGCTGGACCACTGCCAGAGAACCACCCAAATCAATGCTAACATTGTACTGTGTATTTACTATGCTGAGCCAATTCGTATGTTAGTTAATTCACTGTTACCTACCTTAAGGCACACAGATAGACACAATGATTGCAAAGATAAGAGATCCTTCTATGAAAACCTTTGATCCACCCATCACAGCGTCTAATTGCCTCTTGAATGACTCCAGTGCATCTTGCCTCCACTGCCCTACACTGTTGTTCATTGTGTGAAGATGTGCTTCCTTATATTAGTCTGAACCTTTTACCAGTCTGTACATATATCCTCTTGTCTTGCAGTTGTCGCTACATTTCACTAGCTCTCTACCATCTCTCCTCAATAACAACTTGCATTTATATAACACCTTTAAAGTAGTAAAACATCCCAAAACATTTCACAAAAGTGATATCAAACAAAATTTGACATCAAACCACATAAGGGCAGAAAGCCAAAAGCTTGGTCAAAGAGGTAGGTTTTAAGGAGCGTCTTAAAGTGGGAGAGAGAACAGAGATGTTTAAGGAGGGAATTCCAGAACTTAGGGTTTTCACAGCTGAAGGCATGGCTGCCAATGGTGGAGCAATTAAAATCAGGAATGTTCAAGAGGTGAGAAAGTCGGACGGGGCAATTGGGATTTCAGCTCATAATGATGAGCCCTTTAGTAGATGCCAAGAGAGGCACAGAGGGAAGCTGTGGGCTTATCAAAGAGGGAGTCAGGACTGAATTTTTTCTAACCTTTCTTGATAGCTTAATTGCTAACATGGGATCAGCCCCAAGGCCATTCTCTGCACCACTTCTAAGTCTTGGATATTCCTCTTGTAGAAAGATGCTGGTTCCAGCCAATAAACAGCCAGACAGACTGATGCAACAAGTTCTAATTGACCAGAACTTTAGTTAAAATCAGCACTTCCGCCCCAACATGAGCAATCTCTGTACCTCATTCAGCCCTGACCATTATGCTGGGTCAAACTAACTCAGCCTCTGCCAACAAATCATCACTAGATCTTCCAAAGAAACAGTTTATATCTCTCTTCCTCATCAATATGGGTTTCTCCAGATGAAAGCGCAGGAGATACACTGAAAGCCCTGAAAATGCTGAGCCATTAAATAGACCTGTAAATACTGTCAGCACCACAGCATCTGCACTGGTTACCAACTGCTGTCCCCTATCTCAGTAGTTCTCAAACATTTTTAGTTGAAAGACTCCTTATCAAATGGATTAGTAATCGTGGACCCCAGTCTAAATAATAACACTCAAAATATGAATATGCAGCAGCCGCACTCTGCTTCCACCTCTCGGCTCACACCAAGCCCGCTTCCAGCCGCCACTCAATTATTTCTTGGACCCCATGGAAAGTCTCTACAGACCCCACTTTGAGAACCATTGTCCTATCTTTTCTCCAGGCTTCTGAGGGGGCAGGTGGATCTTCATTCTGAGAGGCAAAGTCTTCAGCCGTTTTTCTTCTTACCGTGCTCCAATGTCTGCTGCCCCTCGTGCATGACTAGGGAAGTGTCTGGGCACAGCCCTTCAGCTTGTTCAGGTAAGGTGCAAACCTGCCATCAAGATGCTCTCAAGATTGCATTTCTGGCTGCTATAGAGTAAGAACTTACTGTAAAGTGGAGCCCAAGATTTCAATACCAGTAAACACCATCTGTCCTCGCGAGCTCCTCGATAGTCACTGGATTTCCACTTATTCCATGGTGTTATGCAGGTTCTTGAAACATTCTTAAATGCATACACAGTTGTCAGAGCAGCACTCCTGCAGGTTCTGTGACAGTCTGTGCAGTGAGCTTTGAAAATTCTCAAAAGAAAATAGGAACAAGAGTAGGCCATTTAGCGCCTCGCGCCTGTCCCACCGTTCAGCTAGATCATGGCTGATCTGTATCTCAACTCTGTTTACCCAGCTTGGTTCCATATCCCTTAATTCCCTTGTTGAACAAAAATCTATCAAAAAGGACTCCATAAAGAGTTTCTTCTGATTAATCAATGGAGTTCAGAATGTAGCAATTGTAAGGTACGAATCCGTGTATCCTGCAGTTGGTGTCAATCTAACTCTAACCCTCCCTCCCTTCCTCTCAGTTGCTGTCATCTCCACTTGCTGTTCCTCGCTGGTGCTCAGTGCCTCACCCTGACTCCTGTACTTCTTCCTAATGTCTAATTCCCCTGAATGTCTCTGGGCTGGTGCTTGCAGGATCTGGAGTGCTGTTGTGAGAGGGGTGCTCCATGGTGCCAACTTCCTTATCTTGGGAGACGCCAACAATGAAGGGAAAGTGAACTTGTGTTAGTATAGGTTATGCAGTCAATGGCAGTGCATACTGTAGCGAGGCAACTACAGTGGTTTGAAGCAGTGGGGCAGATGTGGCTGCATTATAGTAATTGATTGAGTGCAGCAGAGGCATTTGAAGTCAACCCATAACTTGTTGGGCTCGCACAAAGCCACCAAGTTCTCCCTCACCAACTTCTTCGATGGCTTCCACTCCAATTCCTTGGAGGATCTGCTCTTTATAGCGACTGAAGAGACACATGTTGTCTGTTCCTCCCCCGGTGTGGCTTTGCTGCTGCTGGTTATGCAAAACCTTCAACTTTACAAATAAACTGTTTGAGTATTAGAAGGTGTAATACATTTGGACCTGACCGTTGATATTCTTTCAGGGACAGTAGTGCTGGGCACTCCCTGAACATCTTACATTTGGGGGTTTGCCTGGACTCTCCAATGTTTAACACTACAATAGTGTAACCAGAGAAGTTATAGAATTGAACCCCCCCCCCCCCCCCCCACTCCCCACCACCAATCTAGTGATCTAAACTGAATATTCATGTTCTTCAAATATCCACCCAATCCAATCCTTTGGAAGGAGACTGAGAAAACTCTTGCTAAGATGAGGCCCCATACCAATTATTAAGTTAGATCATGACAACTATACTATTGTATTTGTTAAATTCCAGAAAGCTTATTGTGGAGAATAATGCTGGAACCTATCTTTACTCATTTTATCATTTATTGTACAGAGTGTTACGGAATTTCCATTTTTGTGCTAAAACTTGGGAATCTATATTTTTAAAAGCTAAAAAAGGATTTCATGGACATTGAAACATCTGGAGATAACTGAACTTTATGGATGCTTTTAACAAAAAAGGAAGGTCAACAAGAGGTTCCTGGTTTTGACTAGTAAACAAATACTGGAAACCAGGTGATTTCAAGTAAACATCACAGGGGGTTTGACTTAAGAGTTATTCTTTGTTGTGACAAGAGAGAATTTATGACTAGCATGAGACCTGCTTGGAAAAGTTTAGTTTCACTTTGAACGGTTAAAAAATGCTGGTTCTTGGACTAAAAGCAGGCAGTTGGTATCGCATATGGACCTGTCAGGAGATCAGAAGAAAAACCAGATAACTATTACCACTCTTTGAAGAAGCCCTGCTATTGAAAAGCAAAAGCCTGTATGTAGTGGTACTCTTGCCTCCTGTATTTTTAAGAAACCCTGAATATTTACAGAAACCTTGCATCTTCAAATGAACTTTGCATCGAATGTGTGAGTACTGAAACCTCTGCTGCTGCACACCTGATAGAAGTCCTAGGTGAAGCCTTCTGCAGTTGAAATTCTTTGAACACCTACCCAAAGCAGACTATTCATTAACTGGAAAGACTCCTGGTGGCCACCAACTATTCAACTTTGGGACACGTAGCCAAACCAAAGGACTTCCTTCCATATCTTTTCAGTAAAAGTTTTTTTTTATTCCTTCTATTCCTTTGTAACAGCTGTAAACAAAAATCCTTTTTTTCCTGGTTAACCGATTTTTGGATGTGTGTGCATTTGTGTGAGGGCTAGGATAATAATATTGGGCTTTAATATTTCAATTCACATATATATTTACTTCATTATTGGTGAAGACTCCGTTTTATAATAAATGGATAATTTTGATGTTTATTAAAGAAACCTGGTTGGTGTGCTTTATTCTGGGGACAAATAGAATATCTAATTGGCTGTTTCGTTAAGTGGGGAAATTTATTGATATGTTATGACCTGTGGAGAAGTGGGACTGAATTAACAGTGCACTTCTCCCACCTCAGTTGTAACAAGAGTAAAAGGATTACAAACATACAGCTCCTCATTCAAACCCTCTACCAGTCTCAGTAAGAGACTTCTTATAAGTGCTCAAGTAAGACCCAGTTAACATTATCCACTTGCATATAATTAAACAATTGATACACAGTTAACAACCGCCCTTCTTTCTTTTATAATAAAACTTAGATTAATATGCTCAAACAACATTTCAAAATAAATTACACATTAGGTACAAAGTATTACATTGCGAGATGCCCCTCCTCTAGCACCTCTAACAATTTCTTTGTACTAGCTTTTCTTTTTGTGAAACAATTGGATAGCTGATGATTTTCATCTACCCATTTAAATTTGGAGATTTCCTTTCTCTCCAGCATTTGTTTCAATCCAGCAAGGTCAATACATAGTTTTTTCTCAATCACACTTTTTGCAGAGTGTACATTGTCCCACAAAGAACAATTATCCACATAACATTCAATGGGTAGCCTATCTTCAGGATGTCCCTTGTTCAAATTTTCACCTAAAATATTTGATAAATAGAACCCCATATCCACTGCCTCCATAAGACCCAGTGTTTCCACAGCTAAAGTACTTTTAACGAACCTTTTTGTTTTCTTAACTTCCCAAGCTAAAGGAAAACATTTCCCATTTTCACCCATTGGAAATATTATGAAACCAACTGCACTCTAATACCCATCAGGAAGATTAGCATGTGAAGAATCACTAAAAATTACTAGTTTCATGTTCTTTGGGTCACCTAAGGATGGGAACTTCAGTACATATTTCTCCAGATGTAATTTTTTAAATGTTTTATTTGCCCTTAAAACATTTTCAACTTTTGGGTGTTTCATCATTGTACTTAGCTGCAGCCACATTAAAACTAGCATCAGGTCTAGTCTGAGTGCACAACCAATTTAATTGACCAATCAAGCTTCGCAATTGCTCAGTCTCTGCTTTAGATATATCTTCATTTTTCTGTGATGACCTAGCATGATTAATTGGGATGGAAGTAACACTTTATAAATAGGATTGTTGATTTAAAGTTATTCCAGACTTAATCTGCTTAATATCTACTATCTTAATATTTAAAGGCCCCACATGCCTGACTCCCAATCTTAAATTCTGCCCTAATCTTATTAATAACATATTTCTCAAAATCCACAGTAGCACCCAATAAGAAATCATCAAAATGCATCATGAAGATGCCTGAAAGTTTCCCTTTATGATACCAGTAAAATATTGCAGGATCTGCTTTTAGTTGAACACAACCAATTTTCAACTAAACAGATCTCACTGAGAAATACCACACCTTGGAAGCATCATTAAGGCCATAGACACATTTATTCAGTTTCTATAGTTTCCCTTCTGCATCTGCTGCCTCTTTGGGTAGTTTCAGAAACATTTCTCTCTGAAAAGTATCACCCTGCAGAAATGTGGCTTTTATGTCAATGGATCTACACTCCTATGAATATGTGGCCAAAAGAGCTAAAAATATTTTCAAGATTACTTTTCCAGCTGTATCACCTAGTCACTCTTCAATACCCCTTGCAACTAGCCTCACTTTAGCCTTATAAGTCCCATCAGCAAGGACTTTTTCAGTACAAATCCATTTATGTGACAAGGCCGGCTGTCCCCTATCTGCTACCTCAGAATAGACTCCAAACTCTCTCCAACTCTCTAATTCCTGATGTTTTTCTTCTCTTACTAGTTGATCCTCAAGTTTATTGGCAGCCACTAAAATGTCACGGTCATGAGGACTTCCGTTTCTAGTTCTATTCCAAGACTGCTCTCTAGCCTTCATTTCATTGTGCAATCTGTTCAAACTATGATCTATATTAACATGGTGATATCTTTTAAGACTACTGCTATAAGATCTCCCTTGCACACTATTGGAGGCTCTTTCTCAAGTACAGGATCGTTTCCTCTCTTCAGTGACTTCAATGTGTTGTCATCACCAAACCTAAAGCTGGTAGTACTTTTATACTCCTTAACCTTGCGTTGATCCTCACTACTGAGTGAATCCAGATGACATTGTAACCAATCTGTTCCACATACTGTCGATGTGCAAGTACTATCTAACACAGCACAGTTGAATAAATCGGCAACTAACACATTCATCGGACTAAAATTCCTTGTGACAAGTACAATTCATTCAAATTCATCAGTATCTTCCTCTTCTGCCTCAGAATTCTCTGTGTCATGTGTTATTTTGAGGACTCTGCCCCTCTGCTTTGGGCAGTTCATTGCATAATGATACATTGAGTCACACCTGAAGTACTTATTAACTATTCCTAGGGCATTCCTGGGATTCATTCGCCTATGATTGCTCTTCCAATTCTGTCTTCCACTGTAATAGTCAGACCTGCTAAAGTTGCTTTCAGCCTCATTCCTCTTGCCTTTAACTCTTCTACTGTACTTATGCCTGCATCCAGTATCTGGACCATTTAGAAATCTAGTAAACATTGAGTCATCCATTCTTTGTGTCACCACAGAATGCCTTGTTTGATCTACCGGGGCTGCAGGAAATAACTGTTTCCCCAGGAATTTCTTTAAGGCAGCAGACATTTGATCTAACAGAGTCTTTTTCCAAGAACTGAACCCCAGTTAGAACCAAAGGCCTGTCCATATGCGACACCCTAGCACAATCTAGCAACTTAAATGCTAGCACTGAACCAGGGATTGCCAAACTGAATTTCCTCAATGTTCTATACAGTCTGCTAAAGTCCATGATATATTGAATAACCACCTGTTTTCTGAAATCTATCAAAGTCTGACCATGCCTCATATGCATTCAGTAGGTCAGCTTTCTTGCAAATTTCATCCAAGAATTCTAACAGAAGATCCAAACCTTCATCAGTATTCAACTGACAAGCATCCAGTCCAGAAAACACTTTACTTCCGATTTTACTTTTGGTAGGAAGTGATAATGCCAAGTCCATACCCTGTTTCCTCTTTGGTAGGGACATAACCCATGTCCACATATCCACTTCATTCTTCCACTGGTCATATGGTTCAGACTCAGAGAACATCAGAGGGTAATCATACCCTGACAATTTATACTTACTCTCTGCAATTTTTCCACGATAGCCAGTGAAATTTTAGTTTTCTATGTACATTTTTTCCCTAGTTTCCAACTTCAGCTTTAGGCAACCATCCTCTGCTACCATCTTAAATTCCAGAAAGTTTGTTGTGGAAGGATAATGCTGGAGCCTATCTTTACTCAGTTTCTCATTTACTGTACAGATTAAAAGGATTACACACATGTAGCTCCTCACTCAAACCCTCCATCAGTCTCAGTAAGTGTCTGTTTATACATGCTCAAGACCTCAGTTAACATGCTCCCCCTGCATATAGTTAAACAATTGATACACAATTAACAGTATTCACTATTTTTACTCTATCCGACACCAAGGCATTCTCCCTGCCCCTCCCCCACCCATTGCTCCCATAGCAGCACAGTCAGAAATTCAAAAGTATGGCAGGCAGTATGGCAGGAAGGGAATTCAAATGAACAGATTACATTGAACCTGTTTTGAAAGGATGAGCATGCAAATAATTCTAGAAATTATATAAAATGGTCAGAAAACATATCAGTGTTCTGTGAACAAAAGGAAACCCATTCATTTGACAGCTGGCAAGTTGTACCTTCACATATACAGGAGGATTGAAAAGTGAAAGGTGGGGTCACTGGTTTACAGGCTGCATTGCAGATGCTGTGATACAGTGTGAGTTGAGTGCTTACTACATGCATAATATGGCACGCCCTTGCTTTTAGTGGGTGTTTAATAGCATTCCCTACCTTGGCACTCTTTCTCAGTCTAGAGAATGTTTACTTCCTCATTTGTTCCCATGATTAACACAGAGGGGACTATAACTTCTCGCCAGGTTCACCGCACTCCAGCTCAATTGAAGAATTTCTCTCTGCCTCAAAGATTGCCACATTCTTCTACCTCCTCCTCCAATCCAGGTTCTCTAAATTGATGTGGGCAAATCTGGGACCTCCTCCAGACATGCATTCAACTCAGCCATACAAGAGAAAATGCTGCCTCCCTTTAAGAGTTTAGCATCACTTTAAGAGTTGCTGCTCACTTGATTATGAGTGCCACCACCTCCCCCAACACCCCCAAGTACAACAACTCTCCCCACACACACAGAAAGGATTGCAGGAAGACAATTTAAATGATCCAATTCCACGGAATCCAGTTTAACACGTGCAGGCACTGAGCCTGTGGAGCCATTTTAATTTGATCATGGAATCAGTATTTGTGTAAGTGCAAGTTGTTGTTGGAAAGAGATGAAAGTTGGAGCGAGAAGCTGAGCAGAAATTACTCACATTTAAATCATTTTAAAGTTTATGCCAGAATCTACTACACATATCCAGACATTAATTGCTCTAAATAAAATATTTAGTTTTCTTTTACAGCTTTAAACTTTTGTGAAAAGTTGTGTAATTTGTGTTAAGGTATCAGGTCGCAAATGATGCAGAAACTTGCTTTTGCATTGGGATCACACTCAATCTCTTCCAGTTCTCGGGAAGATTCTCTTTTTTTAAGAGATATGCTGAAAAAATGAACTGGAGCTTTGCCTGATACCAAAAAGAAGCTACATGTACATTTTCCTGGATGTTCTCTGAGGGGGAATATCTTTTTTTTTACAATTAAAATGATGGGTTGACTTTCAGCTCCGGGTACACCAGCAGCATGTGTGCATTCACAGAAATTACAAGCACACATGACCATCAAAGAAACAATCAATTAGGATGAGGTGTGTGCTTTGCAATATAAAACATTTTACATGGAGAGATGTACACTCTGTGCTGGCACAGAGCATCCTAGGAAGTAGTAGTATTAGTATTTATTCCGCATGTCCCAAGACAGAGAGAAATCAGTAGAACTGAATGTAATTATAAGGAAGTCAAGGCCACTGATGCTGCTCCCTTTCCCCGCACCCCCGCCCCCCCCCCCCCCCCACTTATCCTCAGCATTGAAACAGCTGCTGGAGTTATCTTGCACTGCTTTCTGTTGCATGCAGTTATAGCAGTGCCTCTTACTTAATGACTAGATCGATATGGAGGGTTTCAGTGCAGGCCTGCTTGTCTGTCTGGGTATTGATCATTGGAACTGTATTCATCATCATCTCACCCTCAGCACTCCTTCCTGCTGTCAGCTCATTAATCATCCTCTCAAACATTCCCATGTGTCCCACCACACCAGTAACTGCAGCCAGGCTAAGCTTTTTAGAATAAATGCAAGTGTAGTGAACATATCTGGATTGCATTCATCGAGGACAGGAGACTTTGATGTCTTTTTATGCTAACAGATTATTACCAGCCATATGCTTACTTGTATCAAATAGAGGACTTTGAGATTTTATGTGTGATTATGTACCACAGTATTGTGTGGAATGTACAATAGGACAATATATATTACAAGCTATAATGGCATGTACATTCCATTGCATATGATATACTGTAAAAATGTGTAACGTATTAACAATAGAATAGATGACAGCATGTTATTTGAACAGTATATATTGGATAAATTAATATACTCTGTATTTAATCTATAACGAACTACATGACAGTATGGAGATACTCAGATTGGATATATTAAGCTACATATGCCCAGCATAATAATTGTGTTCATGTGGTATTTATTACTAATCTCTTGAAAAACAATCCAATGTTCATTCCAATAATGGATTAATACTTTCAGGAACTGTTTGTGGCATTTCTTTGTAGTTGGAACCGTGTAAGAGTACAAAATTAAACCTATCAAACACTTGTGCTTGTCAGATACAAACCTCATGAAGACCAAGTCAGTAACTCCAAGTAAGACTGGTTGTAATTTTACCAGTCACCTCCCCTCTATGTGAGTTTGCAAGTTCTCTTCGATTTCTGTTTCAGCTTCATGTATTTTTAACCATATCTGATTGACAAGTGGTGGATGTGGCTAAATACTGTTGAAATCATAGAATGATTCAGCACAGAAGTAGGCCTTTCAGCCATCGTGCCTGTGCCAGCTCTTTGAAAGAGCTATCCACTATTCCCACTCCCATGTCCCTTCCCTGTCGCCCTGCAATTTTTTTTCCCATTCAAACATTTATCAAATTCCCTTTTGAAAGTTATTATTGAATCTACATCCACTGCTCTTTCAGTTAGTACATTGCAGATCATAACAACACACTGCACAAAAAAATTCTCCTCATGTCAGCTCCATTCTTTTCCCAATTACCTTAAATCTGTGTCCACTGGTTACTGTCTCTTCTGTTACTGGAAACAATTTCTCATTAATTAGCCTATCAAAACCCTTCATGATTTTATACACCTCTATCCAATCTCCCCGCAACCTCTAAGGAAAACAACCCCAGTTCCTCTTGTCTGTCCCAGTAACTGAAGTCTTTCATTCTTGGTACCATTCTAGTAAATCTCCTCTGCATCCTCTCTAAGGCCTTGACATCCTTCCTAAAGTGTAGTGCCTGGAACTGAATACAGTACTCCAGCTGGGGCATGACCAATGATTTATAAAGGCTTAGCATAAGATGCAGAGGAATCCTCAAGAAAGCTGAACTTTATTGCCACAGTCCGCAAAACTTATTGGAGTAGAAATCGGTCTGTATTGCATCGGTTTTAATCTTAATTCTATAGATGCCATCTGGTGTAATTAGTGTGGACTTGGTAGAATAAATGGCCTTGAATGAGTTCTGATCGAAGGTCATTGAACTGAAACATTAGCTCTGTTTCTTTCTCCACGGATGTTGCCTGACCTGCTGAGTGTCTCCAACATTTTCTGTTTTTATTTCAGATTTCCAGCATGAGCAGTATTTTGCTATTGTTTGATTGAGGTCTTGATTGAAATAAATGCCATGTAGCTTTGTGACTGTGGACTCAGCTGATGCATTGAGAAAAGAAATAGGCAGATTCCTGACTGAAGAAAGAGCTGGGTGTAGTGGGAATGGAAATGGTGTGATCAGGAAATGGTGTTAGAAGGTCCCAAGCATGGACTGAAAGAAAGATCAGCCAAATGGAATGAATAGCCTTTTATAGTTTAATGTTTGTGTTCTATGAACAACAATAAATGCATTTATACACTGCCTTTAATGTAGGAAAATGCCCCAAGGCATTTCACAGAAGCATTAATACCGAGCTGTAGAGAAGTGGAATTGCAGAGCTTAAGGCCGAGGTAGCTGAAAGCATACCCGCCAATGATGAAGCAATTAAAACTGAGGATGTCCAAGAAGCCAGATTTGGAGCAGTGTAAAGATTGCAGGTGTCAATTTCAAAATTTGTGGATGACACCAAACTGGGGAGGAGTACAGTTAATACTGAGGAGGACTGTGACAAAATACAGGAAAACATCAATAACTTTCAGAATCGTGTGTAACTGGCAAGTTAACTTCAATATAGATAAGTATAAGGTAATACATTTGGTTGACAAAATATGGAGGACATATACTCCATGGAAAATAAGTGTCTAATTGGGGTAGAGGAGTAGAGGGATCTGGGCGGGTACAGATATACATATCACTAAAAGTAGTGATGCAGGTTAATAAGGCCATTAAAAAAAGCAAACAAAGCACTGGGGTTAATTTCTAGAGGATAGAATTGAAAAGCAGAGGCATTATGTTAAACTTGTATAGAACCTTGGTTAGACCACACTTAGAGTACTGAAAATAGTTCTGGTTTCCATATTATAAAAAGGATAGTGATACATTGGAAAAGGTGCAAAAAAGATTTTTGAGAATGATACCAGAACTGAGAAGTTATACCTATCAGGAAAGATTGAACAGGCTGGGACTCTTTTCTCTAGGATTGAGAAGCCAGGGGAGGGGAGAGAGGGGTGCAGGGGGTGAGGTAGGGTGGGGTGGGGGAGTGACCTGATGGAGGTCTTCAATATTATGAAAGCTTTGATGGGGTAGATATAGATATGTTTCCATTTGCAGCTTAGACCAGAACTAGGGGCCATAAGATAATCGCTAATAAATCTAATAGGGAATTCAGGAGAAACATCTTTACCAGAGCATGGTTAAATTGTGGAACACAATACCACACGGAGTAGTTGAGGTGAATAGCATAGTTGCATTCAAAGGGAAGCTGGATATATACACGAGGAAGAAAGGAATAGAAGGATATTTTGATGGAGTTAGATGAATAGGGTGAAAGGAGGATCATGTGGAGCATAAACACGGGCATTGGCTTGTTTCTGTGCTGCAAATACTTAGCAATCTTGATGGGGGGCGGGAGGGGGAGGGGGTTGTGGGGGGCGGGGGAGTGTTTGCAGGGCTGCAGGAGTTTACAGAGATAGGGAGGGGTGAAGACAAAGAACACAAGGAAACAAGGATGAGAATTTTAAAATCGAGAGTTGCCAGACCAGGAGCCAGTTTAGGTCCATGAACACAAGGATGAGGGGTAAACAGGATTTGATGTGATTTCAGATATTGGCAACAGAGATTTGGATGTGCTCACGTTTACGGAGGGTGGAAAATAAGAGGCTGGACAGGCGCATTTGAATAGTGAAGTATAGAGAAAACCAAAGCATGAATGAGAGTCTCAGCAGCAGGTGAGCTGAGGCAGGAGCAGCTGGAAGGTAAAATAAAGACTTATTGCCAAGACAAAACAGGAGTAAAAGTTCTAAATTGGGGGAAGGCAAATTTTAAGAAACTGAGAGGTAATGTGGTGAAAGTGGACTGGATATAGCTACTTGAAGAAAAATCAGTGGCAAACCAGTGGGAGGCATTCAAAAGCAAGATACTACAGGCACAGTGTAGGCATGAACCCACAAAGATAAAAGGTGGTACTGCCAAATCTAGAAGCTTACAGGGTAAGTTAAAGCAGAAAAAGAAAGCTTATGACGATCACAAAAAATTAATACTTTAGAAAGCCTAGAGGAGTATAGAAAGTGCAGGGGTGAAGTAAAAAAGGAAATTAGAAAAGCAAAGAGAGGAGATGAAAAATTATTGGCAGGTAAAGTCAAGGAAAACCCAAAGATGTTTTATCAGTACATTAAGAACAAGAGGATAACTAAGGAAAGGGTAGGGCCTATCAGAGATGTACAGGGGAACTTATGCATGGATGCTGAAGATGTGGGCAGGGTTCTTAATGAGTTTTTTTGTCTCTGTCTTCACAAAGGAGAGGGTTGATGCAGACATTGTAGTTAAAGAGGAGGAATGTGAAATATTAGATACAATAAGCATAATGAGAGAGGAAGTACTCGAGGGTCTGACATCCTTGAAAGTGGATAAATCACCAGGACCGCATGGATTGCATCCCAGGTTGTTAAAGGAAGCCAGGGAGGAAATAGTGGATGTGCTGAGGATCATCTTCAAATCCTCACTGGATATGGGTGAGTGCCAGAGGATTGGACGTCTGTGAACATTATACCATTGTTTAAAAAGGGTGCGAGGGATAGGCCAAATAATTATAGGCTGGTCAGTTTGACCTTAGTGGTGGGTAAATTATTAGAATCAATTCTGAAGGACAGGATAAACTGCCACTTAGAAAGGCACAGATTAACCAGGGATAGTCAGCATGGATTTGTTAAGGGAAGTTCATATCTTACTAACTTGATTGATTTTTTTGAGGAAGAAACAAGGAGGATTGATGAGGGTAGTGCAGTGGATGACACAGGTCCCTGAAGGTGGCAGGACAGATAGATAGAGTGGTGAAGAAGGCATATGGATTGCTTTCCTTTATTGGCCGAGGTATAGAATTCAAAAGCTGGGATGTGATGCTGGAAATATGTAAAACGCTGGTTCAGCCACAGCTGGACTATTGTGTACAGTTCTAGTCACCACATTACAGGAAGGACATCATTGCTCTGGAGAGACTGCAGAGGAGATTGACAAGAATGTTGCCAGGACTTGAAAGTTGCAGCTATGAGGAAAGATTGCAGCTAGGGTTGTTTTCCTTAGAACTGAGGAGGCTGAAGGGTGACTTAATTGAGGTGTACGAAATTATGAGTGGCCTAGATAGACAGGAAGGACCTGCTTGCCCTAGCGGAGAGGTCAATTACCAGGGGGCACAGATTTAAGGTGATTGGTAGAAGGATTAGAGGGGACATGAGGAAAAGCTTTATCACCCAGAGGGTGCTGGGTGTATGGAATTTACTGCCAGGAATGGTGGTGGAGGCAGAAACCCTCAGCTCATTTAAAAGGTACCTGGACATGCACCTGAAGTGTATGCAAGGCTATGGATCAGGTGCTGGAAGGTAGGATTAGATTGGGTGGCTAGTTTTTTCAGTCGGCACAGACACGATGGGCTGAATGGTCTCCTTCTGTGCCGTAATTTTTCTATGGTTCTAAATAACACCTTTCACACCTAAAGCACGTATTGAAATATAGTCACAGTTGTAATAAAAGCATGCAGCAAATAGCAACAGATGAGTATCAATTTGGGGAAATCATGTAAAGTGGGCACAATGGTCTGTTACAGTGGAAAGCCGGTTGCCCTCTGGGTGATTGAAGTTAACACATTGAGAACTTTGGAGATTGCAGTCCCATTAGGATGTATTCTTTCACTAGTTTATGCAGGATACATGCTAGTGACGATAGGCGCAATAAATTCAGTTAGCTCTATACAACTTATCGTGTTCGTGCATGAATACGTTGAACTGCGGCGTAGTGTGTCAGGAATGAGCGAAACATGTCAGTGCTGAATTCCGCGGGCCAATTCCCACTCCGTTCGGCAATCATCCTCCCTCCAGGCACTCGTGGCTAATGAGCTGTGTTGGCGGTCCAATGAGGAGGAGCCGCGCCTGCGCACTGTATGTAAATGAGGGGGAGAGTGCGCGCCTGCGCGCTACTGCCGCTGGCGGGTGCGAATGGTGCAGTGTGTGAGTGAAGTTAGTTGAGAGGAAGTGAGAGCGCGAGACGCGCCGCGAGCCTTGGAGGAAGTGAGCGCGCGAGCTCTGTCTGAGTCGGTTAGAGGCCGGGGAGCACGAGCCGGCGGGGCAGGACCGGATAGCAGCGACCGAGGGAGGGGGAGAGAGAGAGAGAGAGAGGAGCAGCGGCAGCACCGAGGCATACTAACCTACCCAGAGACAGAGAGTCGGGAAAGATGCCGCGGGTCGTCCCCGATCAAAGGAGCAAGTTCGAGAACGAGGAGTTCTTCCGCAAACTTAGCCGGGAATGTGAGGTGAGAAACCAGTCTGGACGGGGCCGGGGTGCACGGGGAAAGTTTGCCAGAGTTGCCGCTCGGCGGAGAGGGTGAGGGCTTGTATGGGAGGGAGAGGCCAGGTTGGGGCGGGCCGTGCCGGGCCGGGCGGGGGACACATGGCCATCCGCTACTGCTGCTTTATTCCGTGTTGTAATTGTAATTTGGGAGGGGAGACTTCCCCGAGTGCCACCGGCGCGCCCACGCTTATTTGTTCACCATTCGCGCTGGCAACAGTTTAACTTTCTCTTTTTGTTAACAGATTAAATACACAGGTTTCCGCGACCGACCGCACGATGAGAGACAGATGCGGTTTCAGAACGCCTGTAGGGACGGCAGGTCTGAGATTGTGAGTAGCAAAAGTCATCCTCCCTTGATTATTAGCACCAACAAGACACACGCACAACATGGGCAGCGTGTCCGGGACACAGTACCTGATACTAAATAGCTTGGAAAGGAGTGGCAGGGAAAAACTGCCCAAGAGTCAGACGCCCGACCGACATGGCTCTAAATGTGCCTTGATATAGAAGTGGGAAATGAAGTGAACACTGGTGTGTGCAGTCAGTATGCAAACTTGAAAGGCTGGTTAAGTTTGGGTGGAATCTCCATCAGGATGGCAGTGGAGTTGGTAACCTGTTTTTCTTCAGATGCTGACCGTTTTTGTGTTTGTAGCATTTAACGTTTTTGTTTCGGATTTCTGACTTTTTGCTAATCCTTGATGGATTGATGAAAATAAAAAGAAATACACTCAAGTAATCCTAACCACTCTACTTGAGGTGACTTAAATTTTATATGTACCCACTATCAGATGGGCACAGTACAGTCCAGGATGGGCTGAAGCTCACATTGGCCTATTGCAATGAATTAGTTTAAATGAGCTATCTCAGGATGGAACTGAGCAATGAAGATGCTGAGCAATATATGCTTTTTCTCCTGACTGATCTGTCAATATGAATTACATTTGGAGCTGCTGAATGTTTTTTCAATTCCCTTGGGAATGGCTGCTTCCCTCAAGCAGAAAAATAATTGGCCACTCTAACATTATTTATTTGAAGTTATTGGCGCTGCACAACTTTTAGACCTTTTATACTCCACTTTTGTCTTCATTTAATGTTTGCAGATGTATAAGGCTTGTCATATCTTAATCTGGAACACACAGCTTCCAATATATCTTTCAAGCACTTAGGCAGGCAGGATTTCACTCAAGATAGGTGTTTCATTAGCTTGTATAAATTTGTCTTGCAAATGTATTTTTTTTGGGGAGTGGCATGTGGTCATACGGACCAGACTATTTGTACTTATGCCAGAATGGAACTTGTGAAGTGAGTGCTGTTTTGGTTGGAACACTACTGTAAGATAGGGAAATTAATGGGGAATGGCAAATTTTGGTCGGGAGCTTGGTATCAAATCTGTCTCAATAGCATGCTGATAAAATCATTACCACTGCTAAGATTTGCATAGGCTTTATTTTTATGATTAAATCAGTGCGTGTGAAATTTGTAAAAGTATGGCCTAAGTGAAAATAACCTATTTTGCAGTATTGGTTATTTTAAGCATATTCAATTTATGTCTTATATCTGTCATAGGCTAAACAAATGTGACAGGATTACCTCTGAAATTTTTCATAGGTAAAATAAAGTTTCATGAACAAATGTGAGATATTTCTGACAGAAGTACATCTACATTAACTTCCTTAAGTGCTAATTCTTTCATTGGGATATGCATGATTGGATTCTCCCTGGTCATATTTGAGCCTTTACAATGAGCACTGACAGGTTGTCTGTGGAGGATATCTTAGTCAAGCACAATCCTGTCTTCATGTAGCATTTATACATGAGCCCTTCCAGTAAGGGATGCTGCAATAATAATCATAATGTCATGGCACAGATTGTGCAGTCTATCAACACATTGCTTTCTACAAGTGTGCCACCTAGTCTAATCCCACATTTCTGTATGCTTCTCATACTCTTAAATATTTCTCCATTTGCAGCTAACTAATTTGCTTTTGAGACCTAGACTCTGCTTGAACAACTCTACTCTTGCTGTGCAGTTTTTCCCTTCCATTGCTGTGTGTTTTTGGGCAATTAACATTCATGCCACTCAAGTGCCAGGCACTTGACTGTCACTGTCTCTTGTTGGAGACCTTCAGTGGTGTTACTATTGTCATCCTGGGGCTTACCATTGACTAGAAACTTGACTGGGCCAGTCACTAATGCTGTGGCTACAAGAGCAGGTCAGAGACTGGGCATTCTGTGCCGAGTGACTCACTAACTTCCCGAGCCTTTTTGCCATCGACAAGGCATAAGTTGAGTGTGATGGAATCCCTGGATGACTGCAGCTCCAACACTCGAAGCTGGACACCGTCCAGGACAAAGCAGCCTGCTATATCGGTGCCCTATCTACCATATTAAGCATTCACTCCCTGCAACATGACTGCAGCATGTACTATCTACAAGATGCATTGCAGCAACATACCAAAGATACTTTGACAGTACCTCCCAAACCCATCTCTACCACCTAGAAAGATAAGGGCAGCAAGCGCATGGGAACACTACTTCCAAGTCGCACACCATCCTGATTTTGAAATGTATTGCTGTTCCTTTATTGTTGCTGCATCAAAATCCTAGAACTCCTTCCCTAACTACTGTGGAAGTAGCTTCATCACATGGACTGTGGTGATTCAAGAAGGTGGCTCACTTCCCGAGGGCAAATCGGGTTGGCCAATAAATGCTGACTCCACCTACATGTCAAAATAAAGTAACATTGTAACACCCTTATCACTGCTTCAGTTGAGATCAGATAACCCAGCACAGAGCAGGGTCAAACATGAATCCTCCTGGTATGTCAGACTGAGACATGGCTCAGAAACATTGACTTTGAACTGTCAGGATGGTTTCAGACATTTTTAAGCCAACCTGATTTCATCCATGTGAAGAATAACTTTGTTGCATTCTACCCCAGGAATAGCAATGGACAGAATTATATGGCAACTTCTTTAATTTTTATAATTTTGCCCCTTCTCTGGGTTGGTCGAGGTTGCATGCCATTCCCCAAATGTGGGAATCCACCACTATCTTTTTGATCCAGCTATGGAAGTGTGTGATAGGGGTCCACTGTGGCTTCCAACATGGTTGAGATCAAAAACATATGCTTCCTGGATCCTTCTGATCTGTAACATTGCATGATAACACTCAATGCGCTGCACTGCTATTCTGAACCATTCATCATGGAAATTGAAATTCATGAGCTTTCAATTGGAAAATTTGCCATTTTTAATCAAACATTTTCTAACAATGCTAGAGATTCCGTTTCTTTAAAGTAGTTGATCAGTTTAGATCGCAAACATGCTGACTTTGAGGGGATAGTAAATATTTCTCCAAGAGCAAAATACTGCAGATGTTGGAAATCTGAAATAAAAACAGAAAATACTGGAAATACTAAGCAGGTCTGGCAGCATCTGTGGAAAGCGAAATAGGGTTAACATCTTGGATCAGTGACCTTTTGTCAGAAATGTTTGGTCATCGACCTGAAACACTAATTCTGTTTCTCCCCCCACAGATTCTGCCATTCCTGCTGAATATTTCCAGCATTTTCTGTAAATATTTCTCCTTTGGCTTTGGTCTTTCCTCTACTTTTGCACAATGGCTAGTCTGTACTTGAACTGTTTTAAAATGATTTGTTTCGAAAGTTAATGACATCTGTTTGGCTGGTGGACTTATGCAAGCTCTGATATCGATACATTAAATAGATTGATTTGCTGTTGCATGAATAAGTATGCTGTAGTTTGACACCATGAATCCCAGGTCAAACAACCAAAAAAAAACCCTCTGTCCTCAGCGTGTCACCGATACAGTCAACAAATAATGCTGGGTTGACTTGACATTTGCACTGCACAGATCATGCTGTTATACCAAATTCAATCCCGCGATGTTCGAATATTTTTTATTGAAGGGTGTCCAACTGATTTGGTATTAGTATTATAAGAATCTCCTTTTCCTGATCCTAGTTTTCATTTTATCTTATCTCATCAGAAATAATCACTGTACCTTCAGCTTTTCAAAGTACATAGTTGTTCTGGGCAGAGACAGTAATGTTGATTATTGCAGTATCTCATACTATTGACAACTTCTGGGCTATGTGTCACAGTAGAATCAGATGCCTGTAACTGTACACTTGATATAAAATGGACTCATTCATTTCTTATGCAATTCTGGAGCTTGGAGTATACAGTGCCGCCTGGCAGACTATAACCTCAGGATGTAGCACTGATGTAAAAAATAAATGACACTATAATTTATTTAAAGGCCTGTTTTCTGATACAGTTTATATTGATTTTTCTGAAAGGCTTTTGTGGCCTCTGGAACCAATCTATCTCTGCAGTTTTTTCCGGCAAATTGGCATGGAGAACAGCGGCAAACACCCACACGGGAGTATGTGGATTTTGAGCGTGATGTAGGCAAGGTAAGAAACTAGTCCTGACATTCTTAGAACTTATTCTGAGTGGGAGAAATCTTGATGTTCTAGACTGTGCCTGCTGCTATGCAGGTGCTTTTTAAATGTATTAAATATATACAAATGTGAACTGGGAAATTTTTTATTCTGAATATTTGCTCAAATGTGTTAAATGTTTTCAGTCTGGTGAAGCAATTAGGAAAGCTATAATTAGATATTATTCTGGCTCTAAGTACAAAGCCTACTGGGATTGTGCTGAGACTACAATGCGCTTGTTAGACAACATTGCATGCACTTCTGGTAACTGTGGTACAAAAGAGATTTGCAAGCATTAGAGAGGGTACAGAGAAGACCAACAGAATGACACAAAGTGTATGTTGCTGAGTTGTGAGGAGCAACTTAAAAGATCAATTTTTATAGTTGGAATGATAGTATATTGGCTTAATTGTTAATTCTGAGTACATTATTTTAAAATTATGTAGAATATGATAGCAAGTCATAAATATGAACTAGCGAAGGATAAACTTAAATCAGAAAATAAAAATCGCAGAATGGGTACTGCATAGCATGAGGCCATTTGCCCCATTGTGTCCGTGCTGGCTCTCTGCAAGAGCAACTCAGCAAGTACCACTCCACTGCCTTTTCCTTGTAGGCCTGCAATTCTTTTTCTACAAATAATTATCCAATTTCATTTTGTGTTCGAATCTGCCTCCTTTAACACTCAGGCACTGAAATCCAGATCCTAACCACTTGGGTAAACATGTTTTTCCTTGTGTTGCTTTTGGTTCATTTTCCATTCACCTTTAATCGGACTCTGGTTCTCGATCCTTCTACCAATGGGAACAGTTTCTCCCTATCTTCTCCGTCCAGCTCCCTATCAAATTTTCTGTCAACTTTCTAAGGGAACAGCCCTAATCTATCCTCATAACTGAAGTCCCTGGAACCATTTAGTTTAGTTTAGAGATACAGCACTGAAACAGGCCCTTCGGCCCACCGAGTCTGTGCCGACCATCAACCACCCATTTATACTAATCCTACTCTAATTCCATATTCCTACCACATCCCCAGCTGTCCCTATATTTCCCTACCACCTATCTATACGAGGGGCAATTTTTATAATGGCCAATTTACCTATCAACCTGCAAGTCTTTGGCATGTGGGAGGAAACCGGAGCACCCGGAGGAAACCCACGCAGACACAGGGAGAACTTGCAAACTCCACACAGGCAGTACCCAGAATTGAACCCGGGTCGCTGGAGCTGTGAGGCTGCGGTGCTAACCACTGCGCCACTGTGCCGCCCATTCTTGTAAATCTTCTAATGCCATCACATCCTTCCTAAAATGTGGTGCCCAGAATTGGCCACAGTACTCCAGTTGAGGCCAAACCAGTGTTTTATAAAAGTTCACCATAACGTGCTTGCTTTTGTGTACTCTGCCTCTATTTATAAAGACCAGGATCATGTGTGCCTTATTAACAACCTTCAATGGTTTGTGCACCTATACCCCCAGGTGTCTCTGCTCCTGAATCCCCTTTAGAATTGTATCCTTTTATTTTGTATTGCCCCTCTTGCTTCTTCCTACCAAAAGGTATAGCTTCATAGCCCTGTGCATTAAATTTCAACTGCCACGTGTCCGACCACCAGCCTGCCTATGTCCTCCTTGGAGTCTATTATTATCATCCTCCTCACAGTTCACAATGCATCCAGCTTTCGTCATCTGCAAATGCTCTGCATATCCAAGTCTAGGCCATTAGTATATATCAAGAAAAGCAGTGGTCCAAATACCGACACTTGGGAAACCCCACTATATACCTTCCTCCAGTCAGAAAAACAACCCTTCACCACTACATTGTTCCCGATTACTCAGCCACATATGTCCATGTGACTGTTAACTTTGTCCTGGATTATCGTTTCTAAAAGCTTTCGCAACACTGAGGTTAAACTGACTTGCCTGTAGTTGCTGGGCTTATCCTTCTACCTTTTTTGAAAAACAATCTAACATTAATAATTCTTCAGTCCTTTGGCATCACCTGTATCTAAGGAGGATTGGAAGATTATGGCCAGTGCTCTCTTTCCCCCACACCCCCCCAACCTCATGTATCTCATCTAGTCCTGGTGACATATGACTCTATCAACTTTAGATCCAGCCTTTCTAATGTTGCCTCTTTATCAATTTTTGGACCATTCAGTGCCTCAACTTCCTCCTCTTTCACAATGACTTTGTCTTTACCAAGGAAGGTGCTGCCAGATGTAATGTATTCATTTAGTACCTCAGCCACGCACTGTGCCTCCATGTATAAATCTCCTTTTTGGTCTCTAATCAGCCCAGTCCTTCTCTTTACCACCCTTTTACTATTTATATGCCAGTAGAACTTTTGGATTCCCACTTGTGTTAGTTGCCACTCTACTCATACTCTCTTTGCTTTTCAATTTCTTTCCTCTCGACCCCTCTGAAATTTCAATTTTTAGCCTGGTTCTTGTATTGTCAATCTGACGTTTGTCATATGTACCCTTTTCTGCTTCGTCTTACTCTGTCTCTCCTTTGTCATCCAGGGAGCTTTCTTTATTTGTCCTACCGTCCTCCCTCACCCCCCCCACACGCCACCACCTCCTTGTGGGACTGTACCCGAACTATCTTTTCTTTAAAGGCCGCTGTTACAGTTTTGCCTGCCAGTCTTTGATTCCAGTTCACCTGGGCCAGATCCGTTCTCACCACATTGGAATTGGCCCTCCCCCAGTTAAGTATTTTTATTCTGGATTGCTCCTTGGCCTTATTCCTAGCTAACCTAAACCTTATGTTGCTATGGGCACGGTCTCCTAAATGTTGCCTTACTGACACTTGATCCACCTCATTCCCTAGAACCAGATTCAGCAATGCCTCTCCTTCCTCACTGGACCAGAAAGCTACTAATCTAGAAAATTCTCCTGAACAGACTTCAGAAACTCTTTTTTTTGTTCCCCCCTCCCCCACTCTGCCCTTTACAGCATTACTGTCCTAGTCTACATTGGATCATTCAAGTCCCCCATTCCAACTGCTCTAATTTTTGCACCTTGTAAATTTGTTCCTCTGTCTCGCCCATTAGTTGGTGGCCTATAGCATGCACCAGTAGTGTAATGGTACCTCTATTGTTAACTCTAACCAAACAGGTTCTGTCCTTGACCCCTCTAGGATAGTCCCCCTTCCCCACTTCTCTCTTTCTCGCTCGTTCTCTGGCGTGTGCGCTCGCACCGGCTGCTTAATGTCATTAGTACTGATATGGACAATGATTGGTGGCTGTTTATCTTGTCCTTTTTCCCCACCCCCCCACTCAGTCCTCTACTGCTGCTCAGTGACATCCTTGACCTGACACCAAGGAGGCAACTTACAATCCTCGATTCATGTCTGCGGCGACAGAAACTTCTGTCTTCCCCGAACTATAGAATCCCCTATCACTGTTGCTTTCCTGAGCTGCTTCCTGTCCCCCTGTATAGCTGAGCTAGCCATGGTGCTGTAGACTTGGCTCTGGCTGTACTCTGAGGAACCATCACACTCTCCAGTATTGAGATCTGAATACTAGTTGGAGAGCAAGATGTACTCTGGACTTCTGCAGTACCTGCTTGGTCCTCCTTGACTACCTGGCAGTCACACATTCCTCTCTGCCTATGCTATCCACGAAACTCTCAGCCTCGCAAATGCATTACAGTGATGCCAGCTGCTGCTCAAGCTCTGAAACCAGAAATTGAGCTGCTCCAGCTGGTAACTCTTCCTGCACATATGGTTGTCCAGGACGCACACAGTGGAACGGGATGTGCACTCTATGGGTCTGATGACCTCCCATGCCTCTGTTTATTAGCCTAATAACTAACTGAACACAAGTAAACATAAAACTTAAATAAAGACTCACCCACTACTCACCAATCGACTACTTTCCCTTGTGCTGACATCACTTTATTTTACAGGAATTTAACTTGAATGTTTTATTTAGCTCTTATTTATATTCCTCATATTTTAATTCTGAAAATTCAGAATTCTAGTATCACTGTCCCATGCTATTTACTTTTAACTTTATCTCTAGATCTGATTAACAGAACACTGATTATATTTATAAATTATCAAATTGACTTCAGTTTTCCTACTAATTAATTGATCTATTCTTACTTTATAGTTGATTTAAAGTAAAAGCTTACTGGTATAGTCGCCTCACATGACTCCTGTGATGTAACTTTACGAGTTTTTTTTTTTCCCCTGCTCCCTTTTGGTTCAGTTCAGATTCACAGTCGCATTAGTGCTGCTCTGCTCCTGGCTTTGACTTTTATGCTCATTTTGCCCCTTTCTGCATTGAGGATGACTAACTGGAATAATCTGATGGACAGTCTTGGGTGATCAAAACAAAATAGTATGCAAAGCTTGGAGAGTTGTAACGAGAGGGATGAGATTTGGTGTACCGGATGCTATTCCTCATCCTTCACTATCTTTTTAAGTCCGTGGTGATTTGGGGAATTACTTGAGTAACTACTTGAGTATCCTCTATACCGATATGAGTTTTGCTGAGATCTTTTGTATTTCTTAACATTTTTATGAAGGCACTTAATTAAAATGAATTATGTTCTAAAGTAGCTTGTGCAGTTACTGTATGATAGTAAATATTTGGATTTTGGACTCTGAAGTAAGTAACTTTAATTGCTAAAATCAGTCACTCTCAATGACCAGTAATCCAGTTTTTGTAGGTGCTGGATGATTCCTAGCATGAACAGTTTTATATTGTATCTTCTGATCTAGAAAAGGGGAATGATGCATTTGCAGGTCAGTGAGAATGGGATGTGATGGTAGAATATACTGCATTTATGGCAATAGGTGCAATTGCACTGGAATATTAGTCTTCTAACTCTTTGCTGTGTTTCTAATGTAAACAATCTGAGATTCAAAATTTGCATATGTTTGCTTTCAAGGATTTGGGTCACTTAATCTTGCATTCGTTGTGGTTGGACCTCTGGAGTCCATAATACTGGCTGAAATTAGAAAATACATAAAATGCAGGGGATAGTCTTTGGGTACATCTGTTAACTTTCCCTGTGGCATCAGTAAGCTAATATAGAATCAGGAAATGAGTCTTGTGTTGGAAGGTGCAGAACAAGTACTGCCATGTTGGTGCTCAATTGTATAAAAGTTTGAGTGGCCTTGACTGACAGAAACAGGGCACTATAGCACAGTATGAAGTATTTTTCACCAGTCCATTGTTTTCAGGCTGTTTTGTTACTTTGAGTCTTTTTCTCCCCCCTTTCCTCTCTTTGTGGAAGGCAGGGAGAGAATATGAGCCAGTGACTAGTTATTTCGGATAATACAAGGAAAACTCGGCAGGTTTAGTGGGCGGCGCAGTGGTTAGCACTGCAGCCTCACAGCTCCAGCAACCAGGGTTCGGTTCTGGGTACTGCCTGTGCGGAGTTTGCACTATGACTGCGTGGGTTTCAGCCGGGTGCTCCGGTTTCCTCCCACAGCCAAAGACTTGTAGGTTGATAGGTAAATTGGCCATTGTGAATTGCCCCTAGTGTAGGGGAATGGTGGGGATGCGGTAGGGAATATGGGATTAATGTAGGATTAGTATAAATGGGTGGTTGTTGGTCGGCACAGTCGGTGGGCCGAAGGGCTTGTTTCAGTACTGTATCTCTCTGACTCTATGACTAAAATTCAGGTGGATTCTATAACGGGTGAACAATTGTTCAGCCAGGCTACCTCCTATGTAGTGAAGATGAAAACTTGCCCTGTGGTGTCTTGTTAGTTTTTAAATAGCAAGGATGTTTACTGTTCTGCACATAAACTAATATAAAGAAGACTAATCTTCATAAAGCTAAAACTAAGTCTTGTTAGCAGAGTTGAGCAATAGTTTTGCAGTGCCAGCTGATAAAACAATTTCAAGAGACTAAATGAAAAGTTGTAAATGTCTTTCAGCAATATCTGGCTTGGATCATGTATTCAAAGATGACATCTGATTATTCTTGCTGCTTTTGAATTAATCTTCAAACCAACTGATCTCTTTATAATTGCGAACTGTCATTGCTGCTCCAGCACCTTATTACAGAGTGAAAGAGGTGCTTGATAATTGGCCAATAAATTGGCATTGCAGGATGAATAATCTGAAGGCTATAACAGAGTGAAAATGGATTCATGAAATGAAAGTACAATATTTTGATGTAAAACTGAGCGAATGCAAATGCCCTTGGGAGCTGAATTCGTGGTTTTATGGTGTGGCTGTTTTTTTAAGAAGTCAACATTTTGGTATGCAAAGTATGGTTAATTATTGAAGTAATCAGGCGAAATGAGACTTGTTTTAATATTTCTAATTCTACGTGTCTGGAGCCTGAATGGGTCATGATGTGTTCAGACAGTTCATTCGTTGGATATGTGGGAAAAGTTGAAGAGGAACACAGAAACTAGGAGCAGGAGTAGGCCATTTGGCCCTTTGGGTCTGCTCTGCCATTCAAAAAAGATCGTGGCTGGTCGTCTAATTCTGTATCCTGTTCCTGTTTTCTCCCCATATCCCTTGACCCCTTTGGCATTAAGAAATATATCTATCTATCTTCTTGGATATATTTAATGACTTGGCCTCCACTGCCTTCTGCAGTAGAGAATTCCACAGGTTCACTACCCTCCTGAGTGAAGAAATTTCTCCTCATCTCTGATCTAAATGGCATACCCGTATCCTGAGACTGTGATCCCTGGTTCTGGACTCCCCAACCATCGCGTGCATCCTCCCTGCATCTAGCCTTTCTCGTCCTGTTAGAATTTTATAGGTTTCCATGAGATCCCCTCATGCTGCATGCTCGTTGGCAGCACAGTAAGGAACATTATAGTGAGCCAAGTGCAGTGCTTGCTTATTGATATGGAGTAACATAATAGGGTGGCCATCTGATTAAAGCTATAAACTTACATGTGCAACATTGTTAGAAACTTTAGATTATAGGCATACTCTAGTGTGACTTTCTGCATCAACCTCATTATTGTAACAACATCTTAAAAAAAAAAGGCAATTTGTGTTTGACATTCCACTTTACTTCCTCTTGATTGAAAGTAGCATTTCGGAGCCTGGGCTTAGACATTTCCGGTCCAATATATGGCTACCCAGTACCTATTTCTTACAAAATGCACCACCTTTTGGGCAGAGATATTTTCAGCCAAAAACCTGATGCAAGTTGTGACTATTAATGGATTTGTTTTGTTACTGAGAGTGAGGAGCTTCCCTTTGTTCCAGGGATCTTCAGTACTATGCTTGATCTTGCATTTGTGCCATTGCTGTTCTAAGCCAACTGAGAATGAGGTTGGAGTTCACTCTGCAACCTCTGTTTTTACACCCTCCCCATCTCTAGCAATGTGGCTCCAATCAGTGAAACTTGAAGCCTTTGGAGAATCGTTTGTCATTACCCTGGGCCATACCAACAACTATATTGTCACCTCACTGTACTGCAACTAAAATCTTTTATCTTCTGACTTTACCATTAATTCAGGGGGAGTGTGTCATCTTTTCCACTCTATTTAATTCATCATATAAGTGATGTCCATTCATCACCCTACAGAAACATCAGGAATAGGAATTGAAGATTGCAGGGTATAACTTTTAGGAAAGATAGAGAGGGGAAAATGGGAGGTAGAGTAGCTGAACTTATTAGGATAACAATGGCATAGAAAAAGGGGATGCTGCTATCAGCAAGACAAAATTAGAATCCATATTGATAAAGATAAAGGATCGATCACTGTTATGGCCAGAATTGAGAGAGTCGAGTACCTGAAACCCAGTTCTGTTCACTGTAATCTGAGGTTTTTTGAAAAGGAAGATAGGTGTGTTTTTTTAACCCCGAGTGTATGGTCAATTTGAATAACCACTTCTTTGGCCTCCTTATCTCGAGAGACAATGGATACACGCCTGGAGGTGGTCAGTGGTTTGTGAAGCAGCGCCTGGAGTGGTTATAAAGGCCAATTCTAGAGTGACGGGCTCTTCCACAGGTGCTGCAGAGAAATTTGTTTGTCGGGGCTGTTGCACAGTTGGCTCTCCCCTTGCGCCTCTGTCTTTTTTCCTGCCAACTACTAAGTCTCTTCAACTCATAACCAGGCGCATGCTTTTTGTGGGTTGAAATAGAGAATTATTTTTATTCACATGTTCACCCTGAAAGTCTGATGCTGTGTCACTCTCACCATTCGCGTGCACACACATGCACTCAGGATTTTCAGCTGGTCGCAAAGTTAGTTTCTTGTAGTCTTATGAGGTCAGTTTTCTATACTGGTGGACTTGAAAAGGAGCTGGTTTGGAGGCCTTAAGATGTAGTAATCTCCAGTTATAAGGCATAGGTGTTTTGCCTTTGCTGCTGTCTCTCTACAGCTGTGGTTTGCAGACTGCCCAGTCTCTCCCTGGTGCTTGGAGTAATAAGATTAGATATCTCCGATTTAGTTCCAGTCTGGTGACCACCTGATTAATGCTTCTGTTGTCCACCAAGAACTGTTTGAAGTTCGAAACCATTGCTACACAATGGGGAATGGATGGTGGCCATTCGGCCTACTCATTTAATTGGTTTCTTACAGCTCCCTTTAAGTTTCGATCTCGGAGACATTGAGTCTAGGAGTCCATAGATATTGAGTTATGGTAAGACCACAAACAATAGGTAAGAATTCCACACATGGTTTCATCTTTGTATGTCCATTTCAAGGGAGGCACTCTACCCACTGTCATTCAAGTAGGAACTTTCCGGAGGCTTGAGATACTTCTGAGTCTGGGCCGAAGTTGCAAAAGTCACTTGACCCTCGGCAGCCATCATGTGCAGCATTTTAATGTCCATTGTGGTTCATTTATAAAAAAAGTTCAGCTCCAGAAGATTCTATGCTGAATACAGTCCATATTTAAAGTTATCAATAGGACATTCCTTTACTGGGCTTCATACCACACTGATAGGTGAAGTCTACAGACCTGCCTACCTGGAAGGGAGGTAGAGGAAGAAATCTGCAGACAGGTTAGGATTGTATTGAGTTTAAAGGTATTTGAATTTTAAAAAAAATCTAAATCATGGGGGATTTAAATAATTGGACAGAAGATGTAGGTAAAGGGGATAAGGGAATGAAATTCCTACAATGTGTACAGGGCTTCTTTCTAACCCACCATGTAAAAAGCCCAACAAGGGAAGATTCACTTGGATCTAGTAATGGGGAATGACCCAGAGCAAATAACGGAAGTAAAAGTAGGGGAATAGCTAGGCAATAGTCGCCATAATAAATTGCATATTAATGATCGTAGAGAAGGCATGACAAAAACCAGGTTAATAGATTGGAGAAAAGCTGATTTTTTTTTTTTTTGAGGGGCTGAGAATAGAACTGGGGGAAAATAAAATGGGCAACAATATTGGCAGACAGTGATATCGAACAACAATGGAAAACATTTAAAACAGTGTTCAACAAAGTGCAAGAAAAATGTATTCTGCTGAAAGGAAAGAACAAACTAAGCACTAGTGAGACTAATGACCAGGGAACAATTGTGGGTTAGAAAAGAGGCAAACATTAGTACATGTACAGTAGACAAGTACATGTGAATACAAAGATTAGGAGAGAATTAAGGCAAAAAGGAACTATGGGGAAATTTAACAAGGAACATCAAACAAAGTAAAATATTTTACAGGCACAGCAATAAAAACGGAAGGTGGTGATGGATTATTAAGGGATAGATGTAATACCACGGGTAATAAAAAAAGATGGCAGAAATATTAGATTACTTCACTTTATCAGGGAGATAGAACAGGTGGACATTATGTTGGATGAAAGCCCCTGGTCAGGAAGATTGCATCCATGCATATTAAAAGAACCCACAGAAGAGATAGGAGAAGCGTTACTGCACAATTTAATAATTCATTAAAGAAAGGATGTAGTCCCAGGGGGCTGGTGGATAGCTAACCTATTCCTATATTTAAGGAAGGCAAAACATGCCCAAAGAATTATAGACCAGTCAGCTTAACATCAGTGGTAGGAAAAATAATGGAATTCCTATGAAAATGTGCGACTAGAGAACCTCTAGAAAAGAAAAATATATAATAAAGAATAATCAGCATGGATTTCAAAAGGGAAAATCATGTTTGACGAGCCTCATTGAATTTTTTGAGGAGGTAAGAGAGTAGGCAAAGGTAGTGCAGTAGATGAAATTTAGCTGGATTTTCAAACGGCCTTAGATCAGATGCCCCGTAATGGACTTATGTACAAGGTCTGAAGGTGGAGTTGAGACAAGTGGCAGAATGGATTGCTAACTGGCTCCGAGACACTGTGTGGGAGTAAAGGTTGGTTATTCAGAGTGGTAGAAGGTGGGATGTTGTGTTCCAAAAGGATCAGTGCTGGGACCACTGTTAACAATTTGTTAATGATTTGGACTTTGGAATCAAAAGAAATTTGAGGATGACACCACATTGTGGAAGGTGAGGAGGGTAGTCAATACGGAGGACTGCAGCAAATTACAGGAGGGCATTAATAAAATTGCAGAATGGCAAATAATTGGCAAATGAAGTTCCTCACAAATGTGAGGTAATACATTTTGGTAGGAAGAATAGGGAGATCACTTATTACTTGAAAGGTGCGAGTCTAGGTGGTGTAGAGGAACAAAGGGATCTTGGTGTACAAATAAACCAATCACTGGAGGTTGCGCCACAGGTTAGCAAGGTCATTTAAAAAAAAACCAAGCACTAAGCTTTATTTCTAGAAGGATAAAATTGAAAAGTAGGAAGGTTATGTTCAACCTATATTGAATCTTGGTTAGACCATACTTGGTGGATAGCATGCAGTTCTGGTCACCATATTTTAGAAAGTATATAGAGGCACTGGAGCGGGTGCAGAGAAGATTTACAAGGGATACCAGAAATGAAGGTATACATAGCCAGGAAAGCTTGAAGAGGCTGGGTCGCTTTGCTCTTGGTGGGGAGGAGGAGCGAAAGAAAGCTGAGGAATGACCTAATTGAGGTCTTGAAAATTGTGTAAATTTTGAGTGGATACAGAGAGAATATTTCCACTTGTGGGGAAGAGCATAACTAGAGGCCATCAATATTGGATTTCTTGGTGACTATCTTGTAGTGAATTCAGAAGAAACTGCTTTACCCAGAGAATGGTGAGAATGTGAAGTTCGCGACCACAGGGAGTGGTTCAAGCGCATAGCATAAATACATTTAAGGGAAGGCGAGACAAGCATATGAGGGGGAAGGGAATAGAGGATTATGCTGACAATTAGATGAGGAAAGATGGGAGGAGACTTGAGTGGAGCATAAACACTGGTGTGGATTGATTGGGCTGAATGGTCTGTGCCTATATCATATGTAATCCAATCCTGGCAACTGTTGCTTTTGATTTTACTCTGTTTATCAGTTTCCTCTTTGTATTGCATATCTTCAGTGCACTGAGCATCAGTTTCTTGCAGAGTTCCCATTGCTGAATTACATCTGGATTTACACTCTGCTGCTTGAGGCAATGACAATATTGCTGCTTTTTCCAAGTGTTTTACAAATCTAATAGTTGCTGCCTCTTGCCTTGGGCGTTTCCATTTATTGGCATTCATGAGCTCACCACGTCAGCTGATGTCAAATGAAATCTCCATTGTTAAAGCTTGTTGACAAAAACAACTTGGACTAATGTAAATGTTTCATAGTGCTTCACCGAAGTGTTATCAGGCAAAATTTGACAGGCTCATGAGCTATTGGGACAGGTGACCAAAAGCTTGATCAGAGGTAGGTTTTAAAAGGCATCTTGGAGGAAAGAGGTGGGAGGTTTAGGGCTTGGGGCTGTGATGGCTGAGGACATGGTTGTCAGCGGTGGGGGTTAAGGAAATTTGGCATGCACAAGAGGCCACAATTGGAGTAATGCAGAAGGTTCTGAAGATTGTAGGGCTGGAGGAGTTTAGAGATAGGGAGGAGGTGAGTAAGAAAAAAACAAAAGGGTGAGGGAGAGTAGAAGGACAACAGGATAAGGTAGTGGTATTCAAATTTCTTTACATTTCTAGAGTACATGGACGATGCAGGTGAAATATTTAGAGTTAAGGATAAGAAAATAATCCACTTTTGTGACTATGTTAATAAAACGCTACAGAAGTTAGCAGAATTTTTTTTTTATATAGAAAGCAGTTAAGACATTGGGTTTTCAACCAGAAAAGTTGTAATGGCAGAATCAAAACCTGATCAATATTTGAAAAATATTAGTGTGTGGCTAAGGGATTGACACGAACTGGATACCTGTTTCAGAAAGCTAAATTGCAGGCGGGGAGGGGCGGGAGGAGGAGAAGGGAAGAGGAAAGAAACAGTGGCCTCCAGAGCTCTAAAATTCGACAGTTCTACCTGGTACCACTCCTGAACAACCCAGCCAAGTTCATCGTATTAGGAAGTCTACACATTATTATCTTCTTTACATATGAGAGCAAGCCACATGGGGGCAAGCAGAGCCAGTCAGACAATTAAACTTCTGTTATTTATTGTCATTAAAACATTGCTGTTTTAGTAATGGGATCTAGTTAGAGTAGAGGATCACGAGGAATGGGATGAAGGGATGAACCCCCAGTTCTGATGAAAAGTCTTTGACCTGAAACATTAATTCTTTCTCTCTCTGCAGGTGCTGCCGAACCTGCTGATTTATTTCCAGCATTTTCTGTTGTTAAAAGGAGCAGCGCTGGTTAACAAAGCCGTAACAAATGTAAACAAAGCACTAGTGTTCTATTCTAGAGGAGTAGAATTAAAAAGCAGAGAAGATGTGTTAAACCTGTATAGAAACCTTGGTTGGACCACACTTGGAGTACTGTGCACAGTTCTCTTGTCCATATTCAGAAAGGAAAAAGAGACACGAAATGGTGATTTAAAAAAAAAAAATTATGTGGATAATGTTACAGCCCCTCTGTTCTGCTATCAGGAAAGTCTGGGGTTCTTTAGAAAAGAGAAGGCGAAGAGATGGCCTGATGGAGGCCTTTAAGATAATGAAAGGGTTTGACAGGATAGACGCAGAGAAGATGTTGCCACTTGTGGGGAGCACCAAAATTGGTGAACATGAATATAAGGATAATCACAAAAATTCAGGAAAAACTTCTTTATCCAGAGTGTGAGTGGAGTCTGCTATCACAAGGAGTAGTTGAGGAGTGATAGCTAGCTTTCTCTGAAATGTATCTGTGCTAAGTACATGAGGGAGAAAGGAGCATCAAGATATGCTGATAGGGTGAGATGAAGTAAGGTGGGAGGAGACTCTAGTGGAGCATTAACAGTGGCATAGACCAGCTGATCAATTGGACTGGTTCTGTGATGTGAAATTTTTTAAAAAACCACTCCCATGCAACAATTGATTGATTTTCACTTGATTTAGTAATCGCAAGCAAATGTTCCTTAGCATCAGTTGCAGTAATAGACCCACAACAGAGCTGTAGAAGTCAATCTCAGAACAGCAACTGTCTTTGTCCTCGCATAGGCCAGTTGGGCTGAATGGCCTGTTTCTGTGCTATAAATTCTATGTAGTGTTCAATATACACAAGTGCAAGTGTTCAATTTCAGAAGAATTGCTCTTCCTGTATGCTGTGGCATGCAATTGTTGGGGATGCAAATGTAATCGTGCTCTTCAACATTCCTATGTTTGGAACATAGGAGCAGGAGAAGGCCATTCAGATCATCAAGCCTGCTCTGCCATTCAGTATGATCTTGGCTGATCATCCACTTCAATGCCTTTCTCCCACACTATCCCTATATCCCTATGTCATTGGTATTTAGAATTCTGTCAAACTCTACTTTTAAACATACTCAATGACTGAGCTTCCACAACCCTCTGGGGTAGAGAATTCCAAAGATTCACACCCCTCTGAGTGAGTAAATTTTTTTCCCATCTCTGTCCTAAGTGACTTCCCTCTTATTTTGAAATTGTCCCCTGGTTCTAGACTCCCCAACCAGGAAAGTATCTTGTCTGCATCTACCCTGTCTATCCCTTTAAGTATTTTGTAGGTTTGAATGAGATCACCTCGCACTCTTTGAAACTCTAGAGAATACAGGCTCCAATCTCTCCTTGTAGGGCAGTCCTGCTATCTTGGGAACAAGTCTGGTGAACCATTGTTGCACTCCCTCTATGGCAATAATATCCTTCCTAAGGTAAGGGTCCAAAACTGCACGCAGTACTCTAGGTGCAGTCGAACCAAGGTTTTATACAATTGAAGCAAGACTTCACTACTCCTGTACTCCAAACCTCTTGGGATAAAGGCTAACATACAATGAGCCTTCTGAATTGCTTGCTGCACCTGCATGTTCGCTTTCAGTGACTTAAGGTAGTTATGGAAAAGGTCGAAGATGGACTGGAAATAAAGGTACTGAATTGGGGGAAGGCCGATTTCAATATGATAAAACAGGATCTGGCCAAAGTGGACTGGGAGCAGCTACTTGTAGGAAAGTGTACATCAGACCAGTGGGAGTTATTAAAAAAGGAAATAGTGTTCAGGGCCAACATGTTCACATAAAGGTGAAGGGTAGGACCAATAAGTCCAAGGAACCTGGGATGTAGAGGACTGGATAAGGGAACAAAAAAAGGCTTATGGCAGATTCATAGGGCTGAAAACCGTGGAGGCCCTAAAGGAGTATAGGAAGTGTAGGGAGTACTTAAAAAAAAAAAAGTAATTCGAGTGAAGAGACAGCATGAAAAAAGCACTGGCTGGCAGGGTAAAAGAAAATCCCAAGGTGTTTTATAAATATATTAAGACCAAAAGGATTATCAGGGAAAGAGTAGGGCCCATTAATGACCAAAGTGGCAATCTGTGTGTAGAGCCGGAGGATGTAGATGAGGTTTTAAATGATTACTTTTCATCTGCCTTCATTATTGAGAAGGACAATGTAGCTATAGAGATCAGGGAGGGGATTGTGATCTACTTGAATAAATTAGCATTGAAAAGGTTTAAAAGTGGATAAATCCCTAGGACCAGATGAAATGTATCCCAGGCTGCTTTGTGAGGCAAGGGAGGAGATTGCAGGGACTCTTACACAAATTTTCAAATCCTCTCTGGCCCCAGGAGAAGTGCCAGAGGACTGGAGGACAGTGAATGTGGTACCATTATTCAAGAAGGGTAGTAGGGATAAACCAGGTAATTACAGGCCAGTGAGTCTAACATCTGTGGTAGGGAAATTATTGGAAAAGGTTCTGAGGGATAGGATTAATCTCCACTTGGAGAGGCTGGGATTAATCAGGAATAGTCAGCATGGCTTTGCCATGGGAGATTGCCATGTCTAACAAATTTGATTTGAATTTTTCGAGGAGGTGACTAGGCGTGTAGATGAGGGTAAAGCAGTGGATGTGGTCTACATAGACTTCAGTAAGGCTTTTGATAAGGTCCTGCATGGTAGATTGGTTAAGATGATGGGCCCATGATCCAGGGCAATTTGGCAGATTAGATCCAAAATTGGCTTAGTGGCAGGAGGCAGAGGGTGTTCCGAAGAAGGGTCACTGACCCGAAACGTTAACTCTGCTTCTCTTTCCACAGATGCTGCCAGACCTGCTGAGTGATTCCAACATTTCTTGTTTTTG